>NW_028262290.1:129758880-130078602 GCF_047370975.1 Nipponia nippon
TGCTAAGAGGAGGAAGCCCTGGCACATCATCTGTGAATTTTTTTTTTTATCTAGGTATTTTTGCTAGGATAATATGGCATCACGTAATCAGAAAATAATTTTTCAACAATGTAGAAACATACGCAAAGCCATGGGGACTACCTTTTGTTGTTGTTGTTACGAATGCAAAAACAGAGGATCAGTTGCTCTGACCTTGTGCTTGGATTTTTCTGAAACTTCTTGTCCACACCTCAGAAAGTGAAGAAAATTTACAAGGCTGTAAAAGTGAGAATTTGCACCATGAAGTAGAAAAAACCCTGAAACTGGTGTGCATACGTGGGCTACTTCTGATATACAGCTGTTGAAAGTGTTTGTGAATACAGGTGGACAGTTACATACCTTTGACTTATGAAAGTCCAGCTCTAAAATCTTAACTCAATGCATTTTAACAATAGTTGTGTATGTTGGCATTATATATTGTTTAAGCGACCTGTGTTGGATTAAGGTGGCCTGAAACAGTCAAAAAGCTTGCTTGGTTCAGCGAACAAACAATATTGAAGGGAGGCTTTATTCAAATAATTTGGCTCGGTTATAGTACAATTAGTCAGGCTGATTTAATACTTTCTGAGCCTTGGTTTCCCTGAAGCAATACGTTTGCAGACACTAGGTTTCTTCTTCTAATTTCCCAGAGAACTGAGAAAGGTTTTCTTTCTTTGTTATTGTTGGGGTTTTGTTTGTTTTTTTTAAACACAGGCACATCTTTTTTCCTCAAGTGGTGTATGAGGATACAGGCAGAGATGGAAGTAATTACAACAGTGATTCCATCTACAGGTGTAGATGGTCCACAGGGGTAGACACTGCTGATTTGTCCTTGATTTACAGAAGAATTGTTGTGGGTTTGCCTTGCACGGCTGTTTAATATTTAGTCATTTCTAATTAAAGTGGCTTTTGTAATGTATGTGAAAGACACTGTAACAGAGAGGGAAGTAGTTGTGGATTGTGGTATGTGCTCTACAGCCTTGGCACTACCAAGAGGTATACCAGAGGTAGTTCAGTGAGACTAGCCTCATCATCCTAAGTTTGCATGACAGCCCATGTTAAACTCTCTCTCTCCTGTTATAGTGTGACCTTTCTTTTCCAACATACCATTATTTCTTTGGTATTTGCTGCTGTGGTATACTACAGGGAATAGTGAAGATTTGAGTAATGTGAATAGTTTTCCCCTGACTTTATTTTAATGCTGTTAGACTAAAATTATTGAATCTGCATTTTTTGCATTTTTTGTTCTTCCAGCTTCTCCTCCATATAATCTTTTCCTGGGCCTTTCTTAATGTGTCAGGTGTGTTAATCTATATTTCTAATGAAACTGTCATGAGGCCTGCAGCCTATTTTGTTTGTAACAGTGGAGCTCAAGGATCACTAACACTTTGTAGCTGGTTGCTGCTCCTGCTTTCTTCTCTGCTCTTCCTGCTGCCCCCAGCCTCTTCAGGCTTCTGCCACTGTCTCTTATGTCCCTCTCTGTGGCTGGCTGGGCAATGCTAGCAGTTTATTGGCCTTGAGGAGAGTGTATAATCTTGGTGCCTCCCTACAAGCTGATGAAGGGGCACTCTGGATGAAGGTGCAGAAAAGGCGGGTTGTTCCACAGTTGCATATAAGTAACATTTCACATTTGCCACTATCAGTGTTGGGGATTGACCATGTGCCTTGAATCAGTAACTTTTAACAAGAACTCTTGAGCTGGGAATAGGTTGATTTTATTGCTTGCTTTTGTAGTGTGGATAGCAAGACCATTCCTGTTAACATCCAATTCACCCATCGCTCCTGTGGTGGTGGTGCATTCCTAGACAGTTTGTGGTAATAAGTTCCTCTGCTGCTACACACAATGTAAAGTAATTTCAACAAAACCGGAGTTTTTGTTGAAAGCAGTTTCCTTCCCTGAACTAACTTCCAATGTGAAACACTCTTAATGAAGGGTTTAAAAAAAAAACAAAAAACAGACCATCCGTCTGTTCAAGGTGAGCCTATGCATTTATGTGTGGCTTCCTTTTCTACTATTTCCTATTTCATTTGCTCACATGCCATTTCTAAAAGGTCAGTATTTACCAAAAGTTGTTAAGGAGTTTAAACCACGTCAGTTGGGCAATGCCATTTGCAAGAAGTAGCTGAACAGTTTCTGTCCTCTATATAGAGGATTATCAGGGCTGATGCTGACTTTTTAACTACAGAGCTTGAATATAAGAGCCTGTTTTGAATATTTCCAGTCCTGAAACTTTGAGCTTATGCTTTTAATGTGATATTTGGGATCTGACCGTCTACAGAAATGCTATCTGTTACCTATGTTGAGATCCTAGAAATGCCCTGAATTTGCACCCAGTGCTACATAGTAACTCTTTAATAAAAAGAAAACCAAGAGTGTTACCATTTTCAGTAATGAAAAAATAGCTCTTGCTAAATGTAATTCTCATAATCTGCTAAATATACTGTAAAAATGATTTTGTGGGGGGTTTCAAGTACATGCAGGGGAGTACTTAGGTTTCCTGTTCCCATTAATTTTGCCGTGTAAAACATATCCCTTTATGTTTTACAATTTTTATACTGATTTCTTTCACAGTTCTTAGTCATTATGCACCCAGAGATTGCTGGTTTTTGTTGTTGCCATTTAATGTAGAAAGATGGGAAAAGGGTTTGTAGAAACCTGTAGTGCAGTTATATAAAATTAATGTATTCTTCTTTGTGCTAGTAGAAGAAATATGCAATCAATAGGTAAGAACTCCTAATTTTTCTTCTAATGCTCCATGTAGTGCAACCTCATTTATTCTTATTGGCACCTAAGGTCCTGTGCACATAATTGATCATTGGGCCTGTAAATTGTTGCTGGTAGTTTTGATTTTGTCCACCTGGTTCAGTTAGAACAGTGTAACTCAGCACACCTAGGCTGGAAATTGTAGACAGTACCACTGCTCTATTGGAAACCAGCGTACATTCCTTTCAGTTAATAGTGATTTCCCTTTAGACTTAGGGCCAGTCCAGCAAGGGCCCTTGACTGGAATAGTACATTGACTTCAGGTGTATCCACCTTGAAATCTGTCATAGGAAAGTTCCTGTCACAGTTTCTAATTGACTTCTTCTACAAATCACAACTGCATAAATGAGGACTAACCTCAGTCATTCCAGCAGTGTGTTGCTTGTGAGAGATTGGAGGACTATCTTCCTACATGACTTGGACCATTAATATTATGACACCTTTTTTTTTGTTTGTTTTAACAATATTTTTGTTCAGGGATTAAATCATTCCCCAAACTGAATGTAATACAGATTTAGTTTTGATTTCAGACTACAAAATTTACAAGATTTTGCTTACATGATATGCAATATAAAATAACAACCTACATTCCCTCCCAAAAGTACAGTAAGTCTAGGGATTTTTTATTTTAATTATTGTTTTCATATGACTGAGAAGTAAGGAAACATTGCCAGTAGTACAAGCTTCGTAGGAAAAGATGTCATATGTTCAATGAGCTAGGTAATTAAGTGCATTTTGGCTTTGTATTCATCTGATCCATAAAAGATGTTCAGTTTCCACATTATTTTTTCCCTTCCCTTTGCTACCTCAGTGATGGTATATGCAGGCAGAAAATACTGCTTCAGTAAAGTATGTGCTTTGTTATTTCACATCCCAAATGTCTAAAAGGCATGCTGAAGGTTTTGTGCATGTGTTGTGATGAAAAGGCTTACAGTTTGTTAGTAAATGACTATGATGGGGAAAGAAAAGAACTATGGCACAGAGGTATTCCATCCACATTTCTTGAAAATAGTTTCTTGGCAAAAATTGTAATAAAGTAGAACTCCATTAACCGTGAACAATTTTTGATTTGTAACAGCAGTAATTGTATGCATACTGCTTGTCAATGCATGTTCTCACATATGGTATAAAACTAAAACATTGCTATCTGAAGAGTTCTTCATTTTTGCTGATGTCCTCATTTTGTTTGAGATGTCGTTTATTGGGGCAGCATGTAGGGCACAGTGAAACTTTCACGATGAAACCTGAAACTGGATGAAACAAACCTGAAGGTTGGATCAAGTTCACAAGAACATTTGCTGAGGTTTGTAAGTCTGGGTTGAATTTGCAGCCAATCTGTGCTCACTTACTGTGCACTGAAAGAACCACAAGAAATGTATTGGTTTCATATGGTTTCAGCCTTCAGTCATTTCACACTACTGGTGACTTCAGTAAAAGCAGGACATTGCTTGCTCAAGCTCCAGCGAAAGTGAACTGAGGCCCATAGAAAGTGATTTAAAAAGTCACGTGTGGTAAGTGGTTTGACAGTATCATCAGATAGGAAGGAGACAGAAAGCAAGAGACTTTTGCGCTCCCAAAAGCACGAAGAGGAAAGGCAGGTGTAGGCAGGATCTCCCGTCACACATGGGAAACTCCCACTTGGTCATTATTGGGCTGCAGTGCAAGTGTCAGGATTGGACCGTGCATGCAAGGTGGGGTTTTTGTTGACAGGGAAGAGAGGACAGGGAAAGGCTGATGAGCAGAAGTGAGGATAGCTTCCCCTTGCGGGTACAAACATGGGAGTTTTGTGGAAGATTTCTTCTAGTCAGGGGAAAACAAGGGAGAAATTTTAATTGTGGGATATGAGTATTTGGGGGGAATAAAAGACTGGATCAGCTGAGTTACAGGATTACTGAAACATAAAAAAAGGAGAATTCAAGGGAGGGGATACACAAACTGAGTCCAGGAAGAGTCCTTCAGTGTGATGATGTGTGGGGGCTGGTATCTCGTTTGGGCAGTTAGAGAAGGGAGGCATTAAATTTCTCATGGAAGGGTTATTTCTTGATCGTGATGAGTAGATGTAAAAGGAAAGCTGTCTGTTTTGAATCATTTCTAGTAAACATAATCTTCTCACTGCTGGGAGAACTTTGTTTCTTCATCATCAGAAGATACTTGCTGATATTGGTGCTTGCAGCTCTGTCTTGTGAGCACTGTATCACAGAAGTCGCATGGATGCATGCTTGAATATCTAGGACTTGGTATCGTTCTTTTGAGGTGATGCTGCTAACAAATAGTTCCCTTTTTACTTCTCTGTCAACAATGCTGAAATCAAATGAGGTAGCACTTGAAGCTGCTGAACTTTGGTTTTAGTTCCAAAGTACGTGGAAATGTATTTGGCAAAAGAAAATTCAATAATAAATAAAAAGTGATCTCCCAAAACTTATGTAGGAAGCCTGGTTTCTGGGAACCCACCATACTTCATGCCAATCAGAGTTGTGGAACGTGCTAGCCATTTTTTACAAAGCTTAACAGTAGGGTAGAGGACTTTAAAAAGTTAGATAAATTAATCTAATCTTCATCTAATAAGTTGTTGGCTGGGCAAGAAAGACCCAGATGAATACTCTGGGTACTGAGGGAAAGGACGCAGCTGCTAAATGGTGTCTGGCAGTGCAGCCCTGGACTAGCCTTGGCATGTAGGAGTTTAGAGAAAGCAGATTTCCATTATTTTTGCTGGTCATAGGCAATTTGTTTTCTGTCCATATCATCTAATGGAAAACTCTGTATGGCCTTCTGTTTGGCGCTCTAGTGTTTCTCACAGTACTTCCCAGAACTACTGGTTAGTCCTTGGGGAATTCACTAAACATCTATGAGAAATTAAGTGCCATGCTATAATGCTGGCTTCGCATCAGTGGGAGTTGTAAAGAACAGCGTAAGGTAGAAACAGTTGTAGGAAGAACTTATAATAAGAATAATCACCAAGATATCCAAGAAGCCTCCCAAATTAAATCTTCCAGTTATGTCTCTTTGGCACCTGTCTTCCTGAAGACACTGCGCGCTGCAGACAAAGGCAGGCAAAGTCTGTGGAGCTGAAATTGGGACTGGGAATCCCATAGTAGCCATGACAGGGAACGGTATCTAAAGGGACAAATGCTGTCGGTCTTGAACAGTGGGTCTTCAGATGGGTCTGTATGCTTACTTCATTTGTTGCCAAAAGTTTTCTGCTAATTTTCAACAACTAGTCCACAGTATCTGAACTATAACCCCAGTTTTCAAGTGACAGATGCTGAAGACTTGGCTAAATCATTACATTAACATTTACTTTTGGGTATCAAGCCTAAAAACTATGTACAGAAAGAGGGCATACTGACAAGACTTACATGAGAGCGACAGTTCACAGAAAGTAGTCTTTTCATGATCATGTCTGTGATACAGCTTTGAGGCGAACAAAACCAGACAGCCCCTGAGGAGCAATTCAGCCAAAGTGGCTCAGAGTCGTAAGAACTGGCCACCATTAGCCTTGTAGCTCTTGCTGCCTGACTGCGTATTTGTACTCTCTTTTTTTTCCCTCCTGATTTCCTGTGAAAATGAAATTAATGCAACTCAGACTGTGCCTCTGTGGGGTTTTTTTCCCTGAGTAACTTTAGAGCATTTCTAGTTGTCAGTGCATTGAAACAGTAGGGACAGAGCTGATGACTTTGATTTGATTTGGTGAGATGCTATGTGATTTAAGAAGTATCATGTAGGTTAAGAGGTGGTGACAGGGTATCAAAGACTCATTGCTGTGAGGAGGAGCATAGGATCTCACCAGATAGGAAAGAAGAGTGAAAGGAGAAGAGAGTGCGATCTACAAAGAGGCCATATTCGCTCTTTAACCCGTTCATGCATTATAACTTTGAGACTAAGAATATGTATTTTTCAAACACTGCTAGGTAAGCTGCAGAGGAAGGGAGGTGTTCTGCATTCAATCCCTTCTGTTGTACCTCTTTTGCTGAAGACTGTTTCGGTCGCTTCTACCAAAGAGAAAATAGTAGCCAAGTGAAGATGAATGTACACTTTCAATTCTTCTGTTTATCTCATGTGGGGATGAAATGGGAAATGTTTACTATAGAAACTAGCACACAGGTATAACAAATATTCCCAGTAGCATGTAAAATATCTAAATGTATTTTTCTTCAAATACTCTCTGTTCATGTAGCACAAGTTACAAACTGCTCTTTCCTTGCATCATTTGATTTTTGGGAAAGCCATTAACAAAGGTATGGAGCTGTGAGTCAAGATGCACAGGTTCTGTTCCCCATCCCATCAATTACCTGCTTCGTGATCTGAGGCAAGTCATTTTTCTGCCCCTGTGTCACTTCCTAATCCGTCTGATGCTTTGGCTGACTGTTGACAGATTCCTCCATTTCTATGATAAAAAGTACTTTATATCAGACAGGTGGTGGTGTCAACTGTAACTCTCTAGTTGGTGTCTGTTCCTGCAGCATATTGAGAATTACAGTTAATAAGCTAATCAAATAGAAGTATGTTAATTTAATTTCAACGAAACAGATGTTGCTTTAAATTCCATACTACATAACATAGAGATTAGTTTTTCAAGACTGGATAAGATGGGTGATTTAATGTAAATTAAATGCAGAAATTTCCACTAACATAAGTAGAGACTCTGCTGTGGTTTATAAAGGTTTGGTTAGTTTTCCTGCCCTCAACTGTCCGTTTTCCTACACATTTCTTCTGCTTTGGTAGTCTGGTTTCAACAAGAAACAAAACTATCAAGGTGATCCGTCAAGGGTTGTTTTCTAGTAAAGGCCTGCACAGAAACATGCAGAACTGACAGCTGTGTGAAAATGTATAAGCCGGGAGACTTCTTTCAAATTTCAAATTCTTTGTGTTTGGCATTCATATAATAACTTAGATCTGTTGGCTCCCTGAACTTGCCATTTGTCAGAAAATGGGCATTTACGAACTTGAATGTATGGCATGTATACAATGCAACTAAAATTAGGCTATGTAAGCTTCAAAAATTATATTCCAAGAAAATACCAAAATTAGTTTGTAGCCCATTCTCATCTTTTCACTTCTTTTTTTTTTTTTAATGGTGATTGGTAAAAAGCCGATACCTCAAAATATCGCTGTCCACACTTAATATATTGTCCTTAGTTCTGTGGAATTAGTGAGCTTGAAATCCTACTGACAGGAGAATATTTTAGTCCAGATGGCCTCAGCTTTGTGTAATTTACCTTTTAATGTATGGCTTGCCAGCTGGGACAACTTTGCTTTGGGTGAAATTTGCATAGCCATCAGATATTTGTTACATGCCTGGAAAGAAAAGTAGGAGCAAGTTCTGGCTTATGCTAATACTTTGCTATCACCACATGCTACCACTAAAGCAGCAAAAAAGAATTACATTTTTCATTTGTTCTCGGCAATTAAATTATGAGTCTCTGCCTTATAAAGATTAGATATTTTTCCGTGAGCTCTTTAGTACTGATGAAGCAGGCAGTGCTTTAATCATTAAATTGTTTCACCTTGTTAAAATACTGCCGTTCTTGTTGAACAAATTAAGTTATAAAATACTGAGTACGTGCACCAGGCATTTCCAGACTTCAAATAAATTTTCAGACAAAACAAACTAAAACGTTATGGGAATTCGCTTTTTAATGCTTGTTTTTATTCTAGTTCTATTTTTGTTACAGTAGTTTTAAAAGATCAGACATTTCTGGTTCTAAAATAGTGCCACGCTATTCTTGTAAATGTCCCAATAACAACAATAATTAATATCCCCACATTTGCATTTTAAGCCACTCCATTTCCCTAGTCATCTATTACTCGGATGTAAAAAATCATTTCTAGTCAAAACTTGGCACAAAATACCTTAATTCCATACTCTTTACCAGATGTAAAAATAAAAGTGAACGAATTCATCTTTTTTTCCCCCAATAAAGTATGAATTAAATTTTGTACTTGTTTTGATAAGTTGTTTTCATTTTTGAAAGTTCAGAATAGCTCTGATTAAAAAAAAAAAGGAAAGAAAAAAATAATAAAAAAATTAAGATGGGAGGTAGAAAGGAAGGGGGATCTGCGTCACGATTGTTAATAACATGAAAACTGCTGCCTACAGTATGCCAAACAGCCTCAGCTCCTTGGTGATTTCAGAGGAATACTCACTTAGTACAGCGGAGCACCGTAAGAAAACAGTCACCATCTCCATTTGGCCACCATTTAGATGGGTTTGGTTGCAGGCTGTGGTAAGGTGCTGATCACATCTCTCTCGAAATACTTCCGAGTGGTTAATTCAGGCCAAGGTCCTTGTCAGAGGTATAGAGTAATGTGTGTCCTTGTCTTCCCTGAGAAAGATTATAAATGGTTTTCACCTACATCCGTTTCCTAAGAAGACCCTGGTTTGCCTAAACCAAAAGTTACTACAAAAGCCTGTAGTTTCCTATTGAACCTTCTGGAAGGAAACTTGTCGAGCCCAGGGTGAAATTTCTGAATATTGAGAGAGACACCCATTGAATGATGGATTTAAAATTATACTTGATGAGATGCAAGTTTTATTCTGTTTTCACTGTTCTAATTTTAGTTTTCATCAGTGGAAAAAGTTGAGAAATTTTGAGAATCTTCAGAAAATGGCAGAAGCGTCTCCTGCTTTGAGTTAGTGGCCACAGGAAGCCCACCAGTGTGCCGGGCAGAGCCCTACCCTGTGACACAAGGAGTGCCTGGGCGGTTGTTTCATACAGAGCTGAGGGGCGGTTTTCCTGCTGGATTGGTAAAAGTGTGTTGCATCAGTACTGGTTTTATAGCAATGAATCATCTCTGTTTAGTTAGAAAAACTTCTTCTTCAAGCCTGACTTCAGTTCATGCGAATATCCCAGCTGCGTCTCCCATCAGGGGACTTGCACGGTTGTGGCAGATTTCTGTCCAGAAGTGGTAGCTTGCCCAAGGCATAGGTGTGAAAGTTGCACGTAACTCAAGTGCACTATTTTCTCTTCAATTAATGTGCATTGCCACCACCTGAGGAGACTAGGACAAACAGTGGCATGTAATGACCAGACCAGGTTTGAAGCACGCTGTCAATTGCTGTTGTTATTACCAGCACGGATTTTTGTAGCGCTTTGGCTTTGTTCCAAATTGAGTTGAGGTTTCAGGTCTATCTTTGAAAGTGATATTTTTTGAAAGCCATAAATGTGTGGATGTACCCTTGTGCATCTGCAGAAGAAGGAGCAGGGAGGGAAGGGAACAGTGGCAACCTGTATTGCTGGAAGCACATTCCCTCCGTGAAGTGCAAGGTGCTCTGCCGTTCAAGTCCCTGCTAGTTGCCTTGACAGAGGACAAGATGCTAGTCCTCGATGGCTGGTCCACTTCATGCCTTGCATGAAAGAGGACACAAATCTACTAAGGCTGTGTTATATTGACACAGTCTTGGCAAGCGTAAAATACTCATTAATTTAAGTGGATGAGGAGTTTGGCTGATACTGAGCCTGAAGAAGAAGAAGGGGGAAAAAAGCCAACCCACCCTTGCCCTAAATACGTAAATATTGGCATACAGGAATAGACATTTAAAATTTATCACGGAAGTGAGAGTACTTTGCAAGGCGGTGCCCCGTCAGAATGACAAAAGAACAGGCATGTTTTGTAACTTGAAACTCAGGATTCCGTCCCATTTCTGTCTCTAGTGGTTAGAGTTCTTCACTCTTGCTAGATTACAAGTCCACAGGGACTTTTAAAACTACTTATTCAGACTTTACTGTTTTGGATGCACAAGAGTTAGTTGCATTAAGCTGTAGCTTGGAAAAAAAACTGAAACCATTTTTATAGCATTTTTAAAATAACTTTATTAAAGGATAGCATAAAAGATCACAGTTTCTCTATTTTTACAGCTCTGCTTTGAAAAGATAATAAAGCTACTACACAGGACATGTATTAGGCTGGTGATTAATGTGTCTGTGTGTTACAACTCCGAATACTCTGAAACTTGCTTTATATTGGAATGAATGAAAATGTCACATAATGAAACCGCAGAGGAGGAGTACAGTGCTAAGAAAATAATGTACACTAGTCTCACTAGGTAGCATTTTACATGTGGGCTAAACTTTTTTTGCCTTCCATATGGGGATCTTAAAGTACTTAACATCAAAGAGGAGCTCTGTTTTGATAGCGTAATTGATAGAGCCTGGGTAATCCTATTACCCGGACCTTAGCAGGAAGCTGGGGCTCTTGACATACTGAAGAATACAGTGCAAGTTTTAAAGTAGTTTTTTTCTAGGACTGTTCTTTAATCACAGATCTGTATTTCAGGCACTTGAATTTTAATAGCTTGGTTTTAAGATGAGATCCAGCACTGAATATCTAAATAAATGTTGTTATTGGGAGGGAGATGCTAAGACAATCTGTTTTTCCTCTAGGAAATGAGGGATATCTGCTGTCTTTCAGACACTGAATAATTTTGGTTGGAACGGATCCCAAGAGGTTTTGTAGTCCAGCCCCCTGCCCCCCCAGTAGGGTTAAGCTGAAAGTTAGGTGAGGTTGATCAGGATCTTGTCTCTTTAGGTAGCCTTTTCCAGTGCCAACGTGGTCTTGTGAAACCTTTTTTCTTTATATAAAATTGAAATTTTCTGTGCGAGAACTTCTGTCTATTGACTTTAGCACACACCTCTGAGGAGAGATTGGTTCAACCTCCTAGCTAGACAAAACCAGACAGCTTGCTCAGCCTCTTCACATCTTGCATGGTCCAGCCTTGACCATCTTAGTGCTTCCCTGCTGAACTGGCTCCCATTTATCACTTTCCCTCTTTGTTGGCGTTGCAGAAGTTGACATACTCTTCCAAGCCTGTCCTCACGAGTGCTACGTAGAGGGGAGTAATGGCTTCACTCAACTTGCTGGCCGCCATCATACTAAATGCGACACAGGCCACGACTAGCCTTTGTTACTGTGTGCTGCTGGCTCGTTTTCTGCTCCTTGACCACCAGAATCCCCAGGAGCTTTTCTGAAGAGCTGCTGTTCATCCAGGTAGTCCACAGCCTGTACGTCAGGGTAGGGTTATTCTGTCCCAGATACAAGACATTGCAGTGGGTTTTGCCAGCTGAGAAACCTGCTGGGGTCAGTGGGAGGGGCAGTTTCTTTTAGAAGAAAACACGCCCTTTGGTGGAGGCCAAGGTCAGGACTGTGTGAGACTGCTTGATAGAGATTTATCAGAAGTACCCAAGCTCTGGCACTGCTGCAGAGGTACTCCACCAGCTGTGGCTTTTTCCAGTCCAGGAAAATGCTGCAGACAGCCGAACATTGCGAAAGGAAGGCTGTGGCTTTATAAGTGGTCAGTGGGAGAAATTCAGTGCCCTTCTGACATTCTCAAGATGATGTCCTGTACTTAGCAGCCATAAAGACTGTATGTGAGAGCTGGAGATTGCTGCTGCAGGGTTGTGGTTATTTTCTTTGAAAGAAGAATGTTGTCACTTGCGGAGGGCTAAGATGCTTCTCTTCCATCGCCAATTCTTTGCTAGGAGGCAGCATTTCCTAAGAGCTTACTCACTGCAATGATCTGTAGTAGCAGTGCTGTACTTCAAAAAAAAAATAAAAGAGGGAGCTCAGACAGGTATAGATGACTAGCAGTCATCTATATGTGGCTGGCTGTTAAACACCAGAAGGTGGAGTATCAGTCACCAAATACTCAGTTGCTGACTAATCCAAGTTCGTGTGAGGAATTTTTCTTCAGGTAGCGTGCCTCTGAGAGTTTGCTATAAGAACAGCTCAGGTAACCTAGTCATCTTAGGTCTTCAGTGAAATCTATCTCAATTACAGATACAGCCACCAAGTATTTTAATAAGTGTATCACTAATAGTTTAAAAACACACGAAGGATTAAGGGCCATATGTTCTCCCAGGCATGTGAACTTAACAAATGCAGCATTTTGCTATAAAACTTTTTTTTTTTTTTTTTTTTGGTATGTAGCCACTCCATCCCTTGGCAGAAGCATGATTCTATACAGCAGATCCACAGGCTACAGGCAAGGGTGTGTGGTCTTACAGCAGCATGGGAGGAGTCGGGTCAAAGGCAAACTTTTATATATGCGCTGTGCTACCGAGGGGAAAGGAAGCAGTAAACCAGAAAGGACTGCCTTCCTTCAGTACTGGCTCTTTTGGTTTCCCCTTCTGCAGCTGAGGAATCCCCCTCCCTTCTCTGCTTCTCATGTAAGAGCACAGATGCAATGTTAGAAAGCCAGTGGAGCTGTGCTGATAGGGTTGAAGTCTAAATGAAGAACCCGTCCTGCCGAGCCAACGCTGTCGATTTCGTTGCCTGAGATGCATTGTGTGGAATACAAACCATGTTGGATGTATGCAGTGTATTGTATATGAAAAATAAATCAAGCAGCGAGGGGAACAGCATGGTATTTTCTGGACAGATCTGCACTTCTGGATGCCAAACATGGTTACAGTAATCTCATATTTAAGGAGTACAAATTGAAACCTGATTTGAGCATAGCCTGACAGTAGAAGTATTTTAATTGATGCAGCTACAGCTTGCTGCACAAATTCTTCTCTTCTCTGTGTGTGGATGTGAATCACGAGCATTTTCATTATTCCTTTTGAATGTGTGTAAGCACAAAAGAAAAGGGGATAGCGTAGTATGTTTAGTCTGATCTTTGATGCTAAACTTCCAGATGGATACACTTCCAACAAGAGTGTGAAAGATGCCTAGTTACATGATTTTCATATTTCTTTAATCCTGAATGGTTTTATACTAATTTATACTAATATTCTTGGGTCAGCTGGAGTATATGGAAGTTCTATAGTTTTACAACAGTAACTAGTTCAGCTTCCAAAGAACAAGGAGAAATTCCATTAAGTCAGAAGGCAAAATGGTGTGAATCTTCCAGTCCATATTCGGCTTCATCTGTTTCAAGTGTGATGGTTGCGCTTGCACACCTCTACAGCTACAGAAAACAGCTAGTAGTTCAGCAAAGGAGGCAATTAGACAACCATTAAAGAGCAATCAAGAACATTTTCTTTATAGGGAAACAAAGAGTACTTTTAAAGGATGATTGCTATAGGTTAAGTGCAGCCTGAAAGAAAATCAGGCCATGTAGAACTTGTGAAACACTTGATTTCAATATTTGCTGTACTAATTTGACATACTATTGGCACAAAGATCAGGTCGTTACACTGAACTCGCTTATGAAAGAAGCAATAATGCCATGCTGAAATATCTTCTTTCAAAGCTTTTTATATTTTTTTTTCCAAAGTTTTTGGAGTTATTTCATTCCATTTGCAGCTGGGATTGCAATCTCCTTGCTTCACTTCAGAGAAGCATCGCGTCTGAACCAAATGTTCCTCTCTGCTGTGAGACTGTTTCAGAGGATATGTTATTGGAAGAATGTTACGCAACTTGCTATAGACATTTGAATCTGATCCATCTTCTTGATTTATAAACTGACACAATCTTCACAAGTTTTTCATATATAGTGAGATAGACTTATTTCTCAGCATTTGCAATCATTTAACTGAGCGAAGAACTTAACCTCTAACATAGTGTGCAAGACTGGGCGGTATTTTAGATTTGCTTCATGAGTATGAATGTTGTGGCTGTCAGTCCGTTATGGTCTTTATTCCTGCAGTTGCTGGTACTGTAAGTGTTTTGTAGGCTTAAAACTGAACAATGAAAGAACCACCCAGGCAGAGAACACAGTTGCATTCATGAGAACTACCTTGGGTACAATGACCAGCACAAATATGACTGGACAAAAATGTAGCAAAAGGCTTTTTTTGTATGTCTCTTAAGCCCACATCTCAGTTGAAGTATTCAGTGTCCACCTTCTGGCTATCTTTTTTTCTCACGTGCTTCACGGATTTCCTATCTGTCCTGTAAGCTTTCTTTTTCTCTTGCTTTCTTCTGTTTATAGTAAGAAAATACATCATAGTTTACCTCTTTCTCATTCAGTTTGAAATCACTCCAAAGAATTCATCAATCTTTCACTTTCTTCAAGAAGATACGAATTTTATCCACTTCAGAGTAGCAAATGCATATTGGGAATTGACTGAACTGAAGCTTTTTTCCCCCCCTCTTATTTCTCTTCTCCATGGTGCACACACCTCTTTTGTAGGAGCTGATGACATGGGAGTGCCGGTTGTCAGAGTCACATAAGAATATCTTTCCAAAATGCAACACATCATCATAGTTCAGTTCTTTCTTGCAGTGTTTAAACAGCCATATCCTTGGTAACAAGACTGCAGGAGTTGTAGCTTAGTGTGCACTCTGCATATATCTCTGTGGGCAATTGAGAAAATCCTAAGTAATTTTAGTGGCCAAGTTGTGCTTTCAGGAATAAACTGTATTACAAAACAAATATGTATCAGCTTCTTAAATGACAAGGTTTTGACTGATACTGCATCCTGCAGAGCCTGATGCTTTTATCAACAGCAGCCAGCCAGAAGGTAGCTGGAGTGGAGTGACTAGCGCCAAAATCAGAGCAGACTTTTCCAATTTTAAATCTCTAGTGCAACATCTGGGGGTGTGTTGTAGACTTCTTGGATGATATTCTGGTGTAGGGGTCCCTGGAAAGCTCTCAGGGAGCAGGAAGATAGAACTGTGCTGAACAATTTTCAACTCGTTTCTCTCTCTGCCCTGCTTGTTAGCCTTATATGTGTATAACATTTTAATGGAGGCACTGCAAGATGTCATGAGTTGGCAGGATTGTTCTGGAGACCGAGCTGTATTTATCCACAAAATACCTGTATGCATGGGCAGAAGCATTTTGCAGAATCCTAATTGTGTTAGATAATCTTTGTGGGCAAAAGGGTTATATGGTTTTCATGCTTTTGGTACTTGCCTGTGTTCTTTTTGTCTGCCTCAATAAATTGCCAAGGGTGGATGTCCTGGAGTCTGAACCCTGTTCTCACCTGAAGGGGTTTTGTTCTGATTAAGGTTTACAGTATGGTGAGGCACCAAGAGGGAGTTCTGTGTGGTTTTAACCTGATTGATGCTCTTCTGCGGAGAGTATCTCAGTTTTGTAAGTTCCTGAAGCAGATCATTCTTTCCAACGCTTGTATTTTTTATATATGTGTTTAAAGAGTATATAAATTATTTCATGAGTCTTTTTAAAAACAAATGACAGGTATCATACTGAGGAGGAAAAACAAAGGATGGAAACTCTTCTCCTGTGGGTCAAAATTACATTGCTGTCCCCTTCTGATGTGAAATGAACACCTAACCCTACCGGTTTGGATGACCTGTAGGGTCCATTAGCAGGGGAAGTAAATAAAATGCATCACAATTAACAATGTCTTGTTGATCTCCCACGGACTGGAACTGGAGTGGATAATTGTCTAGTAGTGGGAGCTTTGCCATGACTAGCTTTATCATTTTGTCAGTTTGCTAATAAAAGGTCACCAAGGGTACAGAGCATCTGAGATTTACATATGGCAGATAAGAAAGCGTTCTGGGGAGCCTGCTTTGGAGAGGGGCCCGGGCGTTTGTTGCAATTGACACCCATGCTGTGATTCCAGAATTGACAAGAAACGCTATTACTAAGCGGATCTGCCGAGATAATTAGGATTCAGGGTTGCATTTTTAATCTGACTTGAGTCAGATAATTTATCACAGCAGTAGCAAGCTGTCAGGGTCACACAATAAATACTGATTATGGAAGAATAAAGATTAAGTGCGGCCTTGCAAAAAAATTAGGCCAAGTAGTACTTAAGAAACATTTTATTTCAATATTTACCATGCTAATTTCATGTAATATTGGCAAAAAGATCATGTCTCTAAAATGAGCTTATTTATGAAAGAAGATAATGCTGCGCAGGAGTGTCTGTACTCAGTATCTGTTTAAATTTTAAATTTCATTCCTAATTGATTGCAAAGAAATATTAATTTTGAAAAGCTGATTTAGCATGACTGTTCCATTCCTATCACACCATAATAATTTGACAAGTTCAAGAGAGAAATACTTTATCCTGAAGGCAGACCTAATTTGTTAGCATTAGTAAGATACTGCACTTTTAATTTAACAGAGCTCTTGTTTGTGATTCACACATGGACAGTTTATGGCACTTTCATTTAATTAAAGAAACCCATTTATTAAAATACGCAACTTTGAAAAGTGTTTTTGAAAGCCATTTACAAACCAGAACGTTAGGGATTCAGCACTTCCATACTCACCTATAGCTTCTTAAGGACACAAAATCAAATGAGAACATAGCATTTATGAACGCAGTATGTTTTCTTGAAAAAAGCTAATGCAAAGATGAATAATTAATAGATGTATGTTGTATTCAAAAAGAAATTTCAAGAGATGCTGAAATGCCGTAGCTTCCTATAGAATATGGTTTCCCAGTTAGGCATCTTACACCTCTCTAGTGATACTAAGCACCTTTAGCAGCCACGTTTAGATGATGGGCACTATTCCTCATATTGCTTTTCTTTTCTTCTGTAAGATCTTAACTTACTACTGTCTCTGTAAGAACTCTTTAAATAAGTAGTTTGTTATTACTGAAATGCCTACAACTTAATACTGTCAGCTCTGCTCAGCTGAAAAAGTGTGTTTTGAGATTAGCAGCCTTGCATTTTAGAGTCCTTGTTGATGTGCTTTGTGGCATTGAATATTCCATGTAGAGTGGCTGACATTTCCACTTTTCCATTGCCAGCATTTGTGGTTAACTTGTTATTTTGGTTCTGGAAACAGAGTTTGTGGTCCTTTTTTATAATGATAGGACTCTAGTAATCATCTGCTTCAGGAGAGCACTAATTACTGTGAAATTCCCCCAGGTAAAATTGAGAGAATGAAGCATGGATGAATGATACTTAAAAAAGAAGTATTTTAAAAAGTCTTAGGAGTATATATATTTTAAGGGTAACTGTAGGAAATGTAAAATATGTCAAAGTATTACTTCAGTTCCAGAAAGTAAGTAGATAATTTTCAATTATTGGAAGTCTTTAATAACTTTTGAGCATAGATTGTCTTCTAAATGGGTATGCGTCACTGTGTTTTTTCAAGAGATACTCTGCCTTTGTCTTAGGAGAGAGCAAGGGAGGTATTTGTGTTACTGTGTGAGAACACAGCTTTTGGATCAGGAATTGCAAAATTCATCAATATTGACTCTAAGGCATAGTTAGAAAATGTTTCCCCTTGAAGTCATGAAAATGATGAATTTTGGTAGGTGCATCAATAACAAAGTATCTTGTTTGTGGAGAATAAAGCACTCGAATCTCTCCTTTGTCATGCAGGTCTTTCTCATGGCAGGCACTGGAAATAAAACTTCTATGCCACTGACTCTTCTGCTATACCAATAGAAAGCTTTAGTCTTTAATCTTTTGAAATAGCTGATTGTAACCAGTGAACAACTTAACCTTTTTGTGTTATTTGTATGGCTGCCAGGAAGACATTCCAACAACAATAATAATAATTATATATAATAAATATATATTTGTAATACATGTAATCTATATGTGATGTATGTAATATATATAATATATGTAAATATATGCAATATGTGTAATATATAATATATATTACATATAAAATTATTATTTTATTACTATCATTTAAGATTATTTCTTAGATGATTAAGTGACCTGCTACTCCACTTGAGTAACAAGGAGCAAAAGTGTGTATCACTATAGCATTCAGCCTTTTGCTTGTGGGAACAAGACACTGTATATGAGACTCTAGTGCTTGGGCCACAGGATATTCAAGCTAAAACTGAGGCCAACGGTGAGAGCAGAGCATTATGTCGACTGCAGCATGTAAATAGTTTGTTACTATTGCCATCGGGCAATGAGTGCTGAGGACCACTAGCCTAAGATGCAGCTTTTATGGACCCAGCAGCATACCCCACCTAAGTCTGGGGTAGAGTTTTCAAATTAACGTTGTTAATATATTGTTAATTTTGTGTTAATAATGCAAACAAATCCTGGGAAGGTGTGAGCTTAGATTCTGCACAGTGAAAGAACTGTGTTTGCAGGCAGGTTGGGAATCACATCTGCTCAAAGGGCATTATTTAGGAATTTCGTTTCAAATAGTTCCTTTCATAGTCTAAGTACAAGGGACAGTGGCTGGAGTTGTGCCTGGAATAAAATGGGAAAAAGAAGGGAGGCCACTCCCTGGAAGCCTGGCAGCTCTGCGCCTTGCAAAACCTCTGGGCTGCTGTTTCCTAGGTGCGTATCTGTCAGGTAAGGATAAAGGGGGGTAGGCAGAAAGGGGTGCTGAGTGCCTGGGCAATGAAGAGAGCATACTAGGTCGGGCTTGCTTGATCTAAATGTCTGTCTCTTGAGCATCTCTCTTCCCCATCTACACAGCTCCTAGAGCTGTCGTCTGCTCCGAGTGGCCCGTAACTCACATGGTGGTGCGTTAAGCATGCCCACCCTGGCAGTGGTGTGGACAAACGCCCTCAGTGGCTTTGCTCTCTGCATACAGCCATCTTCTCTGCAAAAGCTGTTTTTGACAACGTGAGGTTTTGGAGCTGACAACCTGAGCAACACACATAACCTCTCCTGCAGCAATACTGGCAGAAGATGTGGTATCAACCTCCCTTTTCATAATTATTATCTATTTCTAATACAACTCTTACATTAGCAGAACTCTCTGAAACCAGTTACATCATTTACAGTCATGTTTGTCAGAAAGGTTGCTTGGTTTTGGTAGTGTCGTGTTAATTTACAGACAAGGAAAGAAAAAGGTCAGAGGAAGAGATAACATTTGTCTGTCTTCTGTAGTGGTCTCGCACTGATTAACTGATGAAGTCTTAAACTTACATGATACCATATGTTATGACAAATTAATTCCTTATAAAATAATAGGAGAATAAAATAAAAAGTGGCTTGAGCATGCTTGGGTTCCTTACTAGGAACAGACTTTAATCATATTGCTGAACACTATTCAGTTGTCCCACAGTATAGCGATTGATGTAAATGTGCAAGTCATAAAAGACCAAATGTGATGTGTTGGAAGAGGTATTTCCAGTGGAAGTCAGGTGAGACCAGTGCTGTTGCAGTAAGCACTGGGACTCGTTTGGGGCGGGGTGTAGGGCAGCGAGGTATAGTGAAGGGAATAAAGTGATGTGTAGGAGAAGTTTAGATCTCCTTTAGAGGCTAACCAAGGCTAGGAGAGAGCAGCTTCGTTTTTATAAATCTTATATGAAGAGTAAACAAGCAGAGAAGGGAACTATCTGAAGTAAAGAATCATGTAGCTAGGAGAACAAATGGTTATACCTCTATTCAGGGATCTACTGAGGCTGGAAACTGGAAGAAAGTTCTTTGAGAGTTGTAGTGACCTTGATACTTAAGTTACTTTAGAAATTCTGCATCTGGAGGTACTTCTGTGCTCCGAAACTTCACCAGCAGGGACTAGGCTAGATGAGATTTGTCACAATAGTTTAAAATGCTTCAAAAAGTTCTCTTGCCCATGATGTGTTTGAAATACAATATCACTTAATTTCAGAGTGGAAAAATCAGGTGTATAAATGTATTTAGCAGTTGAACCCACGCCCTTTGATTCATACGGTACTGTGAGCTGTATGGAAATCTAAATGTGAATAAATACATATCAGGATTTGGTTAGCCAACACTCAAGCCATGAAGAAATACTGTGCTACAATTTTATAATGCATGTTACAGCTGTATAAATACGAATAAGGAATCTGTAGCATCTCGGATGACTTTTTGCACTGTTTTAGATGGGCCTTAGGTGGTGCTGTTGCATTTTTTGCTTTCAGCTGTTGCTGGTTTTAGAGCTTCAATCATTTTTATTCTGCTTTGCTTTCCAGATCATACTAGGAAACTAAGAATAGTTGGCTACACCAATATTTGTAAAATTTACCAAGGTGGAACACTAAAACATAACCACTTGTAGGGTGCATTTCATTTCCTAATTTGAAACACTTTAGCACCTTTATATAAGAACTAAGTAATACTGAACTATGCTTATAGCATAAGGCATATCTTGTTCTACGTGTGTTATTTTGTCTAACGGTGTATAAATGTGAGTATAAAAATAAATTAAAGACACAAGATTGAGTAAAACCTCTCAGAAATTAAGCTCAACATGTGGGATTGATGCTGTAAGTTCACAAGTCTTTCAACTTTCCATATGGCTAATTAAAAAGAAAAAAGTGGCTGAATTTTAGAAAAGAAATGTGTATGTCACATTGGTAACTTGCAGAGTGCCTCCACTGTTAAAGGACCTATGCACAAGTTTTACATCCAATTTCCTGCCCTTATCTTCCTTATGCCAGCTCACAGTGTGGTTCATTGGGAAACAGTTTGCTTTTTTTTTTCCTTTTTCTTTTTTCACAACATAAAAAAAAATTCCCATGAAGGTTTTTTCCACTACAACTGCCTACCCTTTATGTTTTGCAGCCTGCCAAGCTTGCCAAAACTCAGCAGGTAGCCCACATGGTATGCATGTCTGTGTGAGAACGCTCCCCTGATGTGGACAAGATGTTGGTTGTAAAATGAAGCCAACATCTTGTCCACAAGTGTGCAAAAAAATATCCTCAATCTGGACAGACAAGTTTTTGTAGCCTGAATGCATTGACTGTACTAATTCAAAGACTAAACCTTTTAAAACCAGGGAAAAATAATTATATAGTTACAGTACCAATAATGCTATCAGTAGTAGTAAGCTGCAGACATATTTGTCAATCTGAGATCATTTGGTTAGACTTTTACTGCCCCTGTATTTACAGTAATTCTTTTGGCATCTCTTAAGTTCAGGGGGTTTATCACTCCTGTTTTAGTCTCTACTAGCTGGACAACTAATGTCACCCCAAGATTGTGGGCTAGCGTAGAGCAATACAGGAATTAAGAGGAGAGATGCTGTTGGTTCAGTCTATGGTTAGCCCAGAACTCCCTTCGAGGTGGGTATTTTTGCTTTGTACCTATGCTCTATGGGTTGCACACAAGGAGCAAGGGAAAGAGTAACGTATAGACAGGGAGGGATAGCACTGACAGATAATCTTAAACCAGACTCCCTTACTCCAAACTCTGCCATAAATGCTTCAGGCAAAGTTGGTTGCATAAACAAGACAAAACAAAACCTAAAAAACCCTGCAGGGTTATTCCCTGGAACTGTGTATACCTCATATTTTCCAAACTAAAATTGTCAAAACGTTTTGATGAGTTTAAAACTTGGAAGTATTAAAGTTAGGCTTTCTTATGGGAGCAAACCAAAAAATTGACACGAAGCTTAAGGCTAAACTTTGGTGTTTTGACTTATTTTAGGCTGAAGTATGGAAAAGGACAAAGTTTGGTTTAGTTTTCACTTTGATCTTCTCAGTTTAGGTTTGTGGTTTAAACTTCTTTAAGCTATCAGATTTTGAGTGCTTCTGTAAGTTGAAGGTATTCTGAATAGCCCAGCTCTGTCTAAAACTGTAGGTTTTCTCTGATCCATGTTAAGGATTTTTCTACTTTTTTTTTTGTCAGAAATTTAAAACGTCACACCTCAGGGTGCACATAGTGACTAAGTATATCTACACTTTAGCTCAAGATCACAACTCCTGCTGATCCACACGGCTCACCTGCTGAGCCCATTAGGGTGGCAAACCAGGATTCACTCTTTGCTTTAAAGAGTGTCTTTCCATATGACCTGATAGTGTATGCGTAGCTTAGCTGCTTCTGTTTCTCTCATCTGCCCTTCCAACGTGTGTGTTAGGGCTTGGGACACCTGGACTCCAGAGCACTTCCTGCACTAGCGCGGGCGCTCTGCAGAGGTAACCTTGGAGCTGCAGTTGCTTCCTCTAGATTCCCACTTGGAAGTTGGGAATGCTTAGCATACCTAGACGTTTCCAGTAATACAGATTCATGGCACTTACTTCAGGCATTTCGTTTGGTTTTTTGTTCTGATGCCTTTTTTTTTTTTTTTTAATAAAAGTTCTTTGCTTTTTACCTGGCAAAGTACATATTGCATATTCTCCATTTACTTGCATTATTGAGTAAAAGCCCATGAAGGTTTAGGCTTTCTAAATGCATTTACCTAGCATGTGCACACATCTTTTTTTGTAGACATAATGATCAACAGCTTTGAAAGAATGTTCAGCTGTTTCAAATTCACAAATTAATATCTAGTGAATGTTCGGGCGTGTTCTTCCACACAATGCTTTTCATATCTAGATCATCAAGGTACATGGTTGGTGTGTGTCTGTTTTATATAGCTTTTGGGTTTGTCTTGATTCATTTTGGTTTGAAATTTCCTGTTACACAAGATTTAAAAATTGAACTTCAGCATACCTTTCTAATGGAAAGACAAGATTAGGTAGAATATTTTGGTTTTTTTTTTTTTTAGAAAAAGATGAAACTTTTTATATGTACGGGGATTTTCTTATGAATAGTTCATGCTCTGTTTCAGGGAGGTAATTTTTTTCATTCCTTCAGGAAATCTTTCTTGATGCACTAATACGCATGACTATCTTGAAAAATGACTGCATACTAGTGTTCAGTATGCAAGAAAAAATTATGGTGTGTGTAAAACTCCTTGATCGTGCATGACATTGCCCAGTTTATGAGATCTTGCAACTAAAGAGTAATCTGTTTTTAAGCATGTAATTGTTTTTGGCAGGCAGGTATTTCAAAATACATAACTTAAACTTTCTTCTGTTCTGAGTCTACTGCAGACTGTGTGCTATGCCCATTCTCATGGTGGAAAGGACTTTTTCATTTTTCTTCATAAATGTCAATTTTGAAGTTTCATTTCAGTCTATTACAGGTGAACATGGCTCATAATTTATGTGTTACACTGACAGACTACAAATAATAATGTCTTCTGGAAGAGCAAGTCAGAAAATCACCCAGCATATTAATTACAATTGTCAAGCAATGACTGGTCATAAATTTAATATCAAAGACCCAGACTTCTTAAGAAAGCATCTTAAATGCTGCATTAAAAAATTTGCCCTTGAAATTACATGTTAGATAGTATGTATTAAAATGTAACAGTGATTATTTTTTTTTTTTACCCTGGAAACATCTTTTTAAATAACAAATTGGTAGAAAAGTTGGGGGTTTTTATCACTTTGTTATCTAACCAGTATAAGAATTCTACACTTACATGTCAGTAAGAATATATCATTACGGTTAGTTACTGGATTTGGTTATTTAATACCACTTCAGAAGCACCTGAAAAGCTTAACAAGGCAGAGAAACAGACAGCATCCTCCATGACAACGTGTAGGCGTCGTGTGTGGTACGGCATGGGTAAACCACAGCCTTCTCTGTGTGCCCTGGTGTCTCCAAATTCGCAACCTGTAAACTGCACCTTTTTTAGGAGCGGCACATGTGCCCTGCTAGAGGGGCAGTGGGTGCTCGGTCATCCTACATATCTGCTTGGCTTCAAGGCCATGCAAGGTCAGCTTCTTCAAAGAAAGATAGATTCCATTTGGACTTTTCTGTCCTGCGTAGACCATTTGATTTTGCTCCATCACAAAGGCAGTACATGGTAGGGGATTCACGTGTGGTATGTCTTGACCACCTCACCCATGCCTTAAAGGTGGGTCGCACTGGAGTTCTGCACGTGAAAGTTGCGCAGGTTTAAACTTTTCCCTGCCTGCTGTGGGTTGGAAGTTGCCTGCTGCCATATTTGCACTGGTTGCTACATGTGGCCAGGATGAGAGCTGAGGTCTGGCTTGAGTTGCAATCCCCAGCTCATCCTCAGAAGGTTTTCTGGGGGTACTGGCTGAGATGGGTAGGAGTTCTGGGCTCAATACCAAGAGTCAGGAATTTACATGAGGATTTCTAAGTGACTAGCAGTTTGAAAGGCCCAACTGTAGATGCGTTTGCATGGGCCTCATTTTCAGAGAACGTTGTAGCTATTGAAAGTCAGTGGGAAACAGTGAATATTTAGGGATTTGTCTGAGGTTCCAGTCGTGGCTGAAACAGCTGTAAACACTGTGAAAGAGGATCTGGGCCTAAATGTGGAGGGAAATGGGTCACAGAGGAAAATGAAGATGAGAGGAGGGAATTGCAGAAGACACAGAAGGAGCTGGTGTTTATTGCAGTAGGAAGTTGAAGGAAGTGGTTTGCATGTCCTTAGGAAATCCAGCTTCATTAATTCTGTTCTTTACATAACTTTTTAATTTAAGCTGGGTGGGTAGTGGACTCACAATTGGGGAATGACGCGGTGACAAATAGCTTTTAGGTTTTTGCGCAGTTGAAGTCCTTTCCTTTTCTCCAGTGTATCTCAGAAATCGTTCCCATGGTGTACGTCCAGCCCAACGTCTGGATAAGTATATGGGAACAGGCAATGGAAAGACTCGTCATGCAAAAAAATTTATTTGAGGAATATTTGGAGAGAGTCTGTGATGAGGCAAGTCAGTCTAAAGTTGTCATCGCTTTCGTTTGGCACAAGTCGGTGCTGCTACAGAAAGGGATGATTGCCTCTCCCTGCTCAGGCTGCCTGTTCCCTTTGTGTACTTTGTGCATCTGGCATGGTTTTGGTTGGGTTAGCTTTCACTTGGACCAGGTCCATGTTCCAGCTTGCCCACAAGCGCACAAACACTTCTGCTGGGAAGAGACAGTGGTGAGAACAGGCAGGTTGGTGTGGAAAGAAAGGTGGAACCATCTGCCTTGCCTGACAGCAGCAGGGTGTTACGCCAGGCAGGGGGATTGCAAAACCATCACCTCCACAGGGACAGCAGGAGAGTCAGAGGCTGGGTCCGGGGAGGTCTGGTAAAGAGCGATAATCAGCAATAACATTTTTAAGGACTTCTCAGAACCATTAAAATAACATGTTGTGTCACGGAAATTATTTGTTTTTCAATAATTATTTTTCAATAATTACTCAGTAATTATAGTGTCATTGGCTTCTGACACTTAATATTGATAACATAATACTGGGCCTTCCTGCGCCCCCTTTCTCTTTCTACTTTTTTCTTTTTTTTACTGGGTCCCATTAGAGCATTCCTTTAAGATTTAGAACCATTGCACTTGGGGGTACAAGCCTATATTAAAAGACATTCCTTGCCCTGGGAGCTGAGCACCTCCTGTAAACCACAGTGCCGAGGGGTGTGTTGGAGCTGGATAGAGGACACTTGGAACATCCATATAGGCTTATCAGCAGGCATTAGACAGAGACTTCTTTTAGTTTTTACTGAGATGAACTAGTTTGAAATAGGTGATGTCCAGGAAAAATAAGTAATATCTGCAGATGTTATCTGTTACCTGGATCCGAGGCATACTTGACAATGAGGCTGACTTTTCGGAAAAGATAAACATATTAACTCCAGCATTAGCTTTGAAATGCAGGCAAGCAGACTTAGCAGCATCATATTTGGCATCCTAAACACATCATGGAGAAGTGCTCCATGTTTTTAATGTCACTGACCAAAATACAAAGACTGAATTGCGGTAAAACAAGATACTAGCAGAACACTTAACTTCAGTTAGTGTTATTCATTCTCTATTTCCACACCCATACGAGATGTCTGGTCATGGTACAGATGTCTGTCTTCCACTCCTGATAACACACAAGTTACTGGTGGGACAACCATCAGATATTGGACGTTATCCTCACCTGGGGGAGACTGGTGTGGCCTGATGCTCTCTGAGGGAACAGCCCTATGTTACAGTGACACTGCATCTGCAGGGACTGAGTTTGGGACCTGACGCTGTTGAAAACTTCATTAGTTTTGGCTGCTTCAGTATGAAAAAATAGCCAATCTGTTGGATGGGAGGCATTAGTAAAATCCTAAATTTCCACATTTAACCTTATAAAGACAGAGTTGGAGTGCAAGAATAGCCTACAAGGGCATGTAATTTTGCAGTTTTCCTTCTGAAAGGCAATGTGGAAAAATGTTAAGACTGGGTGCAGAAACCTATTCCTTGTTTTCAGCTCTTGAGTGACTTTTTGCAAGTGTTCATCTCATCTCATTTGCAAAGCAGAATGCCAGTTATTTCAAGGCCTTGGCCGATAATAAAGATGCTGAAGAATGAAAAAAGAGTAAAACTAACACAGTTCATAAAAGTAGCTTGGTTTGAACTGTTGTTTTTCAGATTTACCCCTGAAATTGCACAAAGGCTGTTTAGACTGTCTGAGAGCTGAGGGGTCATTATATGGTTATAAGATGCTCTTGAGAGATGAAAATGGGGAGGACAGAGACAGCCTGAGGCTATGCTCCTACCTTTCCTCCGTTGCTTCCCCATATGCACTGGCTGAGGGAGTTTACACAAGGAATATATAACTTGTTCTATAAAGCTACTTCTCCTTATTTTCCCTAGAAGTAGCCTGGGAATCTTTAAATATTTTTGGTTTTTTTTTTTAAATCAGTTTGGTTTGGCCAGCCCAATTGCCTGGGCAGTCGTGAGAGCTCTGCCATGCTTTTGGATTAAGCGGAGGACCACATGAACAAGTGGAGAAGGAGCTTCAGACCTGAAAATGGATATACTGTTGCCTAGTTCCAGATGCAATTTATAACATACGAGAATAATCAAATCCTGAAAGGGTAAAAGTAGAACAAGAGGTCCCCTTGCATTCTTTACAGAAATCTGTTGTTAGTGTGGTCTTTTGCGTGTAAATAGCAGAGGGGTTCTAGACGGGAAGCTCAATACTTAAGAGCCAAATAAAATCTGTTGTAGTGGATTAGGCTAGAATGTATTAAGAGCAGCCCCTGCTAGAATTATGTTTTCTTTCTCATTAGAGTGTAAATTACAAAGGATTGTCAGCAATACATGTGGAGTTAGTTTGATAAAAGACATCTTCTACAACTTGTGAAATCTAATAAAATTCATTAATATGCCATGATTCAAGATTTCTATAAAGGTTAAGAAAAATATGGCTAAATGTAAATAAAATATTATTAATCATGTGTTTATTCTAGACTGAAGCCACGTTAGCAATTATATTTTCACTTCATTGTTCAGCAGTTGCAAACGTACCAAAAAAGTATTGGCAGAAGACTGTTCCTTAAGTGAAAACAGATAGCCTTAAACTTAGGAAAGGCCTGAAGAAAAGCTATTTAACTGTTAAATATATAAATAATTCTATTAACATTAGGAAGAGAAATCAAATTATTCTTTGCAGATTTTGTTATGAGCTTGCAATAAAATGCACGATTTTAAGCACTGCATAAAACTGTTTGTACAATGCAAGTCATGACTTGAAGGCCAAGGAATTTCCTAAAAGAGCTTGTTATTTGGGCAGTTAAGTTTGTTGCCGTTGAAGTTGGTGAGTTTTTTGGTGTAGACTTTGTCTTCTTGGCTTTTAGGAGTGAATAGCAGTGGGTTTTTAGATAAGAAGTGCTCTACTGAGGAGCCAGAGGAAACACAGAACTGTATATATAAATGAGGAAAATGCATCTGGTTTTATGACGGCAATACAGAAGTACGCAGGTGTGTATGTTGGACTAGCAGCCACACCCAAGAACTCAACCGAATGGGTTATTACTGAAAAAAATTAATAAAATAGTGGGCAAGTCATCCCAGAGGTTGGTTCGGGTTGCTTGTTTTAATGTGGTATTGCCTTCCCCTGCCGTGTTTTTACAGCACAGTTGGGGAGCATTCTCCAGTTGAGTTCAACGGGTAGGAAAAAGAGATTTAGATGCTTTCTTGTATTGTAGTTTCGCCTCTAAGTAAATAAAATAGAAACTAGTTTTGTTTGAAATACCAGCAGAGGTTTCCTCCAGCGAACATGAAGTTAGTTGCTTCGTTCTCTCAACTGGCATCTCTCACACTGTAAGAGGCGTGCCCCTGTTGCACTGGTGTATGTGAGAAGAAACTCAGAATTTCCCAGATTCAGCGTAACCTTTATACCAAAAATTTCAAACTAGTCTTTTCCTCCCCTTCTCTCATCAGAGTCCTACATGTCCTGGTTTTAATTATTTAATGTTTTTTTTATTTTTAAAGAAGACAGTGAGATAGTATCTTACGAACCCGGAGGTGATGATTACCCCAACAGAGAAACCAGTTGTGGGCTCTTTCGTCAGTTCCTGGACGATGATGATAGAGGAATGGGAAAAGTACGTTCTGATTCAGCTGTTTATTCCCACATGTAGTTACTAGTTTCTTAGTGATGTTCGTTTCCTTGACTAAGAATTGCAAAACCAAGAACAACAGTGGTGAAATAGCCAGAATATTTGAAAGCACTTTATTCCAAAGTGGAAATAAATAAGACATGTAGAGAGCTAAATCTTTATGGTTCTTCATGCTGATTGTCTTGATTATCCCCAAGTTTTCATTTAAAAAAAAAAAAAAAGAAACAGCACCACCACAGAAGCAACTATTCATGTTTCTTAAAAGGCTAGGTTTTGTACATTAAACCATCTCTTTTGTTTACCTGTTAAATTAAGTTCTTACGATGGCAACAGAGTCTTATGATGACAACAGAGAACCACCATGTGAAGACAACTGTAGTATTGATGTTATACATCTTTTACGGTCTGTAATTTAGCATTTTGAAATGAAAACTCTTACTGTATGTCTGCTATGCTAGAGGAAGCTCTCCGAAATTTGCCCAAAGTGCAAACATGTGGCCTCGTCTTTTACAGTTATATAAGTACGTTTTCCGAAGTATCTGATAGCAGGAAGGTAGTCTTTACTTGTGGCCTCATGGGATAAGCTGTACTCAAGCAACATATAGTTTAGAGGCCAACTCTGTGGACTCTTAAGAGTGGTGACAGTCACTGCTTGTCTTACGTATACTTTACCTGAAAAATTATTTGGGAGGTTCAGGTTTCTCTTTCCTACCTTACCTCTTCTGTGTAATTTCCCTGGCAAATTGACTCAGAGTTTTTTAATAAAAACTGGGGAAAAAAGCCCTGCTAATGAACTGTGATATGAAAGATTGCTAATCTGGTCGGTGGTATCTTCTTGATCAGTATCTGGTAGTTGACATTGAGAAGGTGTTCACAGAAAGCAGGGATTAGACTCCCCAGGGAAGGCTGAACTGCCTCCCTCGTTCATCAATGGAGGAGAGAGATGCTTTTCAAGGAGATAGTTCAGACTAGCCAAATTAAGCCCTTCTCTCTGCATGAAGGGCAGTATCAGTGAAGTGGAGTAAACCAGCAAGATTAGGTGAGTGAAGTACACTGGACTGGAGAGGTAGATTAGGAGGTTTATGTGTATTGCATGGAGATGAGTTGGTGGTGACCTAGAAAGATTAACATGATCTCAGTAGCTAACAGAAGGAGGTTCTTCCCAACCACACAACAGTGGTTTCCCGCGCCTCTCATGAAGCAGTAGCTCTCTCAAATGGCTCTGGAGAGAGATTCACAATTAAAAGCTGTGAACAGGCCCCTGATCAATCATCTGTATCAAGGTTTATAAAGCTTTTGACAGGATAGATCCTTATGGCTACTTAGCCTTACTTCAGGTGTAACGCAGGCAAGGAACTTCCCTCACCACTTCTGCAAAGGAGTTGTACTCTTTTGAGACGCGAGTATAGCCCAAACTCTGTAACTTGTGATTTGAAGTAGAGCATACATTTTGGAAAAACATCCGATATTGTTTGAAGCCAAATGACAAACTTCATTTCACTTGGTAAATTTCCCTTACTGTTAACTAGGTGTTGGGTTTTTTTAATTTGAAGTCAGAATATTTCCAACTCCATTCATTAGATAATGTTATCCCTCTGTTTATTTAAATGTAAGGGCCTTTATGTATGTTTATAATCCACAGTGAATGGATCATTAAGTTATTCTTTGAAAAGTTAAGAGCTATTTAAGATGCTCATCTAAAATAATTTTTCAGACTTCGTTCTGTGGCTGTTGTGGTGTTCGTGTGCTCTGGAGAAGACTCCTTTTTTTAATGGGTAAAAATTATGAAGACTTATTTTCCAATTTCTGACTTGCTGCGATAGCCAAAGGCTTAAGAAGACAAGTCAACCACTGCATCAGCTCTTGGAAAGGAAATCGGCAGAATACGTCTATCTGGTTTAGCACCAGATTTTGGCAGAGAGGCAGCATTCTCAGTATAAACTGATTAACGTGGATAATAATGTTTAGCTGCATAGATTCTTTTTTTTTTAGAGTGTTACCAACTAATGATAGTCTTTAATCCATTAGTAAAGTGAGTCTTGAGCTTTCTGTTCTCATCTCTATTTTTGTTTTGTTTACTTGAATGGATTTTTAATGTGATAATGGCCAGATTGTTTTTGATAGCCTGATGTCATAGCTGATCGAACGGTTCTGTTTCTTCCATTAGCTCTGCTCATTGCTGCCAATATTACTCTGAGTAACTTCCCTCCTCCACTCCTACATCAGTCGTGTGGGTTGGGGGACAGGAGGGTTGCTTATTTTCTGTCAGAGTTTGCTTTAAATTTTATGCTTTTTGTGTTCATGTTTCTGCCATTAAATCATGACACCGCGGTGTGGTTTTCCTCAGCTATGCTGAAGATATTCAAATTTTATTTTCTCTTAATCCTCATCACCTGTGCTCTCCCATATTCTGAATGAGGAAAGCATTGGCGTTGTTGAAATTACGCTCTGGCCCATACGAGTTAAGCAGCAAAGCCCCTGGGAGGATGGAGGAGCAGTCTGTACATGGTGCTGGGACTTTAACCCCGTAAACTGTGCCAGCTCTTATGCAGCTCCCGTTCTCTTGGCAGTCCAGTACACCGAGGCATGTGGTGTGCTAAAGTGCTTCTCCAGTTGTGCAATGTCAGATCAAGCGAGGGTGCTGCTCCCCTCCAGTTGGGAAGTTACAGGGAGAGTTGAGTGATCATGATCTAGAGAGTTTTCTCAGTGAGTTCATGGGCATACATGGACATACTTCGGTTTTTAACTGGAGAATTGGGCAACGCCTTACTCATCTTGATGATTTAGGGACAGTTATATGAGGCTAGCTGTTTGGGATGAGAATGTCATTTTATCTATTTATTTCTTAACACTGAGCTTCCGTTGTGGTAGTTGGCGTTCTAACTAACTCTCCTTCTCTGTTATCATGGGACTATTGTAAGTGAAACGCACACCTTAACTACTCCTAACTTCTCTCCCCTGCCCAGTTCTGCATATTTTAATTCATCTTTGCAGCGTCTTGTCCTGTCAGGTTGCCATGCGCTGTTTCGAGTTGCTGCTGACAAGAATGCGAACACCCCCAGTATCGAGTCCTTCTATGGTAGCGCTCCCATCTTACTCTACTTACCTTGGCTGCCACTCAAGTGCTGTGGTGACCCTGATGGTTTCATTCCGCTGCGTGCAGGATTCGAGCGGCGCTGAAGCTTGCTGGTGTTCGTATTTGATTTTTGCAAGTTGCTGAGCACCTCGTGCAAGTGTTTTCAATTACTCCAGTGTCAGTGGGAGATGATAAAAATGGTGCTGAGCAGCTCCAGCAAGTTGCTGCTATGTCACCACTGAAAACAGATAAGCCTGTATCACTGTGAAGTTTATTACCTAACAGGGAAAGAGGTAACTTGGGGAGGGTGTTAACTTTTGGTGCTAACTTTTCCTTTTGGTAGACTACAGTGCTTTACAATAACATGCAGCAAAAGCAAATAAAAATATTACATCTGTTTAGTCTTTTGACAATGCTAGGGTAAAGAACGCTCCAGCTCAAGAGTATGTTCAGCAATATCCAGCTTTACATTTAATACATTTAATCTGAAAATCTCATTTAGGGTTATCAAAGTAGGGTCAAGTGTTTGACAGCTTTGCAGTAATTACTGCACAGCTATTGAAAAATTCACTGAATATGTTTGTTTTTAAGGGACAAATACGGCTTTCAGACAGTACCAAAATCAATGTAAGATTTTTTTTTCATTTAAGTTAGTATCTTTTATTACTCTTATTTTCACAGTTGTCATTAAAATTCATAGTTTTATTAAATTGATACTTTGCTTTCAAAAAATTCAGACCTTTATGAGCCTTCCTTTTAGAAAAACATATGGACCCTGCATATAGGATTTCATTATTCTTTCCTCTCAATTATGCAGCACAATAGACATGATTTATTATGGGGGTAGAGAGGAGTTTAAGTATTCTAATTGATTATATGTGAGCATTCACATACAACTCACATAGGAAAATACTATAAAGGCAATTGCAGAATCCCCCTTTATAGAAAGGGGTCTGCGTCAAGGGGCAAGCCTACCCGAGTGATCCAGAAAATCCCAGTAGCTTTAAAAGTGCTTGAGTAAAATCTGTTGGAAAGCACTGTTCCTATATTGTTTAATCATGCTGAGAATCTATTATAAAGAAGTGGCATTTCAAGTAAAAATTGGCTTCCGTGAATGAAAAACTGTTTTATAAAATCAGTTTGGACAGAAAAAAGAGTACTAACATTGAAGGAAAAAGATAATGATTAAGGGAAGACAGTTCATCACACAACTTTTGCATTTGCAGGTGTTAAAAAAAAAAAAATCCTTCTTCCTTCTTTGAAATGTTTCTTTGTCCCCCTCTACTTGTTGAAAGACTGCTGAGAACTGTCTTTCGGCATTTCTAAGAAGTCAGCTCCAAGAAAAATTGTGAAATATTTATTTATCATTGTATTTCATAATTTCTGTAGAAAATAGGTTTTAAAAACCCGTTCTGAACCATGATCTGAGCTCTACCTTGATCCTATTTATAGAACAGCCTTTAGAATTTTTCTGATTGATAAATATAGAAGTGGAAAAAAAAAATCCATTTTAAGGAGCTGGCCTTAGAAACAGCTAAAACTTTTTGAGGACTTGGATTAAATCAAGGGAATGTATTTGAAGATTAAAAGCTCTTGCTAAAATCTGGCTAAAAGATTTGCAAGAGGCAAAGTTTTCTGTCAGTGCCTTATACTGAAAAAGTGAAGTTTTTTACCGTAGATCTTGATTGATGAATGAAAAATATTAGGGGTAGCTATTATTGACTTACAGTGACAGCAGTCCATAAGTTGTTTTCCAAGCCTGTAGGTTGTAAAATGACTCCACTGGTGCTTGGTGTAGGTTTTGGGGAAAAAGAAAAGGACATGTATCCTTCCAGTCTCTCAGTATTTGGTGGGTAGTTTATGTGGTAGGAATATGCCAAAGCAGAGTTGGAGGGTGGACAGAGTGGGAGGAGGAGTGGGGAGGTTTAATAGATTTTTAGCCCCAGTGAACGAAATCAAATCTGAAAATCAATATCCCAAAGATATTAAAAAAAAAAAAAAAAAAGTCCTCCTATCTCAAAGAGAGTACTACGTAAAGCAAAGTGTGTTAAATACTTGTGACAAGCAAGCAACAAGAAGCTATTTTGTTGTCTGCTTTTTACCTCTCTCTCTTTCTACGTGGCGTCGCTGATGTGAGAGGACTGCCCCTCACCACGGGGCCGCTTGGGTTTCAGGTGAGGTGCGCAGCTGAGAAATGCCCTCGCGGAGGTTCACCTATGATGCTCAGGACAGAAGCAGGAGCAAACCCTGGCCCTGTGCCTTTCAACCAGGACAGTGGTTCTCCAGTGTATCAGTTCAGCAGACCAGAGTCAACACTCAGTATTTTTCTCAGACCATAATGCACCAAATTTTACCCTCTGGCTTCTAATGAAATGCCGTTTAATATAATTTTGTAGACCATCAAGGAACCACTAAGCATACACTTGTGGGAACCACTGTGCCAGTTGAGAGGGCCAGAGGTTTCAAGTCCCTGTAGTTCGTCAGGTCAGCTATTAAACATGGCTAATGTTTGCGCAGAGGTTGTTGGTGTGGTTTAGGATCTACATAGAATGAGCAGAAATTGGCATTTAAAGCATTTTAGTAGACTAGCGTTTTGCAGGTAGTTGAAACAAAATAAGAATTAGAATATGTATTGCAAGATACCGTGGCATAACAGCTTAGGCACTAACTGAAGAAAGGAGATAGTGGTAGTGGTGTTTCAAGGCTGTTTCTGAAATTTCTCTGCCACATTCCCTCTGTTTGCCAGCCTTTCTGGATGCAGAAAGGGATGCAGGGCAATGTTTTGCATGCATCATGTTGCGTCTCATTATTGACAACCTCAGAAATTCAAAAATCATGTCAGACCTGATCACAATTTATTATGGTATTTCAAAATTTGAGTAATAGTTAAGTTTCTCTTTTCTTACTTTCTGGCTTGTGAGCTTTTAAGATGTTCTCGAAGTGTATTTGCAAACTTTTCTAGAGTTTAAACGACATTAAAAAAAATCTAAAACTACAGGGGTTACAATATTTCCCTTCCTGATATAAATGCTGTGGTCCTTCTCTCATAACAGATTCTTTCATCAAGGTTTACCTTAGAGAAACATCAGGAATCACACAAATTGGTAATTCTCTTGTGTGTGCTGAATCCTGTTAGGTATGTGCTGCATGAATAAGAGCTCTCCAAAAGCCGTATTATCTTGGCCACAAATTTTTTAAACTTCATTATTTAATTATTTTGGCCCTCAAAAGCAGTGATTTGACTTGGCTACTAAAATGAAAAAAGAATATATATATATATGTTTAATATGCATACATGTATTTAATTTATATTTATGCATGTAATAGAGTGCATGTGTATACATGTATATATGTGTGTGTGTATATATGAACACATGTACAAGCAACGATACAGTGCTACTTAAATTCACAACATGGATTCCTAATCGGGGCAGAAGACCTAAACTGGAGCAGAGGTGTGAAACGGAGAGGGCTGAGATCAAAAGGACCCCAAGTCAAAAGGAGTGGTGGAATGATACCAATAATGCATAGAGTATGCCCGTCACTTGGGTGTACCAAAGTTGTTGAACAGGGCAGAAATGCAAGTATGGATTGATAATATATGTAAAGGTAATTGGAGTGTAAAGAAAGAAGTGTGCAAGGTAGAGCGCTGATCTTTTCCAGAAAAGTGGTAAGTGGAAATGATGATGGTAAATCTGCTAAAAAAGCTGTGGAGATTCATTAGAGAAAGCTCTCAGTTTAATTATTTTCCCTTTACGTATTCATACAGCATGAAAAACTATGGAAAGATCAAGGAAGTAGATAAATTATACATCTTGGCACACAAACCAACTTAAAAATAATATAGAATATAGCAGTCCCTGGATACCAGCTGGAGTCTGAGCTGAGGCAGATATTGCTTTAGGCAGCACCATGTGCACATGCCGTGTGTGTGTATGTATTTAATACACTGACATTGTAGGAAGACTTATTTTGCATTGTTGAAAATAATAAGCAAATGCCGGTGCTTTTGGATTCCTCTAGAGGATGCGAGATTTTTGCTGTTCCCTCTGAGATGTTTCTGAAAGTGAAGTAGGCGAAGATTTTAGGTTTTGTTCCTGATTACTGTTACTGACACAGCGTTTCACGTTTATGGAGCTGCATGAGGCCCAATTATCTACAGCATCCTTGGGGTGTCCAAATCTACTGTGGCAGTTTTGCGGCATGCGAGCTGATCATGTTTAGGAGCCATGGCGCAAGGGGCCTGTTGGGGATCTCCTAGGCCACCAAGTCCCCTTTCCTCGCACCGCCTGGCCTCATAAATCCACGCTTCGAAAAAGCGAGATCTTTTGGGCATCCCGAATTCTCAGATACTGGTGATCACGGACTTCCCGCCTTCCCCCGACGAGTACTTTCCCGCCTCACCTGGCCTACAGCCCTTTCCGGACCCGTCTGGAAAAGGCGACTCTTAACGACGGGCGAGTAAGTGGGCGGCGAGGCGGGCCGGTGAGGCGAGGCGAGGCGACGCGGGCCGGCGGCGGTGAGGCGGGCCGGTGAGGTGAGGCGAGGCGAGGCGAGGCAAGGCGGGCCGGCGGCGGTGAGGCGGGCCGGCGAGGCGAGGCGAGGCGAGGCGGGCCCGCCTGCAGAGGGCTCTGTGACACCGCGTTTCCCCCAGCAAAGTGCAGTCGGCGGCGGCGGGAGGGGGGAAGGGAGCAGAGGGGGGATAATGCTTCCAACAGTCTGGTCTTAGTCTGGTAAACAGGCTAGGAATTGTGGGCTAAGTCCTTTTCCTCAGGCTTTGCACCAAGGCTGAGATCAGATGACTCAGTCCGGACTCATTATTTTAATAGCCTACAGCTAGTTCACATAGCAGCGGGAGTCCACAAAAAAGGCATTTAATTGTTGAAACTCAAACTGGTACATTGTAACTGCAGATTATAGTATTCAGATTTAAGTGATTCAAGTAATTTATAAAGCTTTTGCACAAGCAAACTGAAAGTTAAAATACTGATATTGTAATAAAAAGTAAATAAAACATACTTTTGTACATTAAGACCCAATTAAAGAGCATGATTTCATTTAACAAAACAGGCAGGTGATATTTGCCAACATTACTACAGCTGTGTTTTACATTAGGAAATTAATTAAAATAGTCATTTATACTTTTTTCCACTTGCAAGTCTTAGGCCTTTCTGTATTACACCATCTATTTTCTCTTCAATCATTGTGTTACGGTGCATTTGTAATCTCACTTAGCAGGCTGCATCGCAACTTCAGGCTTTTTTCCTTACCTAATGAAAAACCAGCTTTCTGCAATAACGCCGGCGAAGCAGATCAAACAGCACTGAAGGAACTTCCCTGCTGTCTGCCTGAGAGGCAGCGCATTGTTAGTTATTCAGATGTCAGTCCTTTTCTTCCGCATCCTAGCAGGGTTTCGCTGGTTTCATCAGATCAGCTCCGAGCTGGAGGTGGGAGGGTGGTTGCCGGCAAGGGACGAGAGGGAATGGTTTCTGTTAGACTGAGCGAAACTGGGGGATTTACTGCTCTCACATACGTGCCTGGGTCTGGTACCATAGCACACCCCGAGACTATAACGGGGACAAAATTTCAAAATGCAAATCAGCGTTCTGCTTTTATACCTCACAGCCGAATAATGGGACCTCAGGAGTTATTCTTGATTCTTAGGTACTTTCCCCCCCAAACTACTAATACAGTGATTGCATAATGAACTGTTGACTTTGTCAGTCATTTGTTCCTCCAGGCAAATCAGCTTAAAGTGTAGAAAGATACATTTTTAAAATAGCACGTAATTACAGAAACGAGAGTTTGTTCTTCGTGTTGTATGAAAGAACAAAAACATATGATGGTTATGGTCTTCCTTTTCCACTTTCCCTTGTCTACCTTCACCTGAACTTTCTTGACTTTTAGGAGGAATCTTTCATATCAGCTGTTTTACTGATGTGTGACTCATTGCAGTAGAGTCTGAAGGATTGGGAATGTTCAGTTTGCGATTTTAGTGGGGCTGGGTTGTTTGTAAGTTGCTATCGTCCTTCCAAACAACTCACGATGCCTGAAAATTTGGTTTATTAAGACCAGACATTTCACATTCCTAATGTTGAGATTGCTGCAATTTTCCATTATAAGCTTTACTCCACCCAGTCCTCTGAATACAGATTTATAAATCAGTTTTAAAAAATGCTTCTCCATCTAAATATTCACTTACAGCTTGGGAGAGCATCTTTTGAGAGCTGTATGGTCTTTCTCAGTGGGAGGATCATATTCTGTACAGTGTTCTCCCAAACAGATTTACTGTTTCTTTAAAACTAAAACAGAGAATGCATTGTAAGTGACTTTGATGTCTTTGTATTTGAAAAAAAATCAGCATCTATAGGTTTTAAGAATTAATTTATTATGCAGCTTATTACCACCACAGTTCTTTTTACCAATATTTTTGTTGAATGGGTATTCTGGATTGCTTACTGTATTGATGCTGCTGGAGGAGCCACTGCAGACAGTACGTGATACATTTCCGAAAGACTGAAAAACGTGTTGGTTAATGTGTTTACCTACTACTGTGTAAAATACCGAAGACTGGCTTATTTATGCAGATTGATATTAGACAGCCTTATAGCTAATAAAAATTACTTCATGATAATATCTGTTTTTAAATTCTTGCTTGATGAATCTGTCTTTGGGTGTTGACTTGAATTCTCAGAAGAACTCGGTATGAAGTGACACAAGAATACCCAGACATAAATGGAACATTGCAGGAAAAAAATATCTGACATTTCAGCTCCCTGCTTCTTAAAGCTAGAAGTCCTTGAGGCATCAATAAAACCAAACCAAGTCCAACAGTAAAAGTGCATGTCATGTGTACACAGATTTATTTCTATGTAGGGCTGACTGAAAGAAATTGGTTTTACATAAATAGTTATAATAAGCTCTTCAAGAAGGAAAGAGGGTGGACCAGTAATGGAAAAAAATATGATATTTTAGGTTAAGCACATCTGAAAGTAAAATGTCCTACTGGAACTAGGCAATTTGACAATACTGGAGCCTGTGCAGAGAGCCAGAGCAGGGCTGGTACACTACTTAGTCCCACATAAGAACTATTTTGAGATTTGAGTCAAACTTAGGAGATACAGACCCCTTATTTTTATTCTATGAGCAGCTTAATTCCATCTTCTCCAAGGAGACTGGAAATTTATTAAAGTTTACAGTTTCTACAAATAAAAAGGCAAATACAATTTAACTCCCCCACACTTTCCTCCCACTAAAATAAAAGTTAAATTTTTACTCTGCCTTCAAGAATTTTGCACTTCATTCATGTGAAAGCACAGAGTAGTCTAGTAAGTGATAAAATGTGAAATAACAATATGTAAAATATTTAAATTGAATAACTGATAGGTTAAGTTAGAGTATCACTGAAAAGATACCATCAGTACTCTTTCATGTGAGACAGTCTTTAGTCATAGTAACTTCACCCTAAGAAAATTAATTTGGGGGTCGTCTTTACATGATGCAAATTTAAAACTGTCAGTGTGCATTTTTAAAATTATATGTTTTAAAAAATACTTTAAATGTACAGCTACTCCTTTGTATTTCACGTTATTGACATCTGCTAAGATTCTCATTTTGGTCTCCAACATTTTATGGCTGTGTGACATTACATTATTCTTGTATATTAACAAGGGTATGAACTGAAATGTAAGGATTCATTAAGTTATATTCAACAATTAATTAAGCAATAATCCATAAAGTATCTGTTGTTAGCAGCAGGCGATGACTGGTTTGTTCGTTAATGGCCGTAAGGAAAGCCAAGGCTGATGAATGTTCTAATAAGTCTGTTAGTAAATGTAGGGAGGATGATTTCTGAAATGACGACGGCTATGTTACGCTAAAGGCAGGGGGTTGCTGCAGTGTTTTGAAAATCTATCCCAACTGCGAGAAAGTCTGCAAGTATTTTACACCACCTGAATGTCCCTTTTTTGGCAATGGTAAAACTCTGGAATTAGTTTGATAAGAAATAAGTTGATGTCGAGGCAGAGCACAGCATAGTGAGCACTTTGATCGGCTGTGCTTGAGAGGGTTATCGCAACTTTTTAAACTCTCATTTATTTGTAACAGAGGTGACAATATCATGCCTAACAGCGGTTGCCTTTGTGTTAATTACCTCCTTGAAGTATCTCTTTTGCTTAACTATTGCCTCTCACTCCGTGAAAATTACAGAATTTTGAAGTTGCAGATAAGTTATAGCTCCTTTCTGAAACTCACTTATTTACTTCAATATAGGGTGGAAAAAACTGGGGCAGGAGTGGGAAGGGAAAGGAAGAGAACTAGCAGTATGTTTCTAATGCTTTGGAAATTACTGGTGTTCTCTTAAGTTGATTTTGGTGAGCTCTAATTTTGTTCCTTTTTAACACAGAAATGTCATTTGTTTATTTTTACAATGGCAGAAAGACGATGTGGGCTTCTCCTCAAGTCCCCGTCATCAGTCTAGGGGATGAGTAATGAATTTTCATTGCGAATGAAATATCTAAAATAAGACTGCATCTGTCCTGATTACATTACTGTTCTAATGTTATCTATCCAGCATGCATTTTTTCTGTCAATTTAAAAAAAAAAACATAAAATAAAATGCAGTCTTGGATTTTGCATTTGCTGCACAAATTCAAGAAAGAAAAGGCCAAAATACCATGTCGTTTAAAAAACAAACAAACAAAAAAAAACATTCTTTGGAAGATTCAGAACAAAACATTAATTTCTAAGTAAACAGCTATTTTTATGGTGGGGGAACATACAACACTGTTTTTTGTTTGTTTGTTTGTTTTTTTTAATTTTAAATTAAAGATTACTTTGGTGCTTTGTGAAAAGTAGATATAGTACAATAAGTATAAGCATGGTGCTAACAGAATAAAGGAGGGGGAAAAAAAAACCACAGAAGAAAAAGAACTCTTTCCCAAAGAGAAAATATTAAAATAAATACATTAAATATATAATATATTAAATAAATAGGAAATGGGAAGGTGGGGTTATGTCCAGTGCTTGGGATTTATGTTAACCTAAATGTAAAATGTAATTCACACTGACGTTTATTGTCTGTATATTTCCACAATCAAGAGAGATACTAAATCCCTTTCCGTTACTTTTAACACTGCTTGTATTGATCAACAGTAAATAAACACGTGTTTTACTGTAGACAAGTATACAGTTTGGGATGGATAGGTAGTTGCTGCTTTTATTTTTATTCCATTTGAGTGATAATAGATTATTTGGCATATCACCATCTCTTAGCTTCACTTACATATGTTTAAATATGAAATTACTCAATCTTCTGAATCAGTTTTCCATGCTAGAAGCACAAAGTATCTACTTGGTGGATATTTTATTGTGTCTCATTTTATCTTTTAAGAATGTGTGAAGAGCAGGCAATTAAAGTAAACCCACTGAACTCTTGCTCATATTGAACAGATTTCCTAACTGACAGCAATATGAGTATGACTGCATGTGGTGTTCAAGTCTTTTCAGTGATGAGGCAGAAATGCAATGCAAAGTCTGCTTTTAACTTTTTTTAAGGTACATGTGCATCCTAATAATCTCTACTACATCTGTTGAAGATGCACATATTCAGAAAAATGTGTATTACACTATAGCTGATTTTGCGGTGATAATACTTTCACATCTTGAGAAAACAGGTTGAATAATGGAAATGAAATAATTGTACCAGCAATAAATTATTCTGAAGACTAATAATAAAAAGAAATCTGATTCTGTCCCATCTCTCTAAGATACTCATCAGTTGGTCATAAATACTCCTTATTTAGGACATAGGGAAAGCTTTCAGTAGATGAGGCTGAGTGTGACTGATACTGAGAATGAACACTGAACTCCTTTGTAAGACCTGATCTCAGATGAATGTTCATGTTGAAGTCCAACTTAGATGCATGGTGTTTCTGCAATATATATTGGGCTGAAACTGTTCTTTTCAGAAGCTTAGAAATACCCTGTGTCTGGGGGAATGAGAGGGGATTATTATTTTGTGCCGTTTCTTCCCCATTTTTGATGGTTTCTGTGAAATCAGAAAAAGACAAGCAAAAGGGAGTTTTGTATAAATCGTATGCTTTAGCACTATGCAAATACTCTGTAATCTAAATAGTGTGGAGGCATGTGTGTGACTATGCACGCATCTTAATGGGGCTTTTTCACACTGACATTTCTTTTTAGAGTTTTGCTAAAACTGTAATGGAAGATCTCTAAAGGAAAAAATGGTTGATAGCTTCTGTGAAGCAAGAGAGGTTTGTACAGAGCTGCAGAATACTTCTGTTTCCCCCACACTACAAAGAACGGTATGTGAAAGTGCTTAAGGGTGTTCACCAAATAATTTGAGTTAATGGATGGTATGAAACTTGCTCATATGTTTCTTTCCTCATTATCACATAAATAGTGTGGCAAGGCATTACTGGGGACATTGATTGTCTTTGCTTTGGCCCAGTTTTGTGAAGTTCAACTGAGAAAAGCCTTTCATCTGTCCCAGGAGACAAGACAGCCTACTGCTGAGCTCCTGCCCTTTTAGATTTCACCAGATTTCTCCTTAACCCAATAATAGTTCAACATAACAGTTGTCTCCTCTTCCCCAGGATTAGCTAAACCATACCGTGTTGCTTTCTCTTTGCTTGTAAAGGCAGCAAAGGGCATGAAGGACGGTTCTTGACTAAGGGGTTCACTAGCACACTTCACAGTCCACAGAGTCCCACCCTACTGAAATGGGGTCCTGCCTTAAGAAGTGGCTCCTCCTAATCCCTCTTCAAAGTAGAGGTCTCCTGAAGTTTTAGAATACTGTGCAACCAGAGGTGCTTTCCATCCTAGCCTTTTTTTTTCACTAAACACTGCTAATGTGATGAGGAAGACCAGGAGCTAAAATTACTATCTCCACCTCCTTATTTCTCTTGCTACAGCACTGACAAAGAATTGCATAAACATCTTGAGACAAAAGTGGAAAAAGATGGAGGAGAAAGGCAGATACAACCAGCACCTTGCTCTGATAGGTGTAAAGAGTAGCAGGAGAATTAATGTGGGGCTTTCAGTACATAGTTAAGCTAGTGTGTGCCCCATCTGTCAAGTAAGTTTGACCACTTTAGATCTAAATATAATACAACCAGAAGGTAGGACAAATCTGCTATAAAGCACCGTGGATTTTTTTCTCTTCTTTCCAATCAATCTTGAAGTTGACCAAGCATTCGGTTAAGCAGCAGTCTGCTGAAATACGAGTGGTGGAAGCTCAGCAGCATGATTTCTTATGTTCTGGGAAAGGTGACGTACAGGTTACCCAAATGAGGCAAACATGAATATCAGCCTAATGTTACTATTAATGTTTTTCCATAATTTTCTGTGTAATAATGAGAAAAGGTCAGAACTAATTCTGTTCTGCTACCTTTTCCTGTTGTGGTTTAGCGCAGCTTGTCAGTGGTGAGGCGCAGGACAAGGTATACATGTTATTGTCAGGTAGTGCTGTCATTTTTTTTTAAACTGCTGTGCAACTGGACAGTGCTGTGGAGCAGTCCTGGGCTTGAGCATCTCTGCAGTGTGATCTGCTTATTTTGCAAGCTCAGAATAATCCCCCTCTCCTCTCTAGTGTGTGTATGCAGAACTGAGCACGGTAGACTTGCGAATGCATCATCTCCTCTGTTTGCCTATGTTGTAGGGACTAGATCATGAAGAAACCAAATGTAGCAAATGATTATTCAGATCACACAAGGCAGCTGTGATGCACCTTTTTCACTGTCTGTGTAAATGTCTGTGGACATAGAAGCAGATCTGGTCCCAGCAGGGCTAACTTCCTGCATCAGCAAGCTACAACAGTGAGGAAGAGGAGGAAAGGGTGCCTCATACCCATATGACTGTTATAAAGAAAATATATTCTGAAGGGCAACCTGTTTGGTTTTTTCCCTTTCAAGTGAGATCTCAAGTAGAAATTTTCAGTTTATTTGCAACTCACTTTTATAACTACCCTTACCCTCAGTCTGGGTGTATGAGTCCAGAGCTCTTAAACTGTCTTAGAATTGTGTGTAGTAAGAGTTTTATGATAAACTAACTCTGACATCATCTTGTGAATCATACTGGGGCAAGATCCTGAAACAGTCGGTACACGCTAATAGCTCAAGGAAATTTCTGGGAGAGTGTGCTCCGCTTCTGTTCATTCTTGATTCTAAAGCTTTTGGGGGCGACAGGACTTACAAACATTGCAAAGGTTTGATTTGAAAAGGCTTTTTTAAATTTGAACATCACCTGCTTTTTTTGTGACTTTTTATGTTGGTCACAACAGCTAATGCTGTTTGTATTATATTGCCACCTATATGGAAGGGTGTGCAACACTTTCCATTATAAGACTGTTTCAGTTGCTTATTATGTTGCCAACATTCAGCTGTTTGGGCTGAAATTTTCCATGCTGGGTGTCTCCTTCAGGCTGAATTTCTTGGGAAAGTTTCAATAAAAATACTTGAACCATTCCAGGGAATGAGAGGAGGGGGAAATACTATATTTTGCCGATGTTATTAAAGTTGCTGCAAGCACTTGATTCAGAAATCATTGCACCTACGTGTTTTAGAGCAGGGAGTTGAATTATTAGGAAGGTGAAAGGGTGAGGAAAGAAAAAATGGGACTAGAAGAGATTTCTTTCTAAGGAATGGGCTCCTCCCTGATGTTGTGAACCATCTGCAAGAAAGCACACAAACCCCATGTTTGTCAAAACAGGGTCAATGAATGGCTGGGAACTGAATGATTCTCTGTGTTCCACTGCACTTACATGAATTTGGAGAGAGAGGCTTATGAGGTGTAAACACAATCCTGTGCAACAGAGATTGCAAAAGAGGACTAAAATCTGCATAGTGGTGGAACTAGAGGGGCAGGGTTATGGAGTTAAGAATAAGAGCTGAAAATAGCAGAGGTAGATTTGCTCAGCAAGGAGATGGATCTGAAGATGGTGAGAGAAACTGTTAAGCAAGGAGATGGGATTTAACCTAAGTGGTCTTACGGCAGCTTTTGTTAGTTAGAGTTCATTTTCTGTTTCCCACACACCTTGTGCATTTAAATGAGGCAGGGAAAATTGTATGCAATCATGTAATTCAGAAACCAGTATTCAACCTTAATTCCAGCATGTTTCATTTCTGAGGACTTGATGTTGCAACCATAATGTACTTCAACATGAAAATTAAAGCCTTAGTTGGAAATGTCATCCTGTACCCATCATTAAAACGCTTATATTGTAAGCTCTGAAGAACACCGCCATAGTTAGGCACAAGTATAATACTGCATTTCAATTAAAATACTGAAAAATGTTTTATTTTAATCCATTTAGAAAAGTTTCCTTTTCAAAACCATAGCACTGCCAGTGCTTCAGCAAACATGTATGGGACTGTTCGGATCTGAAAAGGTTAACTGCATAATTGAGATATCAAGAACTGAACTTCTCAACAGACTCTGCCTTCCATTTCTCTCAGGTTCACAGTGTAGACAACAAGTGACGTTTTGGAATATACCCAACATGCTTAGCCCAAATGGGAGCGAGTTAACAGGACAGGGAGAAGTTTCAGCTATAACTTCAAATTTTCCTGATTTTTATGGACTTCAACCAGACTGGTTATACCTCAGTATTATTTTAACATTGTTATTTGTGGCTGAGTTTATTAAATAGCAGCGTTCATGCTGCTGCTTTTAATACCTCACACTTGAGGTTATCTTCCAAGTTTTCAGGGCTTTATAATGTTGCCATAACATTTTCTTAAGCAATAAGGCTTCCCATCCAGAAGCAAGCATACATCATAGTACAAATTCCAAAATAGTGAATTAGACACTTCCTAGTTAGAGGAAAGCAAATGTGTACTGAATGCCCATTATTAAGATCCTTTAACTTTTCTTTCTTGAATGAAATTTAGACTTCTATTTAGGGACTGCTTTGTCTATAATATCTGCACCCTTGTTTAGAGAAGAGAAATTTAAAACTGAACTGTTACTATGGATATCTGCTTTTTAAATATTAACTTCATAAAAATGCCATATCTGGGTTTGACATGATGTATTGTCTCTGTTCAAAGAAGATAAGCTGTCGTGTCATATACCTGTTTATTAATGTCTGCGGATTGCGTGTTGATGTTACGTATCATGGCAAAGATCCGCTTATTAATGCCTTCATGGTATGGGTGGACGGGATACATCTTTATTGCTCTAATGGTACTTAAAATTTTATGCCACAGTGTTTTGAGGCTGTGTGAAAGTACACAAATCTCTTTTTCAAAAGAGATGGGGTTTTTGATATCTAGGCCAAATTTTTCTTTCATATTTTGCAGAGATGCCTAGAAAAACATTTTTTTCTTTCTCCCTTCCCTATGCACCCCTTACTGTTCCACAAGAGCTGTTTTTTCTCAGAGGTCTCTCCATAAGTGCAGTCAGGTCTGGACTCACGGCCAGTAGGATCTACCCAGCTTCTACCCAAACAGCCCATGTGTTGCGAGCAGTCACAAAATGTTGGGTTTCTATGGAGCCTAAATGAATATAGTGATTCATATTAATTTAAACTGTTGGTTGAGGCCCAGAGAAGAAACTGGACTGTCCTGCAGTACCACGTTGCAGATGCTGTGGCAGATGTGAAGTATTGCTGTGAGACCCAATGTGACCTGATGGTCATGTTCAGTGCAATTGTTGTGGTACTGCGGTCTGCAGAATGAGTTTGTCCAGCCAGCCTGTGGCCTGATCCTTCATACGATGGCAGGATATAAACTGTGAACCAGACGACTGATGTGGCGGTATTCCCTCTGCCTCCCTCTCCTCAGGGTCTGCTGCTCTTCTTTGGGAGCTAAAGGTGGATCTCCCAGTCCTCTGTTGGATTTTGGACGTATGTCAGGGGTTGCTTCCACATCAATATGATAAGGAACGTCAAGTCACACGACAGGCAGTTTGCTCGCATAGCAAATATAGTTGTCACGTGACAAGAAATTGGATAGAGTGATGGGTTGGCCCTGGCTAGCAGCCAAGTACCCACATAGCCGCTTGCTCACTCACCCCCACACCCCTGACCCCAGTGGGATGGGGAGAAAATAGGAGGAGCAGGAGCAAGAAAGCTCATGGGCTGAAAGAAAAGGAATCACTTACCAAGTACTGTCGCAGGCAAAACAGACTTAACCTGGGGAATTTAACTTAATTTATTTCCAACTAGCATAAATATTTAATTACTGGTTCGTGTATTTGTTATTGAGAAACAAAAGAAAAACCCTAAAACACTTGGGGGGAAAAAAGCCACCTTTCTTCCCCCTTTCCCAGGCTCACCTTCACTCCCAGGCTCACTTCACCACAGACCTCCTCCCCTGCTACCGCTGCAAGCCACACTCAGTCCCTTCGGTGAGGCAACAAGCGGTGCAGGGGTTGGGCTCAGGTTGTAGCGGTTTCTCGCTGCCACCCCTTGTTTGTCACTCTTGTCCTGTGCTCTGATGTTGGTCACCTGCAGGTTGCAGTGCCTCCAGGGGCGTTCCTGCTCTCCACCATGCAGCACCTCCTACTCCTCTGACCTTGTTGTTCTCTCATGCCCTCTGTTGTTTCCTCCTCTGTTCCCTTCTCCTCTTTCCCTCCAGCATTTTCTACCCCTCCTTAAATATGTTTTCATTGAGGTGCCACCAGCTTCGCTGATGGGCTCAGCTGTGTCATGTGGTGGGTCCATTGTGGAGCTAGCTGAAACCAGCCATGGCTGGCACGAGACAGACCTTGACCTCTTCTGGCCCTGCAGCCCCCTCCGCCACCAAAACCTTGCCACCTATACCTAATACAACAAGTCAGCTTTTTCATTATTTCTTCCACAGACTTGTTCTCTGTGGCCACTTCTATCCCCAAGTCTGCCTCATTCTCTTTCCTAGGCTCCTCTGAGGAGAGTGTGACTATTGAAAGAAAGCCAGGTCACCCTCACTTGGTCCAATACAAATAATTGCTGGTAATTTTTGTCATTCTGTTTCCTTACTGGATTGCAAATGTGAGTTTCTGGGTGACAACTGGCTCCAAGGCGAGTGCAGCGTACCGGCTGCACCGCGTTCTCACCTCTCTGAATGTGCCCTTCATGGTTTGCCAAGGTTGCAAGAGCTCATTATGTAAAAGCTTGTGTCTTGGCTAAAACCTGGTTTACTCTGTCTAACCTCATCAGACAAATGTCTGGGTGTAACTTCACTTCTTGTTCTGTACATGTTCGTGTTTATTGTTTTATTCACCAACAGGCATAGCTTGTACTTTAGCATGAGCATGAATGACAGAGGACTGTATGGACAAGGTGATTTACTTTAGCCCGTCTTTTTAGGAATCCTTCAAGATGGCTCCTTAGGCAGCAGAGGGGAAAGACAAAGGATTAAAATATTGCTTGAATGCGAAGTGCATGAAGTCTGAGTTGCAGCGATCCCGTTGCGGGGGAACCCCAGTCCTTCCAAGTGAGGGTTAATACAGGTGCCAGCAGTGATGCTTTGAATGTCAGCATAATGCAGTATTGGGTATTCTAGTGTAACTGTGCAGGCACTTGGAATAAAAGTGATCTTTTTCACTTAAATTGTTCTTTTTTGGAAGGAATCAGAATAAAAGTGAAAAAAGCTATTTTTATTCCAGGTGGGAGATCCCATGCAAAAAGTCGCACTGCTGGAATTACTGCACTACAGGTGCACACCTTGCGTTGTGCTGGTGGAATTCCCTCTCAGCATCCCACAGAGATGAACCTTGAGTTGCATTAGGCCTGCAGCAGCATGTACCAAAGCTCTACAGAGAGACCTCTGTAGAAACCAAAGTTTTCAAAAGCTGGGAACTCCGGTTTGAGGAATTGCAATTTAATTGGACACCTTTTATGTCAGGCAACGTTGTCTAAAACCTTTAGAAAAAAGATGTGATTATTCTAAGTTGGAAATGATGTATCTACACAATCTGATTCATACTACCTCTTTGACCTTCAGATTCAATACATTTGCCCCTAACGTTTTTCTCCATTATAGCTACTCAGCTATTTTTTCCCAAAGGATTGAGTGCAGTTATTGTAAAGGATTGAGTATAGTAATAATATTGCGTGCAATGCTGATCTCTGGTTGAAGTTTAAAAAAAACTTGTGTGTTTGCACATGATGCAAATGTCTAATGTAAGTTCTATGGAAATCAGAAGCAAATAACCCAGATCTTGAACATGGGAATAAAGCTGTTGATGGAGAAATTTGTATTCTTGAAATCTCTGTGTTGCAGAGGAACTTGTCATAGCTGAGTTTGAAGCTCCATTTGGTCACTGAGTGCAAAAAATACTTTATCTAAAGCTTGCTTGCGGACAGTGTTTCAAGCCCCTCATCCTCATGATTGTCCTTGTTCTAGATTTATGACTGATGCAGCTCGACGTGAGCAGGAGTCTTTGAAGAAAAAGATTCAGCCAAAACTCTCTTTGACTTTGTCAAGCACAGTGTCCCGTGGGAATGTATCTACTCCACCTCGCCACAGCAGTGGAAGCCTTACTCCTCCAGTCACCCCTCCAATCACTCCCTCCTCTTCGTTTCGCAGTAGTACTCCTACAGGTAAGCACCTACTGTTTGGTTTATCCCAAATAAACTAGCAATTTTGCTACATGGCATTTGGAGAACAGTAGACATACCGAGGCGCTGGGAAGAGGAACCCCTAAAAACGAAACAGAAAAGCTTTGGGCTCTTTTATTTGCATTTGGGTTGCAATTTCTAAAATGCGTTTGGGCATTTGTTTCCAAACTCTATGCTAAAGCAGAGAAGGACACTAACTTTAAAAATCACAGCTGAAATTATTACACAAAGAAACTAACCTTACCAGAATTATCAAATGTGCAAAAGACCCCAATGTATCAGTAGGAGAGCTCTGCACGTGGTACAGTGCCAGTTAAGATAGAAGTAAAGGTGATCGGGATCTTGCCCCCTCCCCCTGTGCCTCTTTCCATTTTTTTTTTAGGTAAATGAGTGGACAGGGAGGAATGTTCAGCTGCTGTAGACATGTAACATATAGACATGACTTTCATTAGGAAACTAGGTTCAAAAGAAGTAATGTATGAAAAAAGTGATCTGTGTTTTCTTCAAAAACAAGTATTCCAGTGGTTTTCCCAGGTATCAAATTCCAAGGAATTTTTTTGCACTGATTAGAGAAACTGAAAATTGGTTGCTGTGCTGAACCAGATCTCTTGGCTCAAGTCAGTCTGGTTTACGTTAGGTAGAGATCTTGTCAGATAATTCTGATAGACTTCAGATTAAATACCAATATTTCTTTCTAAAAAGCTAAATGCATATAATACATCTGTTCTGTAATAAATAAGCTCAACATATTCTTCTTAATAGAAAATCATATGAGCATTTCTGCTTTGATAAATTGCTATGCCATGTGCTTTACATAAGCTGTTTAATGTTTTAGTATTAATGATTAAATGGAAAAGTTGTAGCAGTCCTTGCGACACTCTGTCTGGAAGTTCTGAAATGAATTGGTTGTTCAGTGTGTCCCTGGATATGAAAAAGGGAAGGATGTTGAGAACAGGTAAATGATAAAGTCCTAATGTAATGCAGAAAATTTTAGAAGTAAGATTTTCTTAATTATCTCCTATTTGAAACAAAGTAATTCATTTCCTTGACATCTTACAGATGTCAAGGAATTTCTGCTTTCTTTTGTTTTACTTTTTGTGCAGCTCCTCCTGAGAAAGCTAATTCATGATGTGGTCAGGTAGTATAACTTTGCACATCTGTCAGGAACATTGTTTAGCAATGTACTCTTTGAAACATGTTCCATCAAATACTAAAGAAAAAAAGCCAGTATTTGTGTACTGAAATACTTTTATTTTTGTTATTTACATATTTTTCAAACTTTTTAAGTTACTCAGAGTGTTGTTTTACCTGTAGCTAGGAGAATCAGCTTGTTTTGGCTAACTGAGTTTCTGGGAGTCCTGCCTGCCAGGTTATAAATAATACCAACTTCCACTTTCTGCAGCCTCTGATCCAAGTTCCCCATTGGAGCCCTGTTCCAAGGTTAGGGTTTGTAATAGTCTGGTAGCAAAAAACCTATATTCTTTCTTGAAGTTTGTTTTTTTTTTTTTTAATTGACTAGCAACTGAGTTGCATTGCAGCAGCCTCACCCCAGAATTTCCAGTTTTGTCATCTTAAAAGTTTTTCTGGACTTAAAATAAGTCTTGAGATTTTTCTGATAACTACAGAATTTTTCACAGTGTTTGTTTGGCATAGGATTTTGTTCTCCGTGATGGTTATAACTTACATAGATGAGATGCTCCGAGCCCTGCCACGGCAGAGTTTCTCTTTCTGTCAGTGCAGTGCCTGCAGAGGGAGCCCAGGAAGGCCAGCAGACTAATTTTAGATAGGAAGCTCACATGTCTGTTACTGGCTGATGTGAATCTTTTTCTCTCAAGTGCAAGTATATATGGCAGTTGACTAGCAAGGTGATAAAACCAAGGATAGTTAGGCAAGATCTGTTTCAGGGAAACAATTTAGAGCATGTAAATCGTCCTGCATTTCAGCCTCGCCAGTGCCTACACAACTTTCAAGCCGTAGAGGCATAGCCTCCACTGTATCCAGTGAGAATGAAGAATATTGCTGTATTCCTTCTATGCGATCCTGTTTGATTTGTACTCTGAGCAAACTCTTGTTAATTCATCTTTGAATACAGGTAAACTTGTATGTTGTGGTAACTTCAGAAAATAAAGAGGCTGTTTTTCCTTAGGTTGCCTGAAAGGGCATCATCTGGGTTGATGTTAAGTATTTGTTATAATCCAAATATAATCATTGTCCTCATCCTCCTTTAGACCTATACTTTGTCAAAAACAAATGGGATTGCTTTGATCCAATTTATTAAGGAAACATTCAGAATGGCAGTTTCTCTTTTATTATCTCCTATCTCAGTTGTTCGACACTTTGATAGGGTACCAAACTTCAGCAGTGTGCCTGGCATTACTGTTACTGCACAAGGTGTAACTCCGAGATGGTGCCATTTTAGATGCCAGAGAGAAAGCATTCCTCACAGGCTGGTGAGATGGCATACAAACATGCACGTCCCTCACCAGAGAGAGTCTGTCCTATATGGCTGTTTGCCATTCTTGTTCGAGGTAGAAAGCAAGAGCCTCACTAATCTTTTGGGTCCCATTTTTCATGCGGTGTCCTTCCTTTAGGTATGCTGCTTGTCTTGGCTTTGCTAGGTGTGGTAGTCTTATCGTGGGTGAAGCCAGCGGCTGCCTGAATCCCGGTCACCTCTGTGCATGTCCTTACAGCTAAGTCCCGCCATTTCCTGATGCTGTTAAACTACTGCTGTCATTTTTCAGCAAAGCGTAATTTCATATAATGATCTCTCATCCGTGTATTGACCAGTCTCGAACCCACTGAGTTTGTGAAATTTGATAAGAAACAGTTCGAGGTGATTTGGCTGCAGAGAATGTTAAGTTTTGCAGTAAAAATCCATGCCAAAAGACTACGGGCCAAATTTGCAGACAGAGCTGAGCGGCTTCCAAGCTGACACACATACATGCTGCAAATGTTGCATGCGTATGTATAGCACCTTCTTCTGCGTAAATGAGATTATTCATGTAGAAGCAGAAGTATTCAGCAAAGAAGTGTGCTCTTTAAGGCTCTTCTTAGGTAATGAGGTAGACAAGTATTTATCTGCAGGCTCTGTATGTGTTAGTCCCCTGAAACGGCCCATTTGTGGTTTTGGTGGGAAGTAGAAAAGCAGCAGTTAATTTTCTATACCTCCACTCTGTTCCCTCAGGGGTGACTGGCATGTGCTCTCTGCTTACATTTGGCTTTTTGTTCCCTCTCCTATAGCAAATTTTCTCTTCTTCTTAAGACCTGCATCCTCTAATGATTGCAGAAAGTTCACTTTAAAAATTTGATCCAGTTTCTGTTTTAACAGTAGTGTCTCCCGGGAGACTTTGTTTAGTAGGCTTAAATGCTCTTGTTAGAGTTCGCAGGCGGGATTTAGCAAAAGAAATGGCTTCCATCAGCAATACAGACTCCTTATGGTGATAGGGAAATACAGCTAAGTAGCACCAGCACATAGCTTATTTTCGAAAGACGTTAACAGTATGCAAATATTGAAATATCTCTTTATTTAAGGAGCACTCAATTAAGTCACAAAAACTTATGTTGCTTTTATTTTTAAATGTCAATTTTAAACCCACAAAACTAATGAAGTCTAGTTATGGATAAAAATGGGGCTGACATTGCATCTTTAACATACGCTGTTAATTTTTCGAATGTTTTCATACATCTGTGTGGCTCACAGATGAAATTTCCACCCCTAACTTCCTGGCTTTTGCGTGTAAGTCAGAGCATTGACATTCCTTGAGAACTATGATATCTCTTCATACTGAGAATCTTTAAAAAAGATTCAATGATAGTAACTTATTGGTAATTCATTATTAAAATAACCTGGTCCCAATTTTAGTTACAAAAGTAATTCATAGTAATGAGTCTCAGACTTTAAAAAAAAAAAAAAAAATCCACTTTTGCATTGAAGGAGTGCCAAAAATCATCTGAAACCACTGTTTTGTGTTTGTTTGTTTTTCCTTACATATTTATGACAACTTTTTTTTTTTTTTTTTTTTTTTTTTTTTAAACAGTTCCAGGCCTGGGATAGTAAATTTCAGCCTGGAGTGAATTTTTGGCCGCCTTATAAATCTTAAAGCAAGAGTTTAATACTACCAACTGGCTTTTTAATGGCTCAACCCTAAGTCTTGCCCACCCCCAAAAAAAAGCTGGAATATTTGAAAACCTCATAATTAGCATTACATTTTGCTCTGAAGAAACTGGCTCCCAGACCTCCTTTCCTGTTTATTTTCATTTTAATAGATTACAAGTTATAACATTTATGCTGTTTTAATAGGTTTATAGACCTACTTACTGCCTGATCGTGTTGGGCAGCGGATGGCAGCCAGTCCTGGCAGCGAGCATTGAGGATGCTATGGTTGGCTGGAATAGCTGTCGCCATCTGTCAGTCCTTCCACTTGTAAAGGAGATGAAAGAGTGAAGTTTTCATGGGTGGTCATAGCTGACCCCATGAGAGAATTGGCAAGTCCCATTTTGATTTGCAGCTGTCATTTAAGTAGGTGACTAACTATTGGTTTATCTTATTAATTAGGATAAATGCCTTCCTGGGGAGTCATATTTGTGCAGTCATTTTTGACTGACTGCATTTGAAAGATTTTACCTTTCCTTAATATGGCAGACTTCCTTGAAATTTCCACTAGCCCGATCTCAATATTTACAAAAGTGACCCCATTTTCTGCCCACAGAAAATACCTAACTTTTTGATCTCTTTTTTTTTTTTTCCTTTCTAGTAAAACATGAAAGTAATAATTTTAATTTGGAGTAAAAAATACTTCATAGGATTGGCCTTAAGCTTAAAGGAATCTAAGATCTAAACAGTGATATAGTAATCAAGTATGCCTAAAAATTCGGTACAGCAATATTTTAAGACTTTAAAACAAACTGACTGAGGCTTTCAAGTTAGTACTATTGATGTAGAAACCATTACATTTACCATCTGAGGATACTGTTTGAATTATGATTTAGTAGATCTATAGTAACTGAGTAGTTTTTTAGATATGTAGACCATAATCTTAAACTGAAATCAAGACTGCTTTGTAGCCGTGTCAGTAATCCTAAAGCTGCACTGTTTCAGCCAGTTAGAACATATCATGTGAAATGGGCCAATTTTTTTCTAATAAATCATACTAGTGGTGAACCATGACTTTATATAATATGTGATTTAAAGACAGAAAGTGAAATTCAATATATTTTCAATCAAAAAAAAATCAGTCTTCACCTAGTGTGTATTTTCAGAGCCTGGTGTAATTAGAAGTACCTTTGATACGTAGTGTGACTGCATTCTTAAATATCTACAATGATTTTAAATGTGTTTGCTGTAGGTTCAGTTAGCAGCTTAAAGAGAATCATGTCCCATTTACATCATTAGGGAATATCTTGTAAGATTAAAATAGTGTATATATAAACTGTTATTCAATAAAATTAATAGATTCTTACAACTCAGACTATCAGTCTTCTCTCTTATTCAGCTGGATTTTGTTCAGGATTTAAATGCAACTACTGGCAAAACAGTGACCAAAAAATTACAGCTTCCTTCTTGTGTTAACGAGTGTTCTTGCTACTGATGAAATAATTTAGAGCTTCATTGTTCCCTCTATGGGTGACTAATTTACAGTGAGGAAAGTCTGTGTATTACAACTAAAGATCTCCTTTCTCCTCCTGCCAAAGGCAGTTGGGACTTAGAAATGAATCTGTAAGGATCAACCTTGCTTCTGGTCCACTAAGGACTTGTCTGTTGTGGGAGCTTTGATTTTGGGAAGCAAAGCACTGTGTGGCAGTTTATGAGTTTTCCCAATAAACCTTGTTATCTCAAGTAATGTTATCTCAATGACATGAGATATCATTCCTATAATTCTGGTGAATAGTATTTGCCTTCATGGATAACTCATGAAGGAATCCCAAGGACCTCCACTTGAATCTATCCCCTTTTCTTTTCCAAGAATGCAAAAGTTGAAAGAAAACCACCCATTGTTTGCTGGTAATAGCAATCAAAAACACAATAGTAACCAGCCATTGGAATTGAGCATTGAAATAGCGTAATAGGCGTGCTGGAAACTAATATGGTTTCGATTCTAAATGTGTGTTTAATTTTTGTTACTTTGTTTAAAAAATGTGTTGTCTTGTTGTAATGCAAAAGTTCATTCCTCTTCATAGGTATCAAAGCAGCTAACATTTCAGTACAGTTTCCATATGTTATGCTTTCAACAATGAAGTAATCATATGGCACAGACAGCTGTTATGCAGAGTGCTGTAACAGCACGTTAAACAGAATCCAGCAAGAAAAAGAGATCTGCTCAGCTAAACTAGTTTGTAAGTTTAAAGTGGACAGTAGAAATGTGCAATAACAGGGGTCGCCCCCCAAATGAATTGAGGACTGAGAGGAGGAGGAGTTAGGTGCTCAAACTGTTGTTGGTTATGGATGTGCTATTAATACGTAGCCAAATTAATCTGAATTTGTAGCAGAACTGCTATTTATATCAGAATCTCTTTGGCTTCTGTAAGCAGGTGGCATTTTTGAACTCCATGTTAGGTTGAATCAGCGTAGACCGTGAACCATTAAATCTGCTATTCATTTGATAATCTGCAGCAGCTTTTTCTTTGGGCAATGCAGATTTGCTCAACACTGCTACAGTTAGAGAGAGCTTGCTCTTTTGTGGTGGGCTGCTTTTTTTAAGGATAGTGCACCGCGATTACGATTTTAAAGGTGCTTGAAATTAGATTTGGGAGTCAGGACAAGTCAGTGGAAACAAGTACACGTTGATGGCTTTTTGAAAATCAAATTCAGGTCACATGGAGTTAAGCACATGATTAATGTTAAGCACCTAATACTCACCGAGGAGGTGAATGCCTGACTTTGAGCACATAACTAGTGTTTTGTCAGACTGGAATAAAGTATTCTGCACTTGCAGTAGTTGCAAGCTCAAGAATTTTTGTATGCACAAAGGCCTAACTTTAGCCATTCACTTCAAAAACTCTTCACCTGCATTACCATATTGTAAATGCTCAGGTTTAATTATTACACCTTATGTTAATGTAGTGTAGTATCATGCAGATGTAATTGAAAAAATAATGAAAAGTAGAAATATGAGATCAAATCCCAGGGCTGTGTATTAAATCGTTGCTGAGAAGTGGGCTGAGAGTGCTACATTTTTGTGTGTTTGACTTATGGAGTGTCTAGCATAGTAAAGTACGAATCAACCAAGTTCTACTGCAGCTTGAAAAAACACACTTTCAGATGTCTGAGGAACCATCTCATTAGTTGTTCAGATTGACAGAAGTTTCTACTTGCTTAATTGCCTGTTTAGAGACTGAAGAACTTGTATGCTATGTTTTTATTAAAAATTAGATATATAGACCCACTCTTGTATAAACAGTATAGGCAAGTAACTAAACCATACTTCACAAAATGAAGACCAAATTCTGTTCTGCAACATAATGAAAGTTTGTCTGAATGCATTCGATATTTCAGGCCTGCAAGGTACGATAAAATCTATGATAAAATATCTTGAGTCAACTGTATTGTGGTCTGTGGTAAAACTTCCCTCTGAGGAACTTCACTGGTGCCAGGATTTCACATTTCTGTGCAGATGATGGAAGAGAGCTTTCTTTATAATTATTGGAGCCAAAATGGTTCCATCTAATTGCAGGTTTGGGGGCCTATATTAATCCTGCACACTAATTAATATATACATATGTTTGCCCAGCATTTAGCAGTCTGAGGCAGCTATTCTAACAGAGCCTTATGGGTGTTCTTGTAAAAAATAAATACATAAATAATAATTTAAAAAATAATGAATGGCATTGTGCAAAACAGTTGATCAACATATGACTTAACTATAATATATGTGTGTGCTTAGACATGGTATGAGATTTTAACATGAGCTTTTGGCTGAGGTCGTGACTGAGCATGAATAATAAGTAAAATCTGTGGTAGTTTCTAGTTTCTGCCTTAAGGAATAAAGCTATAGTAGGAGGTTTCCAATAACAATGAAAAATAATAAGTAAAAGTGCAATTATTTCCTATAGGGGTTTTCTTAACACAGGTGGGATTTGTTCCCAGCAACAGCTAAAAGATGTTTTTTCAGAGCTAGATGCCACATTCCCCTTCTAGGGAGCCAGGCTTTAACCTCATACATATTCAGCTCGCTCTTCCAGTAATCCAGAGTGAAAAATGCTCAAGTGCTTGTCACTGTGCTTGGCTAAGTGCTTCAGAAATGGATCTCTTTTTTCTAGCAGTCAGCTGCTGTTAGGTGGCTGTCCAGATTCCTTAGAAAGGCAAGAGTATGTATTATATTGGTTACCTACTGACAAAACCAAACCAAACCACAAGAAATTACATTCCCAGAACATACTGAAACTTAAGCTTGGAGGATCTGTGGAGCAAAGATGATCTCGTATTGCATGCACAGCAACAGTGCTGTTGTCATGTCTTGGGCTGACTGCATGGCAAATAATAATTACTATACCTATAGTATTACCTATAGCCCCAAATCAAGCAGCTTAAAATTGTCATGAAGAGCAAGAAGGTTATCTTAGTCAAACCTGCACAAATTGGTGGCTCAGTGATCTCTAAGTACACCTCGACTGTATGGAAGCAACTGTATCTCGATGTCCAAAAGCGGCTGGAGGCCTCTTCTGCTGAGGGACCACCGGCAGACTGCTGTAACTCTTGTTGCCCTTGTTCTCTTGATCAGTTTTCATAGAATTCTGACAAAGCAGTGGCAATAAGTAAAAGTAACTTCCAGTGACAGATTAGTTTCTCATATTTACCGTTGGAGATAAACTAGATAAACAATGACATCCTGTAGGAGCGCAGAAGGAGCTCTAGCACCAAGGTGTTGCTGAGCGTCAAGAGTCAGAAGAAGTGGAATAGGTGTGCAGAAAGGAAAGGGGAGAGAGATTTTTGCCTAAGAAATCTAAACAGGATAAGTGTTTACAGACAGAACTTTTCTATTTAAGTTATTTCATTTTTATCTTTGATCTACCAAAGAGTATCTTGATTTTTCTCCTTTGTACCATTTTGTTACATGCCATTTATTGAAATCTAGCTGTGTGATTACCTGGGTACCTGCTCTGCAGTTTGGCTGGACCCTAGAAGAAGGATGAGAATTGGCCCAGGCTTGATGGCTATTTCTCTTACAAGGGAGGCCATGGTGTCCTTTTTTTTTTACTCCTAGGCCAAACTGGAGTCTTTAAGGACTCTGCAAACCCCAGCCCCCATTTGCCTTACGGGAGCTACCGTGTGCGTTTTACAGTGGGTTTGGGACTCTCCAAAGGCCACCTCTTTCAGTGCTGATGGACCAGGTGAGAGAGGAGTGCTGGTTAAGAGTTTGCAAGGAGCATAGGGCCCCAAGCGCATGACTTCGGTTCTTTCAAAGTCCTGTAGCTTTGGGGTGCGGATCCTGGAGTATTTCTGCAGGGCTGTGCTAGATAAGCCAACACAACCCATGAGCATCTTACTTGTTCAGAGGTTTGGGATTCCCACTGATCCAGGGCTGTAACCTTGTGGAGATGGAGTAAAATGATGGGGATTCACCTGTAACTAACCTTTTCTATGGTTTTCACAAGAACACATATCATGATAACCTCCCCTGCTTAGTCCTTCTTTTAAACCCCTCCTAAGCTAACTTTAGTTATAAGTACAAAAAGACCTATACTACATTCACAAAACGAAATTATTTTCAAGTGGTGCTTATAACAATTGAAATTACTTTTAAAGTTAAAAGGCCATTTGTAAGTGTATATAGAGGAAAGCAAGATGGAGGTAAAAATAGCTGATGGGGGAAAACAGGGCTGTGCTGTGAGGAGAAACACATGAAGGCTTTTTTTTAAATCACAATTCTTCTCATAGCCTTCCTCTGCATTTTCTGGTTTTCTTCCTTTTCCTGCTTTATAGGTGCATTTCCCTTACAATTCTGTTAAATTTCTCATTTGCTTTTTAACTTGGCGGTAAAAATGTGTTGATCCCAGTTTGCTATAAGGGTATGTTCTGGGAAGATTGACTCTGTTGTTAGATTTTGTGCTTTCCAGTAAGAATTCTGAATCTTGCCAGAGTAGAAGGCGCTTCAAAAATTTAAGACTGCATCTTATTTATCTCATCTCGTTTACTAAAGGTACCTTTACATGTAACCTCCTGTTTGTTGTAGTTCATCTTCCCAGCCCCTTCAGAGCATTCTTGTTTGCTACAGATGTAAATTGCACCGACAATTGTAAAGCTACTGTGCTGTAGAATTGTATTTTAGTTGCACGTACCTGTAATTAATTGGATGGGAATTTTCACAGTACTCTCCCCAAGGAACAATTTAATTGAAAAGTAACCGAGTTGTCTAGACTATAGCAACTCATAAAATCATCACTAGTTTTGGTTTTTGAGCTACAAAGCAGCAATAGAAACATGGCTTGTAGATTTAAAGTACTTCCAAGCACAGGAACTGTTTTATAATCCCCATCGTAGTAGTCTGACCTGGCAAACTGTTTTTAACAGGGCCGAGAACAGAAAATGTACAATAAGCTTAAAGTAAAGATTATCTCTGTGTTAATTTGTGATAGGTTTTTTTGGTGTAGAAGCGCACCCGCTGTACACAGACCTTTCTTCCTCCAAATGTGTAAAAAATATACATTTTGTAGAAGGCACATTCTGCCTGCCTTTCACAGCTTGTGGCATAACTGGTTTAATGTAGGAATAGCTTGACACTCAAAAAGGAACTTCAGTGGTTCTGGGTAACAATGACGGCATTCATGTTTGTGTGTTTATACTGCAAGGGCCAATTGGTATAAGGATTTTTTTTTTTTTTTTTTTTTTTTTACTATTTAGCTTTATAAGTAATCTGCTAATTACCTTGAAAATTACTAACTGAAAGCACAAATGTTTTTCAGAAAGTTGGAAAGTGTAGCTGGACACATGGAACTTTTAGGTGCTTATTTAAATCATGCCTATGTATATGCACATATATATACATATATATATATATAAAAAAAAATATTACACTGTAAGATTGAACAGGATTTATTTGTACCATTGTAGTGCCTTGAGAACTGAAAAAAAAATCACTCTAGCTATACTAGTGCTGTATGTCTGAATACTGAAAGCAGTTATGGTTTCTCAAGGAGTTTTTACAGTGCCTAGCAGGAAAAAAAGCATACTTATTTAGGCCAGCCTTCAGTGTGCTGAAGATGCTGAAACTTAAGCAAATGTTTGAGTTTTCCTTGCACTGTAGCCAAAGCAAATCAGAAGTAGAAAAAAGCAAGGGCTAACATACCACTTCACACTCGATGACTTAAAACACAGAGAGGTTTATTTCACAGGGGAAATGGTGTATTATGAGTCGATGTTAGCCAGTACATGATCATCAAAATGATGTAAAATTCTAGGAAAAACAGGGTGGTTTGTAGCTCTTGTGTACTACCAGGTGAGCTAAAGGCTACGAAACATTTGTTGACCCCAAAACTACATATTCTCTCGTCTTTTTAGCACTTGTGACCTGGTGAAAGGTGACCACCCTTATTCTTGCTGAAGATGAAGCCCGGTGCTTTGTCCATGCTAGCATAGGCTCCTTCTTGTAAGGTTTTTCCATATATAGTCAGACAGCATCATTCACGGCAGTTTCTCAGCACTTCTGCCTCTAATGCCAAAGGATACAAGAAGCCAAGGAGCAGTGGAAAATAACATCTTGAGAAGTACTTTCATTTCAACTTCAGCCCAGTGATATATAATCTGAAACAATTCACACCTGCTAAGATATGTTTTGTACACCTGATTGAAACAAGTGATAGCCTCAAAGAAAGGTTTGTGACAGCATACCAGGCACAGTGCAGATTTTATCAGAATCTTTGTCTTTAAAAAAGAGAGAGGAGACACGACTCCCCACTGAATGTCTTCTTATGTTTGGCATTTCTTTCTGAGAAACACGAAGTAGGATTAATTAAAAAACAGAACAGATCTTTCCTGTAGATTTTGTGCATATCAGGATGACAAAAGCCTTGATTCTGTCTCAGTGATCAATAGGCATTTTAGTCCTTACTGGTAATTCTGAGTATTGTCACTAGGGCTATCTTTCAAATTATACCAATGGAGTTTCTTAAACCTAGATGGTCAGAGCATTTAAAAGCAGGTAGGGAGAAGCATTAAGTATATTTTCGTGCAAAATAAGTCCTCCCACCCTTCAGTGCATTGAAGTGGAGAATCTGCCATTGCCTCCCGTTGCTGATCAGGGGTTTGTAACCCTCCTGGGGCTCATAAGCATGAAATTCCCTCGGCCTGAAGCTGCTGCAAGAGCGCTGAGCTGCCCTGGGTCTCTGCAGCTCCGCTGCACCCTGGACCTCCGTGGGCAGCCTGCCGCGGGATCCCTTTGGCATGATTGAGCCTGTTCACACTTGAGGGTCTAAGGTCTGGCCCAGAAGCATCTTGGAAATCCCCACGTAGCTGAATCCTGCTGAAATCAGCGGTTCTCCTTGTGTAGTGAGTGCTACCTGCACAGGATGGCAATTCCTTGGACTGGAGCCTGGTCATAGCTCAGTGCATCCTTGCTGGGTTCGTGCACTGATGAAGGCAAAGCACATGGCAGTCGGGGTGGGTAAGGACTGTGTGCATTAGCAGTTTTATGGCCTGTACCGTAAGTGGCTGAATAGCTTTTGTACAGCTGTAAAGCATGTTTAACCCAATGTTATAAAACATGTCTCAAATGTATTTTCATAGCTTCATAAACTGTAGTTCATTTATGTAGGTACTTTTTATTGTAATCCTTTATCTTAAACATGAAACTGTTTCCTGATATCATTTCTATTTTTTCTTCTTTACGAAAAAAGGGGAAAAGAAAAGAAAAACTGCCTTTTTGTTATATGCATCAGGAGAGTCCTTAAGTACAGTAATAGTGCCCTGAACTTGTATTTTTGTATTTCTAACCTCAGAATGCAGGCCTAGCAACTAAAAAGCCAAAATAACATTAATTATGAGTGTTCTTCGCTGTGGTTTTTGGAGTATAAGTTTGGAACAGATGTTTGGGGGGAGAGGAGGGGGGAGGAAGAAGGATGGATTGTTTCTTTTTCTCAGCCCCAACTGGTCTTAATTCTTTCTTGAACATTTTGAGAATATCTTTAAACATTTGCCAGAGTTCAATTAACATCTTGTGACTAAAGGTGGAAAATGTCCTACTTTGTTTTTCTTCAAACATATACCTGCTCTTGCTGCTCATGCCAAAGCCAGAGAAAGAAAGGATTCCAGCTGGCATAGTTTTTATTACTGTTACATTAATTTGCAGGTTAAGCCTCAAGTTGGGAGGGGTCTGCTGGAGTGATTTATTTATTTACTTTTTTTATTTTCATGATTTTAAAAAAGTGCCGTGTAAAACACTGCCATTACAGGAAAGTTACGCTCTTTTTTGGTGAGCGTTTAACAGCTTATTCTTGTTTACATGAAGTTGTAGAAATCTAGTTTTAAAATATGTTTAAAGTAGAGATTGTGTTCTTGGGTTTATCATGTTTTTCCTGTACTATGTATAAACAGAAGATTGTACGTTATTGAAAGCCTTTTTTTGTGGAAAACAGGATTGCCAAAAAAGTTTATATAAGAATGCAAAATAACTTCCCGAGACTATTGGCGCAGTGTGACCATAAAACCTCAACAGCACATTGTGCAGTGACATTATAACAATTTGCTTTAGCACCTCTGCAGCGTTCTCAGAAAGTCCTGTTCTACAAAACACATGCCGTGGTATCAGTTGACTGTTTTTTCCAGAATCGGTTCTTTACATGCATGTTTTTGTGATTAGTTGCTGTTTTGCAAGTAATGGGAAGTGGAGAAAATTTTTTTCTTATTTAGCTTGTTACATGTATGTTTTATTTGCATACATTTTTACATTCAATAAGTTGTAACATATCTGCTTATATAGATGTGCAAGCTCCTTTTAGTGGATTTTGGTCTCTGGATTGGGATTTTCTGTGTTTTAGTTTTAAAGACTGTTCTTTGATATACCGATATCAAGATACAGATATATCAAGATAGAAAATGGCACACAATTGCTCCTAAGGCCAGATAGAGTCCAGCTGCTCCACCAACCCCTATATTGGCTCTGGAGGACTATTTTTTTTTAACCTGAGTGTTATTAGTTCTGTTTCTCTTGTAGCCCAAAATGGTGAGCCGATCTCATGTGTAAATAGTTCACAATTTTACTGATAGTGAATAAGAATATCCAATACTAATGTCATACTAATAGTACCTTACATAAAAACCTTTATGTTTATTTTGTACCTTTATCATTTTAGCTTTACCTCCAGGATTTTAGGGTGATTTCCCATATAGACTAGCTCAGCTGAAATCATTTTATACCAAAATACAGTATATTCGGTTCTGTGTTTTACCTATAGGATCTGAAGTGTTTGCGTGCTTTCCAAAGTGGATTCAAACCTTGTAATTGAATGTATTTTCAGTCACTTAAAATTCAGCATGAGCTTACACTGAGCATTTAAATGAGAACTAACGGTGATTTGAAATGGTGGAATCGACCTACCTACCATTTCATTTAAAACTCCAAGATTATCTGTGCGTCGGGTGCATAACTACTCGCGGATTCATCCTCTTTGAGGTACCACCCTCCAAAATCGCTGTGGAAAGTAACTTTTCAGACTGTCTCTGTGACTGTGCAGGCTACAGCTGCCATTTCTGTGGTGACTGTGAGAGAGGGTAGAGGATGTCCAGAAACATCTACCTATATCCTTCCTTATGTTTCCTCCTTCGGTATAGCAGACCCTACTGGCTGAAAGCTACTCTTCAAATGATGGAAACAAACAAGAAAAAGTATTTTTTTGTCTTAATTTATTTTCTCTGGCACTTTTAAGTACCTTGTGCATAAAAATAATGTCAAAAACCATATTGCTCTTTGTATTTGAATCCATAGTCACATCATTACACGAGGCACATTTTTGAAATTGTCTTGGTGCTTATTCGCTAACTGAGCCTTGCTTCAGCCAGAGACAATAGAAAATTAGTTCTTCTGAGTACTAATAGTTCCTAAACAGCTCATTATTTAGGGCTTGGTACTTGATCTGAGCTAGGAGAGGACTGGAAGGAAGGGCGGTTTCTCCAGAAGACATGTTTCTGGCCAAATCCTGCTCTGACTAGTGTCATGAGGAAGAGTAGGATGCTGGCAGCGGCGATGGCTGAAGCGCAAGATGAGGGATGTGCTCCTGGCGCGAGCATGTGTGAGAGCAGCCCGGCAGCGACCGCCGCAGACCACACAGCCCGTGGGACCCGCTGCGTGGGGGCTGGCAGCGGCCAGCAGGACGTGCCCTGCGCCCGCCCCCGCCGCTCGGCGCAAGGCCAAGTCAATAATAAGTTGTAATTGTTATTTTGATGGCTCTTTTGTGATCGTGCAGAGGGATGGAGGTCTCTGCCAGCCTTGGCAAGTGCCCATTTGACAAACCATAACCATCTCAAGCAGCTCCCTCGAGTGACAGCAGAGCTGCCAAACATGCAGTTGGCTTTGAGAACAGATTTGCCTCCCCTCTCCCAGGAGCAAGGTTCAGAGATATTTACTGGGATAAGAGAGAAAACTTTTCACTGCCTGTGCTTGCGCCTGCTGGCTGTAGAACGGCTCCAGCCTTCACTGCGGTGAACCTAGTGCTCACTTTATGTAGGTGCTTAATCCAAACACTGGAATTGCACTTGCAATCTAAAATACCAGTGTCTGTAGAGCTACACAGTGCTCTGTTTAAACTACCCTGGGTTTTCTTCAGTTGTATTACATACATGTTTACATCATCTTTGTGGACAGGAATGATAAAAGTATTTTTGAAAATACAAGAAATTAATCTGAATGGACCTTTCACAAAGGCTGAAAAACACTTTCTGTCCTCCGAGTCCCCTTCTCCCCCCACCTCCAAAACAAACAAGCAAGCAAAGGAAAAATCCTGGCTTAGTCTGTTTGGATGATCCAGTGTCTGAAATTTGTTGCCTGAGTTTGCAGAGCCAATGCATTGTGCCACCCGTACCAGCTCAGGGCCAAGAGAGTCCTCCTACAGCTTCTAGAGACATGCATAGCAGCCATGACACATGTTATTTAACTGTTTTGTATTTCATTGCCCCTAGCATTTATTTCCTGTGCTTTATATAAAGGAAGAATATTTCATTTTGAATGACTTGATATGTCTTTAGATCAGCAATGAGTATCAGCTGTGGGAACGTTCTCCCTGCTGGTGAGCGTGGAGGAGACTGTGTGCATCCATGGACACAGAGGGAAGAAGTTTGACAAACCCATAAATATGCTTTAGTGTTAGACCAAAATTCACATAATATTAATAATTCACTTTTTTTATCAAGGAAGCTGTCATAGTATATGGGAATGCAAACTTCTTGACATAAGAAGTGCTCTCATAAAACTGTTTCTATGAAATACAAACTGCAAGTCCCGCACGGGACAAAGTGTGAAGCTGAATTTTTATGAGAGATCATTGGAATTACCATGAACTTTCAGTGACACTAGCAGTGTTGGTTCCCACTGCAGAAAGCTAGTTGCTCATAGTTATTCATTGTATACTTAAATGTATACTTTCTGGTCACAAAAATAATTGGCAAGGGTGTTTTGGGTTTGTTTTTCTTCATGAGAGGAGAAAGGAAGAACTCATAATGTTCCTGATCAGAGGTCAAGATAGATCGTATTCATTGTAATGGCACACACAGCTTGTGCTGTTTTTCATCAGCTTTGTCTTTTTTATATTTCACGGCACAGTATAGAAGTCTTTAGATTTAAAAAGTGACATAACTACAAGTTATGTGCATCTGCTAGAACCAAGATTCATTCAAAGTTGAGGGACAAAATCCTCTGTAAATCTCACGGTGGAGTGAATTCACTCACGCAAAAGGCAGAATTTATCTTGGCTACAGTGGTGTGAATACTGAGTAAACCCCAGAAACATTAAAAGATAAGACTCCAGATTTTCAGCAGTGTAGCTGGGATGTTGTCTGTTCCAGAATGTCACATGATTAATTATCTGCAAAATGTTTCTGAGCTATTTAAATTACTGACTTCATCTACTGGAAAAAGTAGTAGATGGGCACTCAAGAGGTGAGATCTTTGCTGTAGGATTAAGTGATGTTCTTGCTGATTTCAATAGCAAAACTGACTGGAAGAAGTAGAGCAAGTCTTTATGGTGCAACTTTGCTTTTCATCACTCTACAAAGACTTCTCACCATGCAGGCAGTAATCATAATCCCTTTTTGTGCATGTGTTTAGTTTTGGCAAATAAATTTTTATGTAATACTTGCCTCTGATACGGCATACTATGCCAGCTGTGCCTGGTGGTGTCCACCTGAAGTCCATGCCCACCTCAAGTCCATTTCCACCAGTGGAGTCCAACTCCTCTTTGAGGAGCAGTGGCATTGTCTCAGTGTGGAAAATTCCAGAAAAAAAGCCTAGCATTCTTTCCCTGCCTTTGTTTTGCTTTGTTTCATTTTTTAATCTGCTGGGGGCAGCACAGATGAAGTGAGCCTTTTGGCAGGGCCACTGGAGTGAGGAGAGGGGAATTGGCTTTGTGGGCCAGGACTGAGGGAATATTGCATGCGAGGGCGGGGGCAATATTAGGAAGATGTTACTGAGTCATTTGGATGATAAAACACTGAGTTTAGGTTAGACTGAGGTAGAACTATGTAGGGTCTCTGAATGAAAGCCAGATGATGAAACTGGATATGGTAAAAAGCAATGAGCTAGCTAGCAAGGAGCCTCAGAAAGAGCCTTACCAGAGGAGAGAGGTGGAGAACACAGTTTTCTTGCTATTTTAGAACTAATATTTAGTTACAGTAATAATATTGTGTATTTGTACATTACCTTGCTGAAAGCATGTGCTTCTCTATTACCCTTTCCCCTCCAGATATTTAGATGCTTCATCTTAGATAAATGTGTGTTGTTGCCTTTGGGGGTTTTTTTGCTATTCAGACTTCTGAAGCCTAAATCCAGTATTTTTGCTTTGAGTACTGCATGATGAGAAACGGTAAGGCCATTAGCACATGTGCTTCAGGAACGGCTCTGCTCGGTCCCCCAGAAGGGCAGCGTGCCCCAGCAGAGCGTCCTGTTTTCCACGTGCATGGCAACATCCAAGCGGAGATCAGTGAGCCAGCTCTCTTGGAGCTCTCTTAAGAGTTATTGCAAATACTTGTCCAAATCACACCCTTGTTACACCCTAGAACGGGCCATAGGTTAGATGAAAAGGTGCTTAATTTTTTTTTTCTTTTAAAAAGTAAATATTTACAATTATTATTGTGAAACGCCAACCAAGTTTTAAAAAAAAGCAAGCAAGCAAGCTATATCTTGATCAAAGTGCACTGTTGCGCGCTTCCCCTTCAGCGCACTGCTGGTACCCTGGCAAGCTGCCCGAAGGAGCCAGCGGCAGCCGGCGGCTCAGGTTGCAGTTCGTACACCTGACGTGTAGCTGAGGACCAGGGACTCCAGCTCGGCGTGGGAACGGCTTCGCAAAGCCACCGTCCTCGGCCTTACAGTACTTAATTAAAATACCTCGTCTAGGGGCTGTTTATTATGGCAGCGCCAACCTGTGTGTTGTGCTTTTTGTTTTTCCTCTTCCCACCCCCCCCCTCTGATGTGTGGCACGCAATCAGTGAGGCACCGCATGGGTTGCTGCTCTTAGACACTGACAACGGAGGAAATTAAATTCTGAGGCGGAATCAGTTAAAAGCCTGACTAAATCAGTGTTGTTTTTCTATGGCAACTGAAACAACATAATTATTTAAAGGATAAATTTTTATTGCTAATGAATTCTTTTCACGACAGTAAGTTTTTTGCGTTTTGTTTATACCAGGACCTGCTTAAATACATTTTGGGGTTTTTAATTTTTTTTTTAAAGAGACTACGAGCAATTGAGTTCAGTAGGATACTTAGATAAAAGCAGTGATAGACCGCAGTTCCAGCTTTGTATAAAGTAACATGCCTTTCAGGTACTTGGCACCATTAGTATTACTGTTTTGTGCAAGAAGAAATACATATTTATATGGTTATTCATACTTGAAAAAGCTCATCATATTTGTAAAAAACATGGTGACAAGTCTGGATTTAAAAACTTAAGACAATGAAGCATTTGCTTATACTGTTTAAACAACTCTTGACTATACTAGACAAAACCTTGCATTTTTGTTCGGGTGAGCTAATTAAAAGAAAACCATAAGGATGGTCTGACCTCACAGATGCTTACGCACGTGTTTTGGTTTCTTCTGTCTCTCTCCTTCAATGTGTCTACCTGTAAGTGAAGCATGGGCAAAAGTTGTTACAGAATTGAGTCTTACTGTACAAAGTTATCAGAAAAATTAAAAGGCTGCCCTGAAAGTAGAGGAAAACCTATGGAAATGCATAATTGCAATGATTGCTTCTTCTCCCCACTGTTCTGTGTATCTTTTCCCTTATATACCATATTGCATATTAAGTTTTATAGAGCACTGATTGTTGTTTTATAAAAGCATGCTCCTTGTTGTCACTAAAGGTAGTGATATCCTTAGTAGATGTCGTACAGTCTCAAATGATGTTTTCTTTGGGAGGACAAAGTCCTCTTTGGGAGGAAATCACCCCCTCTTACGGGGCTTACAAGGGGGGTGATTATAATGGCAGAAATTGTTGGTGTCAGTGTTTAGAATTGTATATTTTCTCATCCTATGAGTGCATGCATGTATTTACAATAGGGTGTTCTGTTGCATTTGCTTTAAAAAACCCCACTGAGCTAAAAAGTTTGAAAGGAACAGCTTGAGGAATTTTTTCCATCAAGATACAATCAAGGGCAGGAAATCGTAGAAGCAGAGTTGTGGTTTTGCCTCCATTTTTTTATTAGTTAATTAAACTATAACAACTCTTAACTTCATTTTAGGTTAACTGTTCCTAGAGTTCAGAAATATTTTAAGAGGTCAATAATGCTTTCTTTGGCTTTGGCTCATTCGGTGTGGGATAAGGAGTCACAGTCAGCAGAGCAGAGTTTTCCAGATGTGCTGCAGAGCATGTGTGCGTGCGCTTATGTCGACAGTTGTTGACGGTGGGAAACCATCCATCTTTCCTCATCTGCGCACCACCCTGTACGGATGAAAACCGCAGGAAAGAAACGTGGATAGCCTGACATCTGTAAGCGAACTTACAGTATCTGATTAAAGCTCAGGAGCCCTGAGTACTTGCAGCTACCAGTTGACACGCGTTTTTACTCGATGATGGAGAGGTGCCGAGTCTGAGCGAGAGCACTGGGGGAGGGGGAATCCAAAGGGAAAAATTCGAGACGATAGGTGTGTATTTAGTTTCGCCAGAAGCAAAAAAACCCCAAAGACCCCATTGTACATTGCAGCATGGGTTTTCTCTGTGAAGCTGGGATGTTTCTTTTTTTAAAGTGCCGTGAGGCATCTGTCTGCATTTTCTTCTGGGCGCGTAGAGCTGCTTAGAGGCATGCACTTAAAGGGCATATGAGGGAAGCAAATAGAGCCATGCAAGTGTCACATAACTGTCTTTAATAACGGGAGCTATTCCAGCACTCGGAGCCAAATCGTCTTTCAGCAGAAAGGATAAAATTTAGCAGAGCTGGGAAAGGGAAAGAAGAAAGGGGAGGGGAAACACAGCACCACCTCCTGCTGACACCACAGAAGTTTCCCTCAGCTTTCCCTCTCTTTCCCTCTGTGCATATATTTTCTTTTTAATCAGCTGGGGCTCTTCCCTCCCCTGCTTTTTTTTTTTTTTAAACTGTATTTTTATAGATGGAATTCTGCTTTCCTAATTTCTCTTGTTTCACATTTAACTTCTTCAGAGAATTTCATTAATAGTTATTGCAATTAAAAATAATAAATAAACTCAGCACCAGCTGCTCAAATGGCTGTTGTAGCATATCTGGAACATAATGCGGTCTGTTCAGGGCAGCCACACAATGCAATTTATCCCCACACCTGAGGGAATGAATTTCACAACTATAATTGCTACAATATAATTCTTATTAATGTTGTGCTATAATTCCTATTAATTCCAAAGGGCTAGTAAATGCATTAGGACTTGTCAACATATTATTTTACACTGTTTATGATCTGTAGAATTACGCTTTTCAGTATTGTATTGCATAAAGAAAAGCCTTAAAATTAGCTTTAATTGCGGGGGGGGGGAACCACATTTTCTGTTCAGGCACTGGGAAAAAAGAAGGATCCTGGTGTTTGAGGAGTAATGAAACTGCATTTTAAAATCAGTCCTTTGAACTTTCTGTGCCACGCAGTTAACCGTTTATGAAGATATATTAATAATGCCTGTCCTGGTTATTAGAAAAAGAACCACTGGTGTCTTTATGAAGGAATAAATAACTATAAGAAAGATAGGTCTATAAAATTAAAAATAACTGTCTTCCAGCAAAGACAAAAGTGGGGAAATTACAAGTCATTGTTACTGATGTGATAAATGCAGAATGTGTTATCTTGCTGTGCTCTTATTTATTCTTGTTTTATCTCACTGTCCCGCTTTTCTAGGTAGTGAATATGATGAGGAGGAAGTAGACTATGAAGAATCAGACAGTGATGAGTCCTGGACTACAGAAAGTGCTATCAGCTCTGAAGCTATCCTTAGTTCAATGTGCATGAATGGAGGGGATGAGAAACCTTTTGCCTGTCCTGTTCCTGGATGTAAAAAAAGATATAAGGTAAGCAGTAGTGCAGAGCTACCTTATTTCCCGCTGATGTAGGGGGGGAGCCTCTAAAATCGGTTTGTACCTTTCTCATTTAATAGACTTCTCACATTTATTTTTGTGGTATTGTAGCAGAGTACATATTTTATTCACTGGTTTCCTCTCAAGCACAGCCAAGTTATCAGTTTTACAAAGGATGTAGCCTTTTGCACCCCTGTCTGTCAAGAGAGATTACATATAGTGGCTCTTTTGCTTTACACATTTTAACTGCAGAATGCAGGAGGTACTACCAGCAAAATAATCTCTTGGATCCCTTTCAGAGACACTAAATAAAAAGCTTCTGCCCATCAACGCCAGAACCAATTTCTTCTGATTAACTGGTAGGGATACTGCCTCTCCTTTAGTGAGACTGTGCCCAGAGTACTTTTCCTGGTAATGGTGATGTGCGGAAGGTGGTGGTTAACATTTTGCAAGCCAGAAGTCACCTCAGGAAGGCAGAGCCTCAGAGAAATTCTGGCATCGTTCTGTCCTGGGTCCGAGTCCCCGTGACCCGTGTCCCTGTGACCCATCTGCACAGCCATCAGTGTCCGGCCCTGCGTGCAGGGCTTGCATCCCTCTGCGTGACATGCTGGGAAACAATCCCACCACCACCACCTTTTTAATTACTCTCTGTCATGAAAAATTTTTGTCTGTTTATGGGAGTGAAACATCGTTAACTTTGAACCTTGAGCTGGCTGGTATAGAACATACCGTGATTTTGTGAGGACAGGAGCGTTGCTTCATGTGAACTGGTGCAGGGACGGATGAAGTTATATTGAACAGCTTGGACATCAGTATGGTATTCTATAGTCATTGAAATTTGGGAGCAGAAATAGCATGTTGGCGTAGTTCCTCTAAATCATTTTCTGAATTTTTTGCAGGAAGTACTGGAAAATTCAACCACTGACCTATACCCTAGAAAAAGCAGTGGTGGTTGGATTGGTTTTATACTAGTTTTATTTTATGGCTTCTCCTTTAAATAACTGAAAAGTAGGGACTTAAAAGAGAACAGAAATATGAAAGAGAAATATAGGAAGACCAATAACCTTTGAGATAAAACAGTTGTGACAAGAATGAATAAACTGTGCATGAAATCGTGTAGTAGACGAAAACGTGTTTCAGTGATGCTGCAGCTGTTCTGGACTGCGGCAGCTCCCATAGCAGCAAATCACAGGACTGATTCCTCTACAGATCAGTTAATACTGACAGTACTTACTTAAAACATGAGCAAGAAAGCAACGTGCTCATTTCTTAGTGACATACAAGTCTCTTTTTGCAGAGATTAGCCTTAACTATGTGATGGTTATTCTCTTCAGGTACAGGAGAAACTGAACACCATCTGCAGGGGCAGGGCAGAGGGAAAGATGTTTTCAGACTATTTGCAAGTATTACTTTGCAGATACACCCACATTATTCAAGACTAATACTTTTCTTGTGTGTGGTAGAAGCTGTGCCAGATGAAGGGTGTAGTGTAAGAGCTAAATCCCTAGCTCAGGAAGCAAACAAGCCATGGTGATTGTTAGAAGTCACTGTGCCCACAGGGCATCTATGCATTGCAGAAAACATTCACTTAATGGCACAGGCTAGAAGGAGAACCCTGTAATTTGCTATATCCTGTCTGTTCTCTGTTTGACTGCCAGCCCTCTGTCTTTTTATTGCCCAAATAAGCAAGCTGTTCCTGCCTGCTTCTGCTATCTCACTACCTTCATCTCAAATGCATGAGGACTGTCTAAGGGATATCTTGTACACCATTAATGTTAGAACAGTCGGAGAGGGAACAAATTAACGACCCTTAGAGAGGCTGACAGACAGAGAGCAGCAGCAAATAAAAAGTACCGTATTTTCCTAAGAGACTCACCTCTGTTTAGTCCTGATAGGAAAACACATTTCCTTAAACTCTGCCTCACCTCATTTCTCTTTTCTGTGGGCTCTGTTTCCTCCCTTTTTTCTTTTCAGCCTCATTTTTTTCTTTTTGCATTTTTATCTTTGTTTCCTTCCTTTTAGCTTTGTGTCAGCTGTGTTTCTTGTTTCCTCTTCATCTTCCTTCTGCTTACCCCCCTCCTCTGATGAATTATTTGCAAAGTCTGGGTAGGGAGTCCTGTGATCAAAGCACTGGGATTTTCTGGTGGGTACTGGATAATCACAGTCAGGGCTGTAAAACAATTATAGAGCTCCAAACAGGAACACGGACATGTACATACAGTAATTGCCAGACTCACTTTACGGCTGAGAAAGGATGCATTCCTTTAGGGAGCGAGGAGGAAAGGAGGATATACACAGTTTTCTTTTGTCTGGCCTTAGGTGACGTACATTTGAGAAGCAGAAATGTTATTTTTAGATGTGTTATTTGTATTACAGTACTGCTTAAAGGACCCAGTAGGGATGGGGCTCCTTTTTGCAAACAATGTACAAGGCTAAAAGATGGCCTCTGCACTGAAAAGTCATTATGGAAAGGTAAATAAGACAAGAATGAGTACAACAAGTACTCCCAAGGAATGGGCTGGGGCGGACAATGGAAACTGTAATGAGAACATGTTTATACACAAGCCCAGATGAGTATCAGAAGACCCTACTGGCCTCCTGCCCAGCTGCTATCTCTTGGCAGTTTCCCATAGGCAGTGCAGTACAAGTGAGTCACAAGCATTTAGTTGTTCTTCGGGAACTTTATTTTTTTTTTTAAGAAATAAAATTGCTTGCTTATAGTATCTATTGGTACTCTATATAGTATGGCACAGATTTTCTTGAGGAGCTGAAGATTCTGGGGGGAAAAAAACTTTTTTTTTTAATGATATGTAAATTTGTTTGTGGCATAGTCAGAAGCAGCTAAATGAATCTGGAGCACACTGACTTCTAGATGCTTAAAACACAAGCCTTTGAACTAATTTCTGAAGCTTGCTTTCTTCTTCTCTAATTATGGTTATTGGCTTAGAGAACAAATTATAAGTATTCTATAGTTTGCCATTTATGGTTTTTATTTTCTTCATATGATTTGTATTTGATGCCTTAAATTTGATTTTTAGAAAATGATCTGCATGGTTCAGAGGAACTCAGAGATGTTAGCCTTGTTTCTGTGGAGTTCACCCTGACCAGATCTTGGATTTATATCCACATTTAGATGCCCTGTCCAAAAGTGTGAGGGTATTGAGTAGTTAACGTGCATTGCAAAATGCTGCCTGTAGGAGCTAAAGTGTGGATTTATGAAGGTGGCAATTAGTTTTCCTTTTATTCAATACCACCTATGTGTGCCAGTTATTTGGTCTCTAGCTCTGGAGAAGGACATTCAAAATGTATATATGATGTAGATTAAACTTATTCAGGCAACTTCCAAAGAGCAAGTGAAGTTTGACAATACAAAAAAAAACCCCCACAAGCAATGCATATATACTGTTACAGAGAAAACCCTAGAGTATATGTCATAGTTTTTCTAGTCTGTACAAATAGAATAATAAGAGAATAATATATTCCATGCGTACAAAATGTAGCTTATATGCATGACTGCTTCTTGGCCTTGTGCGAGAGGAGAAGCGGTACCTTCCAAGAATGCCGAGGCATTGGGCTTGTCTTTCTGGCAGGTAATGGGATGAGGGTCCTAGGCCTGTCAGGTGGGGCAAAACCCCGGGAAGGCTGATCTAAGGGCAGTGAGACTCAGCAGAGCTTAGGGAGAGGGAATGTTGAGATGAGAGAAGGAAAGAAGGGAATTTACTTGAAAGAAAGGAGCAAGCCAGAACTTGAAAGTTGAGCAAAGGGGAATTGGACCCCCAAAGAAAACTTCAGAAGGAACAGCCAGGAGATGCAAAAACACATATGAATGTCCAAGTCTGAAACAAGAAATCCCCCCAGACCATCCTTGGCGTTTCTTTTCCTACTTGAAGGGGGTGGCAAGCTGTCTGCAGTGTAGTGGCTTCATGAGTACTGCCATGCAAGGGGCCCTGCCCAGCAAGTGTCCTTGTGTCCATGCGAACCAGGTAGTGCCGGTCTAAACTTCTCTATCTCCTCCTGCTCTGGTCCCAGGTTAATAATTGTTTCCTCCTGTTTAAGATTTGAGAGTGCCCTTCTATACTGCCATCTTCTTCCTCAATCATTTGTGAGAGTAAATAATGAGCAACCTAAGTAACCAGAGCAATAAAAGTGATGTATGAGTTTGGCAGTGGGTTTTGCCGTCCCTCAACAAACTCAGCCCAGACACACAACAAAGTGTTTACATTACAGCAGTGGAAAAAGTGGTGAAGAGTCGACTGTAATTCTAACAACAGTTTTCTTTTAGACAGGAGTACAGGTCAAATTTCATGTTATACTAGCTCCTCATACTCTGCGTGGTTTACTGTTTGTCAAACCTTCCATGGCCCAATTCATTCCACGTAGGTTTCTGGTTTAGCGTTTCCTTAAATTTTTCTGCCTGAAAATACTTTTCCCCCTTCATCAAAGCCCAGCCATTGAGGCTGAGTGGATCATTAAAAAATCTGGATCAGGAGAAGAGTACCGCTGGCATGGAATAGTGAGGATATTTGTGATTGCAGATTTATGGCATCTGTAGCAATTGATACTAGTTTAAAAGTATCTTAAAGTGATTTCTTACAAAAAATAAGAAGTCTAAACAGGTTTCTGTAGTTGCCAAAATATATATAGGGTTTGGGGGTAGCTTTGTTTTTAAAATTTCACTGCAGTAGCAAAAGTTTAGCAGGTCACCCCCAGATTTTCTCTTCTTTGAAGGCACAGGTCCTTTTAACGGTACTTCAGTGTTGACAGATGCCTTATGACAGTCCTCCTGCCATCCAGTGACATTCCCGGCCCCCTCGCCCCAACAGTCCTGCGGGTGCTGAAGGTTGTAACTATGTGCAAAACCATCTCAAAGCTGCCTCAGGATCTCAGATAACTGGCAGGGAATTTACTTGACTGCTCTTGAGGATGACTTATAGCTTTGATGTGCTCGTCTGTCTTGGTGGTACGGCATTCTACCTCCGCTGAATACTCTTCACCCAGAAGTAACCTGCACTAAAGGCTCGTATTCGTATGTCTGGTTTGTACTGGAGAAGATTCTTGTGTCCCACATCTATCTCAGATGACAGCCGTGCAGGAGTTGTCCGGTATTTTTAAGGATGTAAAGGACAATTTGCAGGCTGGACTTGCAACTTCCAAGTGAGGTTTCAGTGCCTGGATGCTCTAGAGGAGAGAAGCATGAATTTGTGGGTAGAGCAGTTGCTTGGAGTCTTGCAGCATACCCTTTTTCCAGAGTGGATATTTTAGGCTAAGCTTTTCTTCTTAAGGGATTTCCACAAATCAACCTCTCCGGACACACAAGCTGCCCTAAAACGCCACTTCAGCGGTACAGACTCCACTGGGCCTTATGAGTTCTGACGAGAACAGTACCACGCTCTATTTCAGTCTTTTATGATTGAAACCCGAGAACTGTTTTTGCTTAAAGATTAAAAGTACCTTGCTGCCGTTGCACAGTTAACATGTAATAAATAACAACCAGCATTTTACGTTGTGAGAACACCACAGCTATCTGGAAGACTGGGCGGTTTCTCTTGCAATTGCACTCCTCCCTACTTCCCTGATGGGAGCTGTAGGTTCCGTATGCCGCTTTTGCTTGCTGTCGTGAGCCGTGGTTGGAGCAGGGCAGGGGAGGGCAGCACGCAGCGGGGCTGCCTCTCTCGGGAGTGGGACATAACGCTTGCGATTCTGCCTCAGAAGAAGCTGGGTTAGGAGGTCGGGGAGGAGAAAGGGAAGCGTTGGCAGGAGTGGTATTGAAGGTGTTAACCTCGTGCCTTTCTGCGCTTTGCTTTCTGCTGTATATAGAGTCTTCTGAAGTTTCAGGAGTTGTAGCTCTGTTCTGCTTACTGAAGGCTTTTTCTTTTTCCCTTTCTTTTTTAAACAAATTGTCTAACTTGTCTAATTGCAGTGAGTTCCAAGCTGGAGCTTCCTCTTAGTGTAAGCTGCGCATGAATAAAACCGAACTTGCTGCTTAAAAAGAGCAAAGGGGACTTTTGTTATGTAAGTGTAACACCAGGCAGTGGCTCAGCAAAGACAAAATCCCTGAAACTTTTAATTTAGTGGGTTAATTAATAAGTCATGCTGTTAATTGTCTTTTTTTTAATAGTTTAAAAAAACCACTGAGATAGATACATATCTGGAAACTTTAGAGAGGACACAGTAGAGCCTCGGAGCTGTGCCTTTGTCACAAATTGTCTTGGCATCTTTTTTTTTCCTAGGAGAAGCTCTAATGAAAGACAGTTTGCCTTTCCTTATTTATCCAAAACCCAAGCCCTTTTAGAGGAAGCAGATATAAGAAAGACTCCAGTAAGATGAATCCTAGATAGATAAAACAGTATCACGTACGAGTGAGACCACAACAGCTTCTTCCAGTTGGGCCAGAAAGATGTGAAAAGGAGGACAGGGGTATGATTTTGATTTACGTTTAGGAAGGTTCTTGATTAATCTAGCAAAAGTGTTGCCTGACTGGGCCAGTATAAGAGTAAGTAAGTGTGTTGTGGTGCTATTTTTTTTTTTGTTCTTTCTCTCCAGATTACAGTGGAGATCAGTTCTCCAGTTTCAGCTGTAGAGTATTCCCAAACAATAGCTGTTTTGAAGATGGCTTCTCTGGATTATTTTCTGAAAGTGCCCTGTGTAACTCTTTAAGTGTTCCCTGCCGTTAATTCTTTGGAGACAATGTGTAAACTATCAGAATTTGCTGCTGCCTAAAGACATATCTAGAAACAATGACACAAAACGGAACAAACGCACCATGGGGGGAGCTTCAGCTTTTTGTAGAAGCGTGACTCGAGTCTCCATGCCAATTCTTTGTTTGCTTGTAGATGAACCTCTGAATAAAATTTGTCAATGCTATATAAAAACAAAAAAAGTCAGGAAGCAAAGAACATCTCTGTGTGAGCCCATTCAATGGTATTTTTTGGAAAGTGCCATGTGTTGGGAGATAAAAATCAGGATCACCCGGGTAGACAAATTTCCTGCGTTAGAACCGCGCGGGTTATTCTCCTTCTTGTCCCACCTTGTATGTTGAAAGCCCAACAGATGCATAACACCTAGCGGGAGTTCTTAGCAATTTGTGGGATTTTTTTGTCCATAACGTTAATCGATTTTTGTTGTTTTAACAGGAAGCCAAGCCATTATCAGACCACTTGACCACTAACGTTTTACTTTTTCACTCACAGAATGTGAACGGTATAAAGTACCATGCCAAGAACGGCCACAGAACGCAAATCCGCGTACGCAAACCATTCAAATGTCGCTGTGGAAAGAGTTACAAGACAGCTCAGGGCCTGCGGCACCACACAATCAATTTCCATCCCCCCGTGTCTGCTGAGATTATCAGGAAGATGCAGCAATAACATGCTGGTCACAAATGTGCCAAGAAATCCTCACCAGCAGTTGCTGATTTTGAGAACAGCCACCTTTTTCAGGGGAAGCATTCAGCAACCCTTTAAAAAAATTAAATGCATGCTTTAAAATTTTCTGTAATTTTGGAATGATGTATCTTTGTAGAGTTAATGATTTTGTACATTTGCACATGTAATCATCATACCCATTTTCATTACTTTGAGATAAGGTGCTATAAAAAGCTATAGGTTCTTCAGAACATTTTTCTCCAAACCAGAAAAAAAACTCGGGGGGGGGCGTTGCGTATTTAGTTGTACTGAAGTGTTGAATAGGAGTGAGGGGAGGAGAGCTTGGCACTGACATCCTTTCAAGATTGTAACGTGATGAAGACTGTCAATGCATCTGTCCATGTGTGTGCAAAACCAAAACAATACCACCCTCGTCCAACTCTAGTTAACATGCCTTACATAATGGAGTTATCAGTGGAGTAGCAAGTCTTTTAGGTAATGGAAATATAAATAAGAAAGAATGTTTAACATAATATGCTAAAAATATTTTCATACTTAAATAACATACGTAAAAAGGTGTGCTTGCTGTATTTTATATTATCTTGCAAATCTTTTTTTTTTTTTTTTCCCCCTCTGGAAACGCTGAAAATCTTGCCGTTCGAACTAGTAAACAATCACTTTAGTGTTAGAAATTACTACTTTTTTTTTTTTTTTTCTTTTGTACAAGATGTCATATTATGTTCATGCCCATCAAACTTTTGAGGACCAATATCCCAGTCCAACTAAATATTTACCCCTGAACTATCTGTTAGAAAGACACTCGGAAATACTTAAGTGCAAATTTATGTGTGTGTGAGAAACAATTATCTTCATCTCAGATGAAGTTTTAAAGCACTTTGTAGTTCTCTATTGCCAACAGATTTAATGTTTTATGTGTTGCCAATTCTTGCAGCTACTGCACAAGCACGTGCCTGTGGTTGCAAATAAAAATGAAAAATTCTACGCATGGTTTAAGGAGGTCCATTATTTGTGCTAAGGGAGTTTCTAATGCCTCTCCCTCACGTTCATTGTATTTTGAGATTTTCTTTGTGCGTTTTTTTTTGCTTCTCATGGTAGGTCACTGCATTCCATTTGGAAGCGTCTGTTTAGCTTCACAATTAATTTTCTTGAAATATGACATATGAGCCTTAGCGAAGATTAAGTGCTTCTTGCAGCAGGTGGTCAGAGAGTGACTGAAAACAAAAGCCAAGATGAGCGCGCTCCCTGTCTGGACCATACCTGAACGCGCGTTGCTCGCCGCCCTGCCTTGCGCGCCCTTCTCTCACAAGTGCTATTGCTGGAGCTGCGGAGGTGGGCACCCCAGCCCAGAAACGCGTCTGACACCGGGAGGGTTAGGGAGGAACTCGCTGTGTCAAACACAGCGATCGCCTTTGCTTAGTTCCTGTTCTTTTAAGTGCAAAAGAAAGCTCAAATAATGAGCTTTCTCTTTATTTTTTCCCCAAAGCTTTAAAGGAAAACTTTGTAAGGATGACAATTACCTATTCTCCAGCAGAGTAAAAGCCTCATTAAAACACTTGGGCGTCAGTAAGCGTTTAGAACACCCCAATTGAAATAAACCATCCCTTTTTCAAATCCTAGCGAGGCGGCAGTGGCTGTGGCGTACAGCGCTGTCCGCCGGCTTTAAAGGATGATCCAGACGTGAGAGTTTGGTGCACGCCGGGCCCCGGCGGCCGCTTCCCACCCTCCGCAGGTTTGGCACCAGGCTTGGGCTCTGCTCCTTGTGCAAGAAACCACAGGCTGGGTAAGTTCGGTCAACAGCTAAACAGGCGTAAAGCGTCATTGTCGCATGTAAATCCCTTTCAACTATGAAAACGAAATTCCAGTTTCTATTTACCTATTCATTGTGACAGTATTATTAAACAGGTAAAGATGGGACTATTTTGTTATACTGTGTATAGTGAATGTATTGTACTGTGTCTGTGAAAAGTGTGCTTTAAATTATATTTTCATATGTTTTGTTGGGGACAAAGTACTTTAAGTTTGAAAGTGACAGAGGTTTGTTTTAGAACTGAAGGCAACTTAAAGAATTCCTGTCAAGAAAGCTGCTTATAAATGTAAATCAAATCACATTTAAAATAAACTGCCTCTGGCCTAAAAAAGACTGCTCTTTACTCATTACCAACCTAAAGAGTTCCGTTCTCTGGCTGTATATCTAGTCTTTTATTTGTATATTTTACTTTGGTGTCATCAAACTCTGTATTCAATAAACACCTGAAGCAAGTTAAGCGCTACACCATTAATGCACAACAGCACACAGAATGCTACAGCCTGGAGGGGGAAAAAAAAAAAAAAAAAAAAAAGATTATTTTAATTTCATCACTCGAAAGGCTTTCAGCTTTCACGGGCCGTTTCCTTCCAGCATCACACCAGGGCTCAGGCTACCAGGTAAAGTTTGTGTTGATGCTACAGGAGCCCCTTTTATCGGTAGGCCAGGGGTTAGTTACCCTTCAGAGGGTTTTCCGAAATGAAGTGGCTATCACTACGACAGGAGAAATCAGTAACACTTTAATTCAGCGAGGCTGTGGCAGAGGTATTTGGCTTCTGTCCTGTACCTGCAAAGGCACTGGTAGGTTGTTTTAAGCAGCTGTGGCCAGGGCGGCTGTTTACCAGGGGAGCGTTTGAAGTCGTTCCCTGTGTACACAGGCATCGAGGGCCGTCCCTGCTTCGGCACGAGCGGGTTTTGAGGCCGTCCTGCCTGCGTGGGGTACCAACCTCTCAGGCCTCAGTCTTTAACAATATGATAACCAGCAATATTTCGGGTTTATAGCCCGTCCTGTTAGTTAGCCCGTCCTGTGCTGTTAGTTAAGAAAAACAATTGACAAAATAGTCTTTCAGTACTTCCATGCCTCACCTCAGACCATCTCTTGACATGAAGCTCACAGTTAAAAAATAATCTCAGACTTAAAATGGAACACGGGGACCGATGTAGTGGCTGCTACCAAGACACCGCAATTCATCTCTGTCACCCAGCCATTAACAAACGCCACGGCGAGCAGGATATTGCACGAGAGAGAACCGCGGAGGACAGGAGCTGCTCCAAACCCTGATCCCCGAGTCCCTCGCTCAAACAAAGCATAAATAGATGTGAGCAAGTCTCTCTGTCGTACAAAGCCGAAACATCATCTGCTGTAACTATGTGGAGCCCGACCTCTGTTTTATTTCGAAATGAGCGGCAGGAAAAAAAGGACCACTGGCTCCAGGAATAATTTTGCTTTTAATGTAACAAGACTACTGTACAACAAGTGGAAAGCAAATTTACTTAATACAGTTAAAGTAAATATAAAATGTTTAGATATACACACAGGTTTTTACTTACTGGAAAGAAATTACATAAAGTTAAAATGCAGAAGGTTTTAAAAGCCCTAAGCCAAAAGGAACACAATTCACGGTTGTGAAAATATAACAATATTTCCTACTGAACGCAACTGCAACATAATGGCAATGACTTTTTTTTTTTTTTTTAAAACAATTACTTGTAGGCATTGAAGCACAGCAGTTTCTTTCAACTCAAAAATACTGCCTTAAGGTATAACGTACTTCATTTAACAGCGTCCCTTAAGGCAAACAGTCTATACGTAAAACTGAAGTATTCGCCATTCCTTTTGTTGCAAGCATGTAATCTCACAGTACATGCACCTACGCTTCAGAGATGTGCTAGAAAACTATAGATTTCCATAGGGTGAGTAATGTAACTCTCTGATTTAGCCGTCACTCAAAGAACAACTACACAGCTTTGCTAGGAGAATCATCCGTTTGTTACGCTTTTAATCATGCCTCAGTTATCACTGTCAACAGAAACCCGAGGTGTTTTGGTGGCGTTTTTATGTAGCCAAAGAGCATCGCGAAGCTGGTCTCGTTTTCTCTTGAGGCTACGTCGTTCCCGTGTCCTTACAAATGCCGCTAAGTAGGGGAATAAATAGCTACGTACACAACAAGGTGGGGTTTCGTGGGGGTTTTTTTAGTATAACGTTAGGCAGAGAGAGAAGGTAACCCAACAGCAGCTTACAGCCACGATTTATCACGGCTCCCCTTAGAGCGGATGAGCTTTTAATCAGAAGTTTGCACCGTTACAGAAAAGCTGCATTGGTTTTGTTCCGTAGGTGGACTACTCAAAGTTGTGGGGCTTGAAGCTACACTGCAAAACAAAGTATTTAATCAAAATTTAAGACGTTCTGATCAAAGTGCGTCTGAACGTGCCTCTCAAACCCTTGCTGATCGTAGTCGGGCGGGAACTGCTCGCTGCACATGGGGCACACCTTCCAGTGACTCTCAACATGTTCCTCAAACTTGCTCTGGTCATAGTTGGGTGGAAACATCACATCGCAAAGGGGGCATTTCTTGTGCACATCGAAACTTCGTGGGGGGGTGGAGAGAGAGAAAAGGAAACAGTTTACATAACTGTTACTGCGTTATCTGTTATGGCAAAAGAAAATACGAAAGTAGGATCCTGTTGCCCCCGACGTTAAGAGCTTTACTACAGACTTAAATTTGAGCAGACTTTGCATCTAAGCAAGTATCACGCAGGTGATTTAAACGTCTTTGCCGAAAGTGCTCAATACACTTCAAGGAGTTTTACACAGCAATTCCAACATAACCTGGCATTTGAAAAGCGACATAATTTTGACATAATTCCAGTTACCGCTGAATACAAATCTATTGAAGGTCTTAATGGCCAAGCAGTTTCATGGGAAACCACTCTCTCTGCTCATAAATGCTTGCTCTTAGCAAACCTAACACTTTATAAAAGCTCCAAACTTAGGTTCACAATTAGGCTGGAAAGGGAGGGGAAGAAACAAAACTTATTCATTCATTTACTGAAGAAATTGTCCACGTTCCGTCAAAATAAGGTATAACGCTAGGAGTCTACCCAGTCTAACAGCATATTCTGACAGTCAGCTGTAAACCAAACATTCACTGAAAACGCTTCATAATTTTTCGTCTCCACCCTCGAGCAAGAAAGTCCGGTCACACAGAAACCTCCTGCCATTACAGAGCAATAAAAGGTAACATTTACCTGGAATCGAAGCAGAAACCTGTTCCACGTTCATGCAAGAGAAGACTTGGCGGATCAGGAGCAGAAGGTACGGTGTTGTCATCATCCTAATAAAAAAAAGAGGAAATATTTTAAATCATACCCACTAGAAACAGCTTTTATTCTTTCCCCTCCAAATACATTTTTGTTATCAAGCATAAACGTGGATTAAATTTACCTTTTGTTTTATCATCTCTGCAGCATAAGTTTTACTTCAGCGTACAAAAGGGAGATGTGGTTAGCCAACGCGAGAAGCTAAACCCAGACTGCCTTCTGGCCGCGTACCTAGAGCAGAAATCCGTGCTAGGATTTCAGTACTGCTCGGACGCTTCTGCTCCGGCAGGAACGAAGGAAGCGCGGGTCGCCTCGCTGTTCGTGCCGGGCGGCTCGCTCGCCACAGAAAAACCCGCGTTAAACTGAACGCGGGGCATCGCGCTACAAAGCGGAACAGCATTTTATCGCGAGCTAAGACTCAAAAATCAATTCTAGACGACAGAATGTCGAGGTAGACTTGAAAAATCTGTCAATTTAAATTTCAGCAAGGGGAAAAAAGGAAAAAAAAAAGGCATTGATTTCGATTCACAGGCTTGCCTCCCACGGGCCAGCTCTGAGCGCCCTGCCCGCGCAGCTCGCGCCAGCCAAGCGCCTCGCAGGTGTCAGGCTGCCGTCGGGCTCATCTGTGAGCTGCCCCGGTGGGCTGCGTCCCCCCACCAGCTCCCTCCGTCCCGCTCTGCCTTCCCGGCCGCTAACAGCGCATAAACCCGCCGCAGGCCCTGAGGAAGAGGAGGAGGAGGAGGAGGAGGGCCCTGCTGACAGCCAGGCAGGTTTGCCGCAGAGCTCCCAGCGCGTTCGGGGCAGGCCGGCCGCCGGGGAACGCGCTGCTCCTCGCAAAAGAAGAAAGAAATCTGCCTGCAGTGGGCAGCTCTCAAGCAGAAAAATTCAGAGCACCGACAGTGACTGGGTTCTGAGAGGTCCCTTCTGACAAGCAAGGGGTCAGAGCTCTCACGTTTTGCAGGCGTTTGCGTTGGTTTTTTTTATTCTGTGATGACATTACTACGATTTAAGATTTAAATAAGCGCAGTGATGTAAGCAAACCCAATTAGGGGAAGAAAACGGCACAAAAGGAAAACAAGAAAGCGGAAGAAAATCAGAACCGTGTTTGTAAACCCGCTCTTTACGCAGTACAAAACTATTCATTATACAGCATCTTGGTTCTATTCTGCCATTAGATAACGCAGCGCAAAACCAGCTCATTTCAAGGTGGGACGACAGGAAGATTTTTGAAACTCCAACTCCTAGTTCATTTTCCTTTTCATCTCAAAGACACCTTACGTGCAAGAGTTATGAATTATCTAGCAGATCTTCAAAACCAGATGTGCAAGGGAGCACATACAACAGCATACCTGCTCTGTGTTTTACACATATTTACATTTATAGGTATATTCAAACGTATTTCATCTTTAGGCTAACACACGTCGTCCTTCTGAGGAGTTCACGGAAACAGGGCAGGATGGGAAGATTCCCTCAATATTTTTCTCCTCCTGACAACAGCTGTTTAGTTTCAACCATTTAACATTTCCATTAAGCAGCTAGTGGGGCTTGCTGTGACAGCTGCTAGCAACAGACATAGTTTCCCGTCTAACCTGCTTGCTTTGCACCTGCAGTAAAAAGGGCACGTGGGTTTTAAAATATTATTTGTTCCTTTTGTCGCGAAAGAGGTAGGATATATGTATTCAAGAAGAAAAACTATTTGAAGTACTCTTCTGCTACAATGCTACAGCTTATATAGTGCCAAAAAGGTGACAAATTTGCTGAATACCAGACTGCAAGCAGAGCAGGACTTATCTGAGAAAATGAATGCGCATCTTCCTTCAAGAAAAATAGTTCCACTACAAACACAGGCCTAATTAACATTTAAATCCTTTAGAAAATACCTCCTTATAATTCTTTACTGTTTGTCACTCAGGTACTTCTTGAACACAGGGCATTTTTGTCACAGCACTTATTAATGCTTGGTTACAAACGCCAAGGCGGACGAGGTACTTCTCTGGTGAGGAGAGGAGTCTTCAGCCTCCAGTTCCTTAAGTAAGCTTAGTTTCAGACAGATTAGCAGACCCAGTGACAAATGCATAGGTTATTCATTATATTAAGGGTTAATTTTAGTTGAATAAGGATATCAATACTAAATTATCAACTTGGTATATAAGGGCCTTAAGCAAAATTACATGGCTGACACAATACATGGGTCTCTTTTTCCATTCAAAACTATTAATGCATTCAACAAAACCCAACTTTTAGAAAGGGTCTTCACACCGAGCTGAAAGAAAGGGCTAACCGGAATGCCCACCTGCCACGGAACACCGAACTCCTCCTTCCCGGAGTAACCCATCTTCCATGCACATGGTAGAATGCCACAGAAATTTTAAATTTCCCCGTCAGAAAAGGAAACCTCTCAGTCTTTGTGCACGCATTACAAAAAGATGAAAATGTACCGAGTGGCAAATGAAATATGTTCATATAACACATTGTTCAACTAGAATGGATCTTACCAGTGCCCTCCATCCATTTCTATTAGCTGCGTCAGCAGAAGGAGCCTGCTTCAGCACCACCTTCCCCACGTGCGTATTTCTGCTCTACTACCACAGTCCAGGCGAAACTAAAGATTTTAATTAGAATCAACAAAATGCAAACTGATTTATACGACGGCTTGCCATTTTAAACATTTATTTGAAAAAATCAGCACTGCCTGTCCACCTTATAGAAAGCTTTAAAAACCCCCACCCAACCTATTAATCTATTAGTTTGGTTTGGGTGGGTTTTTCACATTATTTACACCAGTTATTTTAGTTATTTGTTCAATATTTTGCCCCCCCCCCCCCACCTTTTTTTTTAAAAAGGCATTTGGGTTACTGCTAATCACTTGCTAAGATAAAATTCTTTACAGCTTTTGTCCTTCCTTTCAGCTTCTGGCAAGCGTGATACCCTACCACGTACAAATGTAACATTCCTCCTCGTTCCTTCTTGAATAACTGATTTGAAGAAGAGTATCCTGCCTTCCTCCACGGGGGCACACACGCACTGTCCCGCATCGCTGCCTCGTAGGCACTAGTTTCGACAAAAGGCAAGCCCAAGTTATTAACAGTTTTAAAAAAAAAAAGGCTTTTCTGACGTCAAAGTAACATTATGTTTGGTACGCCCTAAGGATATAGCTTTCTCATGACCCAGTTCAATTAACTGTCATCCTTATAGTAGCTTCTGACCTGTGCGCCATACAAGAATGACAGTACGAAATACGTATTGATACTATGCTGTTCAGGTACGGAAAGTCTGTCTCTTCAGTGTACTTGTGCTCTTGGCCAAGTATAAGAAGAAAGATCGATTCTTAACCTTTTGTTATGCTTAACCCAAACAAGAAGAACGCAAATCTATATTGAGCATACCTCAAAGCGCGTATTAGAGAGATTACTGTATAATTAAAGAATGGTCAAAGAGTGAGAAAGAGAACTTCATCTTGGTCTGAGAGTATTTCACCAGTAACGATGAGAACTCCATCTCAGTCTGAGAGTGTTTCACAGCTATTCCAATTACAAGTGACACTAAACAGTATACCATCACCAATAACTAAAAATTCTCATGCACTGCCCCGAGCTAACTTGGAACTTCTGGAAAACACAGAAAACGTCCCATAGTATTGGACTCCGACAGCTGCCTATTTCTGTCATTTCAGATGGACAGAACTCCTAAAGCGTGCCCTGTAAAACAGAGCGCTATACGAAGGCAGGACAGATCTTACTCACGTCAGTTCACAATCACTTAGTGCCCGGTTTCTTCCAGCTAGTATAACCAATGACACATTCTTTCTTCTTATAAATGACGTTACATGTGCTTCTCAACCTGACATTTAAAAACCGGTCACTCCCCCACGGTAAAACAAACCATTGCCTAAAGGCTCAAAAGCTGAAATGAGGCGGCTGGCTGAAGCTGCTGTACAGAGTCTGACAATAACTGCTGGGAGGCCAGGCCTGAATGGCTCCGCCTACGCTGTATTTTAAGCGTAGGCATCGGCTTACTCTCAAGACCCCACAGCTGAGTCATCCAAGTTATCTGGACGGAAGCCCAAACTCCGTATTTTGAGAAAGGGACAGTTTAATCCGCCCTTTGCGCAGACCCAGAGCCAGCTTTCTTGCGCTCCAGACTGACGGCCCGGGTCACCGCTGCACATGTGTGGTCCAAGCCCTCTAGAGTGCCCTGCAGTGACGTAGCACAGCCGGTGCGCTGCCTCAGGTCCTTACCAAGAGTCTTGGTTATGTAGCGTAACAAGTGCCAGGCCTTCTGAAGTCAGGAGTCTGGATATCTAGGTTAACAAATTATAAAGGATGCCTTTAACATCATGACTTAACTAATATCACTGGACTGTAACTCTGACTCTTTAAAACTGCCACAATGAGTTCCACAGATTATAGCAATCATAAAGATAAATATAGTATCACACAATAAAGCACGGTAAAAAAGAAAGGGGTTGCCACTAGAAAAAGGGAAAGCCAGACATTAACTGTCAGAAGTAAGCGCAACTCACCTCGTTTTACCAAAACAAACCAATTTTGTCTCAAGTACTGCTTTTGTGATTCACCTGCAATCAGTTCCAAGACGGCCGAACAGAAATGAGAAACAAAGCCACGTGACACTGTACAAAACCCACAGACTTGAACAATCCCCGTCTCCGATTTCTACAGATCACTTTAACGTGCAACAGTAAGCGAAGCGATACCCAACTTCGGCTTTAAACAACAAATGAACAGCCACACCACTAACGTATAGCGCGAGTACGCTGGAAAGAAGAGCACATACATTTTCTTTCTGTGATTCAGCTCTGCTGTGGGAGTGAGAGCAAACAAACTCTTTTAGGTCTCTCTACCTCTCTGCAAGCAGTCTGGTCTCCCAAGAGGTCCCTGGATACCAACTGCTCCTTTTATGTCTATCCAATACAAAAAGCCAGGAATTGGCTGCCAGGGTAAGCTCAGGCTAATAAAGTGTAGTGGGTTTTTTCGCTAGAAGGCAGGCCATTTTGGATTCATCTCAAAAAATATCCTGACCTGGTTGTCAGTTGCCAAAAGTTACGCCCCCCACCCCCCACAAACGCACTGTGACTAACAACATTGTTTAAGAGTCTCCGGATAGTTATTCTGGGCTTACTGCCAACTGTAATCGGGACTACGTTTCTAAAACTCACCCTTTAGCATTAAAAATCTATGTATGTTTTGTTTATGGATCTCTCCCATACCTACCTGCTTCTAGAAATTATTTGCTCCAAATGGTCACATTTTGGTCAATTATGGAAGCATGAGCAAATGGAAAGTTAGCGCTGAGCAGATGACAGCAGGAACTTATGACAGCAGGAACTTAATGGCAAGTCAACTATTCTACATAAAATCACCACTGTGTGCGTGCTCATCTGGCACGATTAACACAGACCAGCTTATCCCTCTCAGAAATCACGGTTTAATTGGCCTAAGTGTTCCAAAAGCCAAAGCTATGAAGAATTCCAGAAAGTTTTCAAGTCATACAAAACTGATGGTTTTTCTTGTCAACCGAATACATGGAAGAGCCCATTCCCAAGGAACAAAGCTTCGGGAGAAACAAAATCGGAACACAATAGCAACGTGAAACCAAAATTCCGATGCGTTTGCAGATGTATCCTTACTTGGTCTTCAACTCAGAGTAAATGAAGACAGTGAAGGCAGCGTAAGTTTCAGTACAGCAGGAGAGTCACCATCACCTGATCTCATACTGCTACTCAAGATAATGGCCAGTAACAAAATGTCTTCACCTTGAAAGGGAAGCCTACGACACTTGGGGTAAGAGCAAACAGCGTTCTCCTTAGGAATGGGGAAACTAAGTTCAGGTCACATTAGGAGCAAATGCCTCAGCAGAAGGATCAGCTCAATCATGAGCTTGAGAACTTTGTAACTTACCAGTAGGAAAAACAAAGTGACTTTGTAGAGGGTTACAAAGATAGCAGCTGTACTCCACAGAACTGAAGATCAAATCGTTAGTTGCAGGTACAGAAGCATCCCCAGGAAAATAATTCATGCATGACTTCAGCATGAAAATAATTCACTTAAAGTGAGCTTAGGGCATCTGTGATGCCTTTCCTTCTATGAATGGGAATGGTACACACCCTAGCACCCATCCAGTACTAGGCAGCTATGGAAAAATCCTGCCTCACTAGGCCAAATGTGCTCTGAGGGAGAGTACAGAACATCGGACACTGGAAACAGAAAGAAGCAGTGAGTGAACGGAGTCCAAGCTGGCACCCTTCTTGCCCATCATCAACCAAAAGGATAGTTACGATCTTGTGCCATACCTCTACTCTATTACTATAATTGAAAGGCTCCTGTTTCCTCCTTGGGATAAGTAGAAAGATCAACCAAGGCTGCCTCCCTGAGATTTCCAAGAGATCTATTGCTAAAAAGTACAGACGATGGCAGCCACATTAGCTCAAACGGCTGACAGTTTTTCTTCATTGGGAAGGGAAATGGAGAAGAACCTTTCTGTTGATGTAGAAAACTATGGTTGATCCATGACAATTTACAATTTACAATTCTAATGACACAGAATAGAAACATGATCTTTTTCATATATTGCAGACAAGGTACCATGAGTTAGATCTTTTTCAGGTCAAGACAAGAAGCATATAAATGGGTCATTACCCAGGAACACCACATTCCTTTAGGCAAAAGTAAACTCAGCACTTCAAACAAGTCTGTTACAAGACTGATGAAGAAAAAGGTTGCATAAAAAACACACAAAACAAATAAAAAACAAAAAAATCTTATGAAGACTTTTCAAAAATAAGGAGACACATGGGATTCCTGTCCAGAAGGTTTGCATCAATTCAGACAGGTCCAAAATATTTCACGGAAGAGGACAATTTCAGTTCAAGTAAAAGAATCAAGTTTTACCACCAAAAAGAGAGCTAAGGAGTCCTGAATTTCTCTGGGTTTGTCTTGCATTCCCCCTAAGACTTCTCCCCCTGCATCATCTCATGTCCTCTTCCTCTTCAGTTGGATTACTGACCAGATTGTAGCCATATTCAGGCTGATAAGCCAGCTGTCGGCTGCCTAGTAGAACAAGAATTCATTAAGGTCTCTCTCTTCTCCCAAGCAATTGTCAAAAAACCTGTAGGAAGTCAGTATCTATCGCCTCTACCACATGTCAAACATGGCTGAAGTCAGCAGAAGAAAGCAAAAACAATATCCAGAAAGAACTAAAAAACTGGGGGCAAGACGACAAAATAAAAATTGGAACAAACTGGAAGAGAATTCTGTTTTGAGCAAATGCCAGAGTAGAGACGAACAGAAAACAGGTACTCCACTTACATCAATTCACAGCCCAAATAATGCTGTATCAGTTGTTTAAGTGCTGGAAGGGTCCAATGAAGGCAAAGGCTTTAAAACTCGAGGACTATCAGCATGTGGAGTGGAAACGTGCAAATGGACAAATGCACAAAGACGAATTCTAGATCCCTTCCCTGGTGCTAAGGAAGACACGTCGCAGTTGGAAATACAGTACTTCAACATTTACAATCAAAGAAGGTCAAGGTAATAACAGTTGCAGACATGTCGTCTGTAGCTTTGAAGCAATTCTACCTAATTCCCTGTCCAGAAGGCACTTCTGGGAGAAGCATTCAAGTTTTCTTCTCTGTCATCCAGATTGTTTACGAAGTTACTCAACTGCACAGAATGTAAACAGCAACTACAGCAGGTGAGTTTGACTCGCTAGTCCCCCTCACAATTTGCTGACCTATTTCTTAGGCTAGATGAATATCCTAAAGGAAAGGGGGTCCCATTTCTGGCCTTCATTCTCTAGAAGCAAGTCGCAAACCTTTTCGCACATGTGCATGCACACGCTTCCCTACTCTCACCTTATAGACTGGAAAAAGCCTATTTTAGTCATATCTGAAAAGTCTGTTTACAGTTGTGCGTATACAACCTCTACTTCATTCTCCTATGTATCGTGACATTGGCTCAGGGCCTCAAAGATCTGTCATCTTCAAGAAATAATGTAGACATGTTCATCATCATAGGTAAACCACCACCAAAACAGCCATGAAGTGGTGGAAATGACTACAACGCCCTCAAGTTCTTAAACTAATATAACATGTAGTAATAGGAATGTGGAGAAGAAGATGACAGAAGTCCCTACAATGGTAAGATTTTAAACAAAGCAGCAAGACTACCAACCCTTTTCTTCTGGGAGGGAATCCTCCTCCAACAAAAGGCTCTGCATCTTACTGGTTTAAAAATGCACAGAATTACATCTTAAACAGCTTATTTTAAAAACCAGTACAACAAATGGTAATGTCTCCATACTTATTTTATATTTGCTGTTTCTTCTGCACAATAACAGGCTCTCCTTTCTAATGAATTACCTACATATAGGGAAGTTTCGCCTGGTTATTTCTTTAAACACTGCATTAGAACTCTTATCTTCGGCATATTACTAAGTCTCTCTAGAAAGATTCTTGCAACTACTCATTTCCATGTACAGTTGTACAATACACATACAGCCTATTCTTGGGAGGAGCAAACAACTGATTCTTATTTGAAAGTAAAAAATAAAGATATAAATGATTTGATTTAAAGGCACCTTTTCTCAAGTTGAACTTTATTTAAGCCTGCTATATTCCATCTCATTACAAAAATCCAAGCCGTGTCAGCAAATGAGCACAAGACTCTAGCACTGTTTCTCTTGGGTTTGCAAGAGGGCAAAGCACATAGATCAGAAAGAACACCCTGCTAATTAAACTGAAGCAGATGACTAAAGAAGAGAAGAGCTTGTCATATGTAATATCTACGTCAAGAATGATCAGATTAAATATGCAAAATGTGAAGTAAAGGTGGGCAACAGCATTAAGCTCACGTTCTAGATCTCGAACAGGCTGCAAAAGTTCTGACAGCTTCTCTAATTATTCACAGTAATGGACATCGGGGGCAAAAGGTAGGAGGGAGAAATACATTTTTCTCCATTATAGGTGCTGAGCACCAGGGCTAAAATCATGCCTGTCTGAACACTGATCAGTTTCTGCAAAGGTTAATAGCAATTAAATGTGGCAAACTAGACTAAATGAGAAACAGGTCATGATACCACTGTACTTGCAAAGAGCACAATACTTTGCAGAAAGGTATTTCTTGTTTAATATTTCTGACGGTGCAAGAGTACTTAGAATAAGAAAGAGTAATAAGTCTGTTCCTGTTCAAATGAAGACATACGGTCCAGTTTATCACAGAAGCCAATTTACTAAAACCATTTTTTTATACCAGAACATGCAAGTTAACTGTATTAAAGAGAAAAGCTAACTAGTTCCCACTTAAGGCCTACAAAGCCCAAAAAAAAGAAATAAGTGAGAATCTGTCACTTTCAGTTTAATCAGCTTTAGGTAACAGTCACCTAGCTCTTCCAAATACATGTCTAACAGCAAAAAACGTTCAAAATGGAAATTAATAAATGCAGATTTGCAGAAGACAGAACAAAAGATTAATACATTAGAATGAAGTACCTAATACGATGCAAATTTTCATTCAGCATTTAACTGAAAATACTGGTATCAGAATCCTTTAAATTTTTATTTGTTCTGTTAAAATTTAGTTCCTACATACAAATTATAAAATGAGTAAGACGTGGCTACAATTTGAGCCCTCATTCTACCGCAAAGGAGAGAGAAGTCAGAATGAGTTGAGATTACTTGGATTTTTCTACTTCAGTATTTAAAAAGATTAAGAAGCTACTGTCCCAATACCAAAACAAGCTGTCAGTAACTCAAGAGCCTGGGGGAACAATTATGTTATCATCAATTGATGTGCAGAGTTTTCTCCTTCAAAGCAAGCGAAATTCACCTCACATTGTTCGGGGAAAAGAAAAATCAATTCCGGATTTCCATAACCGTAAGTCAGCCTTATCAGATGCTGAAAAACCTATGTGCAACTGTTGATTACTCATTAGTGAACATATCAAGGAAAAAAAATAATAAAAAAGGTAACTTGCGTTGCTATCCTCAGGATCTTCTAAACCGTCAGGCCGACTAAGATTGCGTGAAGGCTGACTACACACTACATCATCCTCCAGCTCCCAAAAGGAAGTTCTAACAGGTGGTCTTTGGATCTCATCAGGATTAAAAGCGCCATCTGCTCCATCTGAAGAAAAATTAATTAGAGCATCTTTGTTCAGTAGAGTTTGTATTTTGAGATTACAGATGTGCTACCTTACATTTAAAAAATCAAGACTTAAACACATTTTCGGCTTAGATAATATAAGACAATAGAAGAAAAATCACCTTTTTCAAAAGGTGTTTCTTTAAAACTTTGTTTACATTATTGATTCTCATCAGTAAAATAAGGCACTTTATTAAATTCTCATCAATCGATAAAGGCTCTGTACACCAGTATAAAGATTGCTGGCACTTAACCTGCATTAAATGAGCCATTGCTTTTGAAACAGTGAGAGAGAAATTATATTGGGGGGGTGGGATGGAATGTACTTGCCTCTTCTTTCCTGAATTGCATAAGGATTTCCATATTGCAATACTGGTAGTCTGCTTGGCACTGCTGGAAGCGGTCCATTTTCCTCTGAATATGGGTTGCGAAAATGTAATGTCTGTTGGGAAATCTGTCCTTCCATCACCCTTCCAGCTTGATTTCCTCGTGTCCTGCCAAGTTCCTAAATAATGCAAAGTTTAAAATGCATTTAACCTATAGAGTCCTAGCAAAGTTTGAATTTTTTATGAAATATTTAGATTTGTTTCCAAAAATACATCTGCTAACCTTCCCACTGTCTTTTCATCTTGCTGTAGTGCCAAATATACCACACATAGCAAAAGCAGTCAATGAAGAAAACACAAAGAAGATATTTTAAAGAAACTTTTTCTCGTTTTGTCATCAGTTAATTCAAATTACAAAACAGAACTGCCACGTTTTTCAAGAAATATCTGCATCCTTTTTAAAATGAAGAAACATCAGTTAAACAGGTAAAGAAAGGGTGGATTAACAATAACAAGTAAAGAGAATGTGCAGTGAGAAAACTTTTTAAAAGTTACAATTAAAAATAAAATAATTCTTTTTTTCGTATCATACCATACCATTCAAGAATGCACCGTTTTAGTATGTGAAGTACAAGTATGTACATACTTGACGTAATTCCTTGTGAATTCATGAGTGGCAGATACTTTAAGAACTACTGAGTACATTGCACTGGATCCTTTCGGATATCTAACAGCAGAACACTGACCTACGTGAAGTGTAACTTAACATTAGCTAAGCTGAGCTCACGGCTGTCACTTTCAGTAGGAAATGAAAAATGTTAGAACAAACTTTTGCTCAACGTCCTTCACATCCACACACACACACAGGGAAAGAAACCAGCACAGAGAATTTAGAAGCAGTCTCATGTGTTTTCTACAATATAACTTGTTTAAAGTGACCCTTTCTTGCACGCACAGTCCTGTGTGCACATTAAGCTCTGTACGTTATTTGCAGATGTGTTAGATGTAGCTGTGTTTAAAACTGGAAGAGAATTACTTTGTTCAAATGCAGAGATCCTATCAAACCTATTCACCTAAACCTACACCTACAGAAGCAAAGATCGATTAGTTTTCCTTGTTCCCAGTTCCTTTAAAAATCAATTTTTAAATATGTAATGAAATAGGTTAAACCGGTTGGAACACTTCTGTCCTTGTTTGTGATTCTGCTTGGTGACCATGTTCCACTTGTAATTATCAGGGGGATTTTTTAGTTGTTATTATTACGTCAAAATATTTCTATCACCATTATACCAAGCATAGCCAAAAACTCCCTTGTCCTAATCACTGGAAACACAGCTGGAATCTGTGCATGTTTCTCCTTTTTGTGAACAGAAAGAAAAAGGAACGTTTGTTTCAATTAACATACAGTATTATCTGCAATGTTGAGAAGTGGTTTGTGGCTAGTTAACGACTTGAAGATACGAGAACACTTTCAAGCTGTACCGTAAGCAGACTTAACAATCCAGTTGGTACCTTTTTGTCCTTACATTCAAAAAAGACAGACTGTACTCTATAAAAAAAAAAAATTACAATCTAAATGTAAATCAAAGGGAGAGGGGAAAAAAAGAGAACAATAAAGTAATGAGACAGGTCAACATGTTAAGCAGTGGTTTCTACATCAATAGCACGAAGTCGTCAGCTTCTTAGTAGGCACGAGGGAAAGGCTAGTTTGCAAGAGCACCCTGAAGAAAATACTGTTATTCAGTGGAAATCTCTCTCCAAACCATAACAAAACAGCATGGAAAAAAGCACACAAGTATGCACATTCGAAACTCTAACAGGAAAATGATGAAGCATGGTCTCACAGATCAATTCATGATATTTGAACAGGGAAGGAAAGAGGACGGAGAACGGTAGGTCAGGAAGAATCTGGAAAGGATCCTGAAAGCGTAACAAGTAACTCCCGATAAATGCAGCGGAGGCTGACAGGCAGAACAATGGGCTAGGAAAATGCTGTGTACCCTACCACGCTTTCTGAATGAAAACAAGCGAGACAAGGTTTCTCCCGTCAAGGCCAGAATGGGCTACAGCAAGCAGGACAATTCTATCGGAACCCCAAGACTTCTAACTTGATGGACAGCAGGAGGAGACCACCTTACAGATACTTTACATCAACAGGATTTAGGTAAACACTGGGATAACAAAAAATTTTAAAAGGGTCAGATTGAAGCCAATTTGCTCTATCATTCTGGACTGTATCCGAGGTATGGTGGTCACGCCACTAGCAATCATGCAAAGGCCCTTGAATATATATGTAAACTCAGCACTACCTACGAGACTGATTAATTCTCTATTTTTTATTCAGACAATTGATTCTAGGAAGGAAAACTATTACCCAAGGTTGGTATTTTCTATTTATATTACCAAACAGAAATCGGTGCTATTTTTCACAAAGGTAATCCAGACTAGGTTACTTATTTCAAATAATATTTATACTACAAGCATCATATGGAACAAAACTGCACTTGTACTACTGTCTAATTACAAATCAGTGGAATTTAAATCCATGAGAAACTGTATTTTCATACACGGATTCCAAATTATTACACTGCCTGTGAAAAATCATTCGCCCTCTAAGAACTTAATGAGCAAAGTTCTAGTTCATCCTTCTTCCTCCTTCTTTATATCCTCACCTACTTTATATATACGCATAATTACACTTCAGCAAGGGTATATACATACTTATAGCTTACTTCCAAAATTCAGTGTTTTTATCCAAAACACAAAATTGTTGAATTTATTGAGGGGTTCAAATGGCCTGCTTTATTTAATTCTGTTCTTTAAATAATTGTATCAGAAAGGCAATTAATTCTTTCAGAAAAGCTCAAACAGAACTCTTCAAAAAATTAATATACTTAAAATTCTAGATTCTGGCATATAATCCATAGAGACAGTAATTATTATAAACTACTAAAGGGGTTTTATAACTTGTAAACCATTAAAACTCTAAGCCAATATCTAAGACAGTAAATTAAAGTGACTTAAGTGTGGTCAGTGCATCAGCTGTAATTCATCCAAAGAAAAGTCTTTCTCATCCTTCCATTTAAATAAAATGGGTTAAGGGAAAGAGAGCATGTATGCCAAGAATATCCAAAGGAATATGCCATTTACAATTCAGAGCCAAGGAAAAAATTCCGAGATGTAAAAATGAATAATAATTAATAATTAAATAATTAAATAAAATAATTAAATAATAGAGACTGTTAACACAGATATGCTTTCCAATAATTTTGTTCTTTCTGGTTAGCGTTCTCTTCTGGATTCTCTGGGTTCACGTTTAACATTTGCTAATGTCATGCTAACAAAAACCTCAAAGACAGAAGCGTGCGTTTTCCCCAGAAGACTTTGAATCGAAACTTAAAACCAAGACTTCAATTAGCAATTTAACTACATGAGAAGTAAAATGTCTCAGTTATTCAAAGGAACAACTCAATGTATTTTTCTTAAAAACAGGTAAACTTCAGCTGAAACGCTAGAATACAAAAATGCAAAATCAAGTAGTAATAACTACTCTGAAAACAAAATACCACTCTACGTGAAAAAAGACAGAGATTACACGTTTATTGTTACATATCAGGTTTCAGACATAAAGGGTTTGGACTCCAACAGCAACATCAAAGTAATTTTCAAACAGCAAAAAAGTAGTATCTACAAATGGTGAGGCAGCTTACAGAAAGTTATCTTTTTGGAGCACTGGCCATAAAACCAGGAGTGTTTACTTTCTTTTAGAAAAACCCTTCTAATACAGGACAACACAATTTCTGCCTAACACCCTCCAAGTAAAATATCCTCCTGTAGATATGATATAAAACTTGCTAGCGTTACTTTAGATTTATAGACTAAATTGCATATATGATTGAAATGGTTAGGGTTAAATGATTACGATTACATCTTAAAGTTTTAGTGAGCATGTAAAATCTAAATAATTAATCTTTACTCAATACAAAGCAGGAACAATTAATTACCAGTAAAATTAAGATTTTTCCTTTCTAAAATCAATTTCTTCTGCAATATGGAAGCAGTTTAGAATGAGAGGCAGTGGCATTAATACTTTAATTTTAGCATCACATAAGATTAAAAGAGAATGTAGATCAAAGTGACTGTAAAAAGGTGCTGTAAAATAGCCTTAGCCAGAAGCTGGACAGCGAGGGTAGAGACTGATTTAAAAAAAAAAAAAAAAAAAAAAAAAAAAAAAAATCAAAGGCTATATAAGTATATAAATAAAATAAAAACCAAGTAATTTTATAGGTTTGAAGAGACAGCAAATGAACATTTTTAGCATGCTATGTTTGGTGACATTTATAAACAAACACTGATAATGGAGTATAAATTGAAAAGCTGTTTACTATACTGCGCTTAACCTTTTAAATCATGGTTCCAGTCTAGCAAGGCACTTTGATTCTTCTTTGTAATGTAAATATCTATAAATTTGGTAGACAAAGTTCCAAGCTTTTATAAGCTCCATACATTATTATTACAGTTGTTCTCCTTTTTTGCGTGGTGTTTAAAATTACTCCCTCCAGCTAAACTAGATTCCATCAAAACTCAACTTTTACTTTGCTTTCTTTTGAATTAGAAAAATGTGAGCGAGATCTATTAAAAATTATATCTTTGGTTAAAAAAAAGATAATTTAAATACCAACTACTTGAGAATCTAGAATTTTACAAAACACTTAACTAACTTAATCTGAAATAGGTTTATTTTCAATTTATCAGTATGCAAATTCCTGTTTTATGAAGTATCTGTTCACATTGGATTTTTTAAGTAATCTGAACATTCCTAACTTTTCCACAATATCGCACAGTACTATCTGTATGTAATAAAGACATTTTATTATTTCACCTTTCAGTAAAACCTAGCTTTGATTCATTGTCATATAATACCTTAGAGGCACTTCCAACATCGTAACATTAGCATTAATATTTCAGAATGTCTGGTTTAACAGTAATGGTAATGCATTTGATTAAACAGTGAACTCTTCAAAGCAGTAATCCATTTTCTATCATATATTTAAAAATCAGAGTACTGTTTGTGTATCTTTCTTTCCTGATGAAGATATTTTTCCAGTTGTAGTTTACCAAAGTCACTACTGTCACATGTCAAGCTGCTCTTACGATTACAAGCAGTCAATAAGAGAACTGCAGATGTCAAAAGGATTTGGTTGTATGCACACATCAGGAAAAACCTGGAGATTATACTGTTAAAATGTCTACGTCTCTAGTTATAGGAGAACATTGGATAAGAGCAAAAATAATCCTAACGAGTGATGGAAAAAATAAACTCTCAAGCTAGGGATGTACCATTCAGGTCTTCCACCAGGATTCCAAAGGGAGTAAGGTTTTCTAATTGTGCTGCCCGTTAGCCAGTAACTCCTGAAAATATCAGGGACAGAGTCAGTCTCCAAGAAATGAAATTCCTGCCAATTTTGTTAACTTATGCTCCCTTAGAGAACAGAAAGGCTGCAGCATCAGCTCAATAATCATCTTTTCCATTTGGCCAAGCAGCACACTCACTAAGCTGGCATCCGCTTCTAGACACAACAGGGCTGAACCTCTTTTACTAGGAGATACAGTGGAGTAAAGAAGGAAGGAGTCTGGAAGTCCACTGAATACTTGTAGAAAAACAGTAATGCTGCTGAGATAAGAAAGGAATATAGGACAAAAAGTGGTAGGAATTCCTATGTTCTGCAAACTGTACAGCTAGCTGCAATTTCAGATTATTAATACACACAGAGTAACCCCTATCTGCAAACAGAAATAATTATTTTAGGTCCTGGATGGAATATCATTCTAGACAGGAACAAAGAAATAATTTTTGACACTGTAGTGTTTTTCTTAGATTATATGTAGAAAATATTCTAGAACACTATTACAGAACAATAAACAACAATATTTTCAAAGGCTCAGTCAGTTTTGGCAAGTTGGTATACTATGGTGTACATTTTTTAAAAAAAAAAATATACATTAGTATTATTAACAGAATTTGTAGTTTAAAATGCTAACTCATTTTGGCAAAATATCCAAATATGGAAAAGTACGTTTAAAGAGTAAACAAATTCTTACTTAGAAATAAATTGCAATTCCTCAAACCAAAGAACCTCACAAGTGTTAATTTACAAAATTTAACAGGAATACTGACAATACCTTCTCACTGGTAAAGAATTCCAACTGTGATGTCAGTTCCTTTATTTGTCTCTCTTTTTCTGCCAGCTGAACCTATATGAAAGGAAGTTTAAGATTCCTATGTTAGCGAATAGAAACTACTTCCCTGCATGTTATATTGTGAAAACAAAGTTCAGTGGTTAAGTTCATCTTTCAGATGGAAATTCTTTTGTCTCCTATAGTTACATGCAACATCTAGTACTACTACAAATCAAAACCAACAATTCTCCCTAAGTTTATCTACTGGATAACAGGAGTACATTAGCAGCCTTTTCTTGCCAGTTTTCAGAGAACAGTTGCGGAATGATAAAATCCTGGGTTACAAACCAGGAGTAGTGTCAGTAATACTAATGGCAGGAGGGACACCACTGCCCAGAAACAGTTGCAGGTTTGCAAGCCTCATCTCATTATTTCAAAAGGAATCCATTGGCAAGCATTTCAGTGATTTATTTCATTCATTTCTCTCCAGCTCTTATGACCCACCGAAGTACTGAGAGAACCAAAAGCTCCTCTTACCTCAAAGACACTAAATTTGTTTCACAGACATCTACCTTGCGACTCTGTTGGGTGCCCTGGGAGGGGATGCAACTGACACATCACACAATTCTTCCAGGCTTCCTCCTTGCTTCCAAATGATTATTTAAATAATCTTTTTCTACAAAGGGCTATTTTATTTGGATTCTGGTTGCTTTGGAGACTGCCTCTCCACTTGTTTTTCTGGCGCATAAGCCCAATGCTCTGCACAGTTATGTATTTTTTTTTTAATTCTGAAATTCCCTTTCCTAGTTCAGGTCAACAGAGAGCAGTCTACTGACTGGGAAAAGCTCACTTTTTCTCCCCAACCTGCACCCTCCTGAATGATAACAAGTTTTGAATTGCAGTCAAAATGCTTTCTATTTTGGAACCAATTATTTATTACTCCTGCTGTTGAGAAGTTAAAGACAAACTTATTTTACATTAAATTATGCGTGGCAACCAATCACTGCTAATTAATAAAATTAAACAAACTGGAAGGAGTCATGCATTTTATAAATTTAAATTAGAGCTTTGAAAAGTGTCGAAAAAGGACAGGACAGCCTATGGAGTGCTGAAATGAGCTGTAGAGTAATTCAGTATTTTATAAAGAAAAAAAGTGCTGTAATTTCTAATGGGAGGGAGTTCCTACTAGAACCGATAGTCACAGTTCAATTTAATCCCTGTTCATCGCAATGGGCAAAAATGGGCAACAGAGTATCCTATCTTGTCAACTACAGTATCACCATAAGACTGAAAACAAGCATAAAAGGTGGTCTTACGGAAATTTGTTGCTCTTGTCCTTGTTGACCTAGAAAGCCACTTCAACATATGGATTACTATCACATAACCTCAAAGATTAAATGCCCCGTGTAAGCTAAAGCTGCCCATTATGCTTGACTTACTGGTGTATGTGTTACATCACTCTACTAAGACTATAGTTGAGATCCTCCAAATTAAAGTAATTCTTTCATGATTATTTTAAAAACAATCTATCACTTATCTTCTGTCTCTCTAGTTAATTCAGATAAAATGCATTAGACGTTACTACACTGGTAATGCAGCATGCAACATGAAGATTTTAGAAAAATACGCCAATCAATATTCCTGCTAGTGTTATAGTAAGCAACAGGAAATTAGAACTCTCTACCCCTTTTTTCCCCTCTAATACATGATTAACGTCATTTAGAGGTTTGTCTAAATCCACAACATTAAAAGACTGCCATTTGGTAGTATACTTAGCAGGTCTGTCTTACTTTAAAAGAAGCGCTGTTCAAGACACTGTTGTTTCTACAAGCGCAAGACAGATTTTCTATGTACAGCAAAAATACATTTAGTATTTTTTCCCCATTGGAACTGTTCATTATTTGAACTATTAGAAATAAGCAACTATGTTAAGAACAGGATACCATTCATTGCCATAAACAAAATCTGTAACTTACTTTATACTGATCCTCCATTGCTGCTAGCTGTAATTTTATACCCTCGTTGATTTTCACTTGTTCTTTCCACTTCAGCTCCAGTTTAGCTAGTTCATCAGCATACACACTGCATTTCATCTTCTCATCCTAAAATAGTTTATACCATGATATGAAATATTTACAATTTTAAGAGATTTCCCCTCCCACCCCCAACAATGACACTGAGTAACTCCTTGCTTTTAGAACAAGACCATTTCCAAATGGCTTCCCCAAGAAATCAAACCTGACTCAAGACTTTGAGCAGGACAGCACCATCCAACACTGCATAAATCATGTTCAATACATATTTTTTTTCTTGCCTGAGTTTTCAACAAGCTGACATTTCCTCTTTAGCTTCACAGTTTCAAGTTTCTTTGTATCGTAATACTACACTGCAATCATGATTATCCTTTCAAGTGTCTCACTTCAATACAAAACCTTTCCCTGTGCAACTTTTACAACCTGAATATCTTTCATCCAGAAGGTCAAAGGCAAAGCTTTCCTCAAGCGTTACTACAGAAGAAATAGCCAAGCAGAAACTAACTCAGGCTCTCCATAGGCAGGGTAATGAGCAGAATTACATGACAGTTGTTACATCCTTGCGAGCACATTAAAATAGAATAATGTCCTTGTGATAAATAAGAGAAACAAGATGATAAGCTGAGTTCATGGCAGTTTGTGAATGTATTATGGCTATTTGAGAACAAAACATATTGAAGCAGAGAAAAACTCCCAAGTTTTTAATTCTAATCTTAATTCTAACTGTTCTGACTTCATGTTGATTAGTTATTTTTTAATACCCAAATAACAGGCAAACAAATGAACTAGAGACAAGACAACACCCAGAAAGCATTTTTTAAACAATTCTACAACAGTCAACTTTTCAGCAGCATCGCTGATACAATACTGCATTGTCATACATACATACATACAAACTGGTTAAATGAAAACCAAGTTAGGTCTGACAGGTATTAATATCTGAAGGCCATTACTGTTGTGGCTACAGCACTACTGGTGCCAACTTTGGTCCGGAGAACCATATAAATGCCTTTATGTATGACTGAGCCCAAGCTAGTAGGCAGCACCCGCTCAGACATCGAAACTCTGTAAAAGCCCAGGACAGTCAGGTTTGGAAGGGAATGCTTATGCTTGAACAGCATAGCAGATAAACACTGCTATGCTTGTTCCAGACATCAGCTGGCTTATAGCAACATGCTGTATTTGATTTATAAAAGCAATTATACTTAAAATACAATGCAAAAAAAAAAAGTATTCAGAACTTTAAGCACAGAAGTAGTAGTAGTTTTGTTAATTTGTTTTACTGCATCTGGGTTATCCTGAGGGGTCCTTGTGTGGACTCTCTAACACCACAGGTAACCAAGAGGTGACTTAATAAAAACACGTTTTCTAATGTTAAGGTTTCTACCATAATCGTGGTGTATTACACAAACAAGCAAGGCAACTCAGCTGGGTAGGCTTTGTGGTTTTAAGATTTAGCACCTATAGCTACTTTCTGTTCAGCTTTCTGAAGCAGCCATTTACTTACTGCCAACATTTGCTTGCATTTCTTATACTTCTCTGTTTTCTCAGCAATTTCTTTATTCATTTCACGTACTTGTTCCTTTACCGTGAATTCCGAAACTATATCAGATGAAATGGGGCTAACTGTGAACATTGGGGGAAAAAAAAAAAAAAAAAAGAATATTGATTTTTTTTGTTCCATAAATAAAGTTTGTATGAGAGAGATGACAGGCCAAATTTGACAGTGCATCAAGAACAGTGCTCCCTGTTACCCAAGCAAGTAGTTAATCAGAGACAATGAGTATCATGTGGCTAGTGATACGCAAGATCAGCAGTCATACTAGCATGTCTGTATTCAGTGCTCTCACATACTGAAGATGAACGTAAATATACACATACATACTACAAAGGTCAATTAAAAAAAAAAAAAAAAAAAAAACAACACAACACCCAGACAGACATCTCTCCCCTTAACTCCCAAGAAAGTAAACACCAGAATACATACGTTATCATGCCATGCTAGCTATTTTATTCTTCCATAAAAACATGAAGTACCTCAGCAATCTACTTCATCCTATCACATACTATAACTGAGCTTGCTGGGATTTTATTTGTTTTAGGGAACACTTCTATTTACTTAAGGCAGGAGGAAGCTGACAGAAATTACAACCTATAGTCTCTATAGACAGAAAGAATGTGTGAATTATGAAGTTACACAAACAAAATTAGTCAGCATTTACTGGCATTTATCGATTTAAATTGAATAATAAACCAGCCTTAGTTTTAACCTATTATATGTTTATGTTTTAGAAGATTAGTTTTGTAAGAACTTAATAGTTCATAAAAATTAAAACCTAATTAAACGTCTTCTAATAAACCACTACTGCCTATAAATGATGAGAATAGTCTATGGACTTGACCTTACCATCAGATAATCAGAACTTTTCAGTGGATTTGATTTTACAGTAGAATGCTACAGTAGACAGTCATTGTAACAGGACTGCGAAATTACCGTGCCTTTTTTTTTTTTTCCTTCACAATTTGCAAATTTGGGGAGGATTTGGGGTTTTTTTTAATGAATTCTTTATTAGCTTGGCAAAACCAGCTCTGGGTTAACTATCAAGCAGAAATTCAAGTGTTCAGTCCTACTGAGATTAACAAATATCAACTGAACTGTTTTGAAAAGACAGATGAAGTTCTTTATGAATGTTATACCTTGAAAAAAAGACACAAGATTTTTAGATTTAATTTTCACATGTCTCATCATTGCTTTAACTAAAACATAACAAGTCCACCTACTTTATACTATACATACTATTAGGGACTACTTCACATAGACAAGACTTTCAGGCTGATACAAATAGACAAAATTTAAGTTGTTGATACCTGGAGATGCAGACAACTTTTTGTCTGTAACGACTGCAGTAGCTGTCTCAATGTTAGATGCATCTGTCAGTTTCTGTTGATGCCCTGCAATTTTCTTTGTGAAAAGAAATTTTATTTTGGTATTTGATTAAATGAAAGCCAAAGCACAAAGTAACATACATCTGGCACATATCATCTCCTCCAAAACTGGACTACACAGCTCATTAAAACAGGAGGTAATAATAAATATGTAAACACAGTTAATTCTACTAACACCGAAATTGCTTCAGACTATGATTTTTATAATCTTAAAGTTCTTTTTCCCTAGAAACAGTAATTTCTACGTAAATTATTAGAAAAATCTCATTTTCTAGAGAATCAGTTACACTTAAATCCATCAACTTAAATTAACATTCCATTAGACAATGGAGTCTGTAGTACTAATGAGTGCTGGACTTCCACTGTCAAAGCAGTGAAATTTGGTGTTTGTTATCAGATGTACAACATAGCCAAAGATGTGGAAGACTTTTAAGGAAAAGCCTCAGGCGTTCTGATATGACACCTCATTCACCATTGACCTTCTGGATGAGAAGACAACTTCTTAAAGTAATCTGTGGATCAATGCTGGGTAACTACCCCATTTGTTCTGTGGAGAGCAGAAATACTTAAGTCTGTTTTTCTTAAGAACTCACATTTATACATCTTGCCACTGTTCATACACCTGTTCCCTGTTTGAGCTCCTCTCTGACCCAGTCACTAATTTTCACAAAATTCTGAACAATTCTGCTCTCAATCTGTTTGAAATTCACTAACAGGTTCAGTTACTAGGTGGCATGAGACTCACATCGTTGCAAAAGCCTCATTTATTTATGGAGCAAAGCTTAGAAGAGTGATAAGAATGCAAAATACATATGGAATACAACTATATGCTGCATTGTGGAAAATTTCTCCCCTCTTCACTTTGACATCCCCCTCCAAGTTCTCCATTTCCCCCACTTTTGGGTATGGGGCTGTTTTTTGGTTGGTTTTTTTGGTTTTGGGGTTTTGGTTTTGGTTTTTTTTTTTGTGGTGGTACTGAATAGAGGTAGTAATTATGGATTTTACCCTGCTTCAGTTTCAGAATTCTTTCTTGAACAATGTTATGCTTTATAGGTTCATCCAAACTCTGCTAGCTTTCTACATACACCAGTCACGATCAATCCTACGCTTGGTTTTGACAACTATCTAAAAAGAATCATAGAAGTAATTTAGCTTTATAGAAGAAAACAGTAAATTAAAGATTTTAAATTAAAATTACTGCATTTTTTAATCCTTTTTAAAAGCACTGGTTTTGCAGAAGGAAATTAAATAGTCACTGAAAAGTTACAAAAAGCAAGTGCAATTTCTCCCATTTTACTTACTGCCTGTTCTGTAAACTTGTTTACTTGTCTTTGAAGTTTTTGACATTCTTTGAATTTTTCCTTGTAATGGTCGGCAGCCATTTGCAGACGAAGCTTCAGATCTTCAACTTCTCTGCGTAGTTCCTGCTCCACTGTGTTTGAAGTTTCCTTAAAAAAAAAACATTAGAAACTGTTCTCCCTTTTGTTCAAATACCACTATTTCCCAAAAAGCCTTTTTTCAATTAAAGAAAGCATAATGCTCTATGTAAGCACAGAAAAAGTTCCTATTTTCTTTGTGGGACGGAAAGGAATATAGTAGTAGAGCACAAATAGAGGCAGCATCTGTGCTAAACTTCATTCCAAGTACGACACACTGAGGGAGTAAATAGGCACTGGTATAATACCAGAGGCAGGTAAAGAAGATTCTTATTCTATGGGCTGGTTAATGTATACCAGAAGCCTGAACACTTTCCAGAAGGTGTTCTAGCTATCTTATAGACAAGTACAGCCACATGGCAAAAATGGACAGACCACAACTGTATTCCATCACACTCACTATGTTTCTGCTGGAAGTGGTTCAGTTGACCTGTAACGCTGATACACGAGCTAAGCAAAACTATATTTACCAACTGGATACTTTCTGATAATTTGAGTCATTCAGATGATCTGCTGCTTCTTTCAGGATGCATTTCAAAGACATTGTATATAATTGAAATTCTTAGAAAAAACATGTAATTCTTGGATATTTTAAATACAGTAGTTCTTTTCAGGGTTGTACTATTCACTTCGTATTTACTGCACTATTTTATTTACTGTTCAGCTCAATGTGTTTTTTTCAAACTGCTACATCATTACAGCATCCTACTAGCTAATTAATCCAATACAGTTGCAGTCACGGAAGATCCAGTACAAAGCTTACTTAAGTCAGAATGATGAAATTTATATTAGCTCACTAGATTTTTATTCAACACTGAGAAAGTCAAGACAGTTCCCATTACATTAATATTTTTATACTTACAATACTAAAGCAAATTAACTTTGACCACAAATATTGGAAGGACTCTCGAGAATCAAGAGAGAATCCATCAATAAGGACAGAACATTATAAAAAAAAGTTCTAGCAATTTTCTTATCTGAATGAATTTTTAATGCTACTGTGGCTCACATAAAAGAATTAAGAAAAGGCAGAGGATTCAAAATAATATAGATAAATACTGTATTATTCTGTGAAAATAATCTGAGGGTGGAGGGGAGTTGCTACTAGTAGCAGCAGAAACCTTCTTTCTTACCAACCTTCCAAATGAGCTACCATGCACTTGATTTAAGGTGGTATCTTGAGTGCCAAAAGAGAATTTGATAATAATTTGCACTAATCATCCAGAAACATTTTTTATTCCCCAATTTCAGCAAAGCTAGCTCTGACAGGTTTTATAATTACAGATAAACTTCAGTACTAAATACTGACAATTTACCTGTTCATTTTTCAAAGCTGTGATTTTTTTAAGTTCAGCTAAAGCATCAGCAAGCTGCTTTTTCAATTTCTCATTTTCCAGACGTGCACTGTGAAGATCTGCCATTGTCTTATCTCGCACATTTACTGCATCACTCAGCTCTTTTGACATTAGGACAGCTTCTTGTTTGCTAGCCTGAATCTGATCTTCAGCTTTCCGAAGCTGTTCTTTTAAAATACTTGCATCCTCCTGGGAAAGAGAAGAGAGGGAAGAGAATCCATCGTTTTTTAATTTAAAGCTTAAATAAGGGTTGGTACAGGGATTAGAAACATTTGAAAGAAAAATCAAGTTCTCCTGGTGGCTTTAGCAAAACCACTAAACCAAGAAGTTGGTATACCAGTACCATCTTCCCCATTTGCCTTCTTTGCTAACAATGGTGTGCAAACATATGTCACTATGACATAAAGGCAAATTTAAATATTATTATTTTATCTATACTAAATTTTTGTTGCATTTTCAGCTTTAGTTTTAAACACATGCCAAAAAAAGTCTTTCTCTTTTCCAGAACATCTTTGTTCTTATCACCATGGAACTCTCAACAAAAGAGCTTCAAAACCAAAGTTCATCCCACAGAAAGACACTGCAGGTAACAACAGAGTAAGAGGTCTACCATGCCTACAACTGGTTGACCTAAGACACTGTAAAGCAGCTTTGGGATGTTTTTCTCACAGCTGCGTTTCCCAAGACCTTGCACAACAAGCTTTTCAGAAGGAACTGAGAAAAAAAAAAAAAGTCATGAAGAGCAAGCTGCAGCATTCAGCACTAAGACTCTCAGCACTGCTGCAGCTCCATACGGCAGCCCAAGGGCCAGCTGACCACGCTGTACCACTGGCCTCATTCCTCAGAAAAGCCAAGAATAAAAAAAAAAATTTCAGAGCTACTATCAGCTACTCGCAGCCTCTGGGCTTCCTGAAGGCATAATGATCTCATATTCTTGAGTCTAGACATAAGTTCAGGTATCTCTAGTCCATTATTTGCTAATTTTTGAATAATCACTTGCATAGCAAGTCCAGAGGAATACTAATATATTTTGTAAACATGTATGAAGATAGATGGACTAGGAAATACCCTAAAGTCCTGTCCCTTTGTTATTTTTACAGCACATGATGCATCAGTTACATATTACAGTAAATACCTGCAGTGTCACACTATAAGACAAAAGTGTTAGTGATCACACCAGAAACGTCACAAGCACTTCAAGATTCATAAATGACATAAATGTTTGGTTGCTTCAATAATGGCACACACACACCCCCTACATGTTTTTACTTCAAAGCAAAATACAGTAGTAGTTTAACACATTCAGAAGCAAAACTGCAGAGCAGTCAAAAGACTAAAACAAGATAAGCTGTAACTTACAGCAAGATAGCGTGTTTTTTTGTCCTCGCGCTACTTTTCTACTTAAATTTTACATTTATAACTCACATTAATGCAATTTCTGTTCTTTCAAGATCTAGACTGCTTTTTTCTGTGAGAAGACTGGCAAGATACACAAGATAAAGTCACCTGCATAATCTGACTTTTCCATGCTGGCCTCAAAGCCTGTGTCTAAATTAACAGTCTAGTTTGGATCAAGAGCACATTTGTGAAGCAAAACTCCCAGTCAATTCCACTATCACAGCACAGATCACAGGACAGAACAGTCTCAGAGCACAGAAACTGCACTGCTTTTGGATGAACCGAAACAGGAAGATGTACATCAGGAACAAACGCCTAATGGGTATTCTATCCGTAGCACCACACTGAAACCAGTCTGAAGTAACGCCACCTGGACCACGGACAGCATAGATACCAGTTCTTCAGCAATTTCACTCTCCTACTATACCACACTGCTTGCTAACAACAACGTTACCACACTGCGTAGCAAAACTCACCTCTTCCTTAGAAGTCCTACTGGCACTCTTATTGCTGAGTTCTCAGTCAATTCAGTCCATTTATATGGTATCTTATCCTTTCTCAGGTTTTACTTCTATTGTACCTTGACAGTACATTCACCTAACAAGTCCTTCAGCACATCTTTTGAAGTCTCCTCTTTTCTCCTCCATCACCCTCTGCAGTCTCAACATACCTACATTCTTATCTTTTCTCTTTTCCTCCCTCTCCTTCCTTTTTCATGAAGCTAAAAGCAACTCAGAGGAGTGCACCACTTTTACTGCTGCACGTTTACCGAATTCACAAATTACTTTTTCACACATAGTTCATCTCACAGTTCATCATGCGAGACACCTCAACAAGCTCAGAATGTGCAAAACTAAAACCGAATTCACTCTTGCTCATTTTCTGCATCTCCTGAGAGCACCATAATCCTCTTGCCTCTCAGCCTATAACCTGGTGATATCTTCAACTTCTTCCTTTCTCTTATTAAATACATACAACCTTAGATATGTTTATTTTAAACCAGGCCAATTATCTTAGTAATGCTTACCTTGTTTGATGAGGAGAGCAAAAAAGCTTTCTTCATATTTTCTTTTTCAGCTATAAATAGCTGTAATCTGCCAACCTCCTCTTTATAATACGATATCATGTTTTCTTTGTTTGCATCCAAATTCTTAAACGTCTGGATTTCTTTTACTAGTTTGGTGTTTTCTATTTCTGTATTCTTCAAGTGTATCTGTAATGATGCTAAAAAATGTCAAACTCTTCTTCCACATTATGAAAACTACTGTTCACCTGTTCATTTAAGTGTTCACTAAATTCTGACTCATCTCTGAGACAGATTAGAACAGGTAAAGAGAAAAAATTAAACATTTGATAATATCACTGCCCTCCAGCACAAATTTTCTGGCTGGAATTCTTTCAGCTTGATCATCTAACAACAGCTCCACTCTACAGCTAGAGGTTAAGGCTCTGATTTCTATCCACATCAAATTAAGCTATTCAGAATTCACTCCTCTCTTCACAACTGCTGGACAACCAAGGACAAGCAAAAAAGAAATTACTTGAAAACTAAAGAGAAATTAAATCTTCTGGTAGTATCTACTTGCAATCACCTAAGCAAACAGGACTACATCAGCAATATTCATTTCCAAAGACAGCAAACTACTTTAACAATTCTAGAGCTGCTGTTAAGGTATCATCATCTATCATATTATGCCTACTAAAGGATAACTGTTGCACTCAAGTGTTGTCCAGTCAAGACTATAAGATTTGTCTTGCTTATTTACAAAGAGATGCCATGCTTGTGAAAGATGTTTTGAGATTTTATGACTTCTGGTGTACATCTAATACTGTCTGCCACAAAAAGACATTTTCCTATGAACAGAAATAATCTTTTAAATACACTTGATTTGTTTCATACAACCTAAGGATTTCATTATTTTAGCATAGAAGACTGTTTTTGCCGGGGGGGGAGGGGGCACACTATATTTTAAATATGGGTGTCTCTCAATACCAGCAAAAGAAATCAGCTATGATAGTAAAAATCAATGCAATATAGATTCTACTAAAGCTTCTCAGAGTTATGCACAAGACTTGAGAATAAGGAACTAGAAGACACAGTCTGGACAGAGAACTTAGAAGAGTAAAAAGTAATTTACTTATGAAAAAGTGTGTTAAGAAAACCAGTTACTGAGTGATGCACTGTGTAACTAAAGAAATTCCTCACTAGCATCTATTATTTTTTGTTACTATGCCAGCATTTTAACAAATTGGTGATCCATTCTCCTTCTTAGAGACCTTTTTATACCACGGGATGAATTCAGATGCTATTTTCCTCATTCATTTTTATATGAGAACACCTAAAACTGTCTTAAAAATCTGTTCACAGAAGTTACCCATTTCCCTTTTTTCCTTAACAAATTCAATTTATCAGACTTCTCCATAAAACATTATTACCTTTATTTCAAACCACTTCATTTCAGTGTATACAGGTACAAGGAATAAAGTTACCTTATAAAGTTCTTTTTCATCCTTTTCTGTCTTTAACACACATTCAAGCTGCTCCTTCTCAAGCATCACTTTCTTCAGTTTGTCCTTCAGACTAAGACATCGACAAATTAATAGTATAGAACCATTAATACAGAAAATCGATGCATACATTAAAAATTATTAGTTTAAAAAAGCACCTATGGAAAGAAACAGTAAAATAAGGAAGGTAACGAACAAAATTACTAAATACCTGTCTAACTCCGTTTCTTTTGCGATGGCTTTTTGAGTAACAGTCATGATATCTTCTTCAAGCTGGAGAACTTTTGAAGCAGCCTCATCATGCTTCTTCTTCACATCATCAATTTCAGTTTTAAGAGCTTCTGATGCTTGAATATTATTCTTTAAAAAAATTGCAAATAGGTGTCATATGAGAATGCATATCTTCAGAACTACAACATGCTATTTGAATTAATGCTAAAATATGGTCATTAGATTTCTTCTCTTCCTTAAAACTTACGACAAGCCTATTTCAAGTATATATAAATATATATTGAATATATCTATTGAATATATAAAAATATATTAAACTTGCTATGCACAGTTAATATATTAATAAGGAGTCAATAAGGAGTTTGTTTTGGCACAAGCATTCAGTTACACACAGACTACCAGAGAGTTCAGAGTACAGGACAAAGCTGTATTTCATATCTTTTGCCCATCTCCTTTCTGCAAACTAACCATCGACTGCCTAGCTTAGAAAACATAAAGAACTTCTATTTTTGTTTGTACTTTCTTTTACTTGAAAAGAAGGAGAGCTTGCATTTGACCAGACAGCTACACCACTCAAGCAAGCCACAGTAAAGGCAACTGCAGGCAAAAGGAGAGAGGGAAAAAAAAAAAAAAAAAAAAAATATATATATATATATATATATATATATATGGAAGAACTCCTGATGAAGAGCTAGTTACTACGCTACATTCTCCTAGCTGGAATACATGGAAGGTCTCACAAAGCTCATGGAAGCTCATGAAACAACTGCGGGATTTATGTCTTAGATATTAGAAGCTGAGACAGAGGATGATGACAACACCCAAAACAGACTTCTTTGTCAGAAAACTGACAGATGCAAGATGGGAAGCCACTTTTAACTACCGCGTTCATTATCTAATTACAGTAATGTCCATACCGTTCTAAGGCAGTGGACAGCTAAACATCGTCTCTACTACAGCGAAATGGCCATTTAAATTCAGGTCATCTTAAATAATCCAGAAAAACATGATTTTCAATATAATACTATTTTCTTGAGAAAAGAAATTAGTAACACTGAAGTAGAACACACATACTGAGATAATATGCTACTATTTCTGATCTTAAAATTCAATGAAGGTCAGCTTAGTATCAACCATGACAGTGGTATGAATCAAAGTGTAAACAAGGTCAAGACAGACTGACCAACTTGCCTGACTGCAGCATGACTTACAGTGTTTGTGCAGATACTAAGGTACAAGTTGTCCTTCTGCTCTACATTTGGAAAACTAAAGCGCTAGTTCATATATTCGTTTTTAAACAAAGCTTAATGCCCTGAAACAACAAGACTGTACTGTTACATCAAGAGAAACACATCGGCCAGAGTTTACAGAGAACCCCTACTGGCCAGATTCCAACCTAACTAACAATGTTTTAAGTACAATAAAATATAATGAGGACTGTTTTTACTCATTAATTATCAAAATACACTGTTCACAAGTGTAATTAAGCCCTGCTTTTACAAGCAACTAAACAGAAGTTTGGGCATTATGATTTTTTTGGGGGGGGTGAGGGGTGGCAAATGTAACTGATGACTCAATCACTTCCTAAACACTATACCACCACATAAAGTATATTTTATTTTTGTTACATACACTATAAAAAAAAAAGAGGACTAATACATGACAACTATTTAAACTCTAAATGGCTTTATTATATGCCTTAATGTAATAAAGAATTTCAAGGGATCATGAATGCACCATCTTTTTTGAAAACAGCATTGGAGAAGATGACCCACAATTTTCATAAGGTCTTTATTTTTGAAGAGCTATCAGCTTCCTGTTGCCAAAGATATATGTACTTGGTGTAATGAAGGCAGGATATTTAATTAAAGTCAGTATTCCAAGTAAAACTTGCTATATAACCAGCAGCAACAACACACATTATAACTGCTTGTCCTTCCCTAGTGCAGCGGAGACTAATTACTTGCCCATTTTGAAAGTCTAGTATAGTAAAAAGCCTATTTCAATGTATATCTGTGTTTTCTCTAAACACCACTTTGGTATAACTGTAACTGTTGTAACCCAAGTGCCTTCAAAAGAATTTAATCTGATACATTATATATACAAACTGTACAAACAGTTCAAACAGGCTGCCAAAGGTAACATATATTAAAAGGAATTAATGGCCTGAAAAAAATTCACTCCGCAAACAGCATTACAATTGATGCTGCTTTGCTAGTTATTCTAAAGGGACATGGTATTAAAATGTAAAGTTCCATACTTAACAGATTCTCACCTAATAAACTTGTTTAGATACAACTGAAGCCTACAGTTTTGAAAGAAAGAAGGATTAATTTTTAGAGACGACTTGTTATTTTACAGAATTCTTAGCAATTCAATTTAGATGCTGCAATCTTAGTCTCATACACACTGGTTACAGCAGTTTCAGGGCCTGTAAAATTTAAAATGAGTGCTCTTAAGACTGTTTTACACGTAGAAGTCGACTGTGTTTTAGGATGAGTCTAAAGGGAAAGAATATAATAAACACATCAACTACATATACAACCTCTATTACAAAAAAGATAATTACTTTCCATAATTATTGTTTGTTTACTTAATTTCTCTTTAGTTTATCTGGTACATCTACAAATATTATATGTTTTCTTCCACTTTCTTAACAGGAAAAAAAAGCACAGAAAGAGCATGAATCATTCTAATGAACTGGTTTAAAACACCCAACAATTTTAAGGTTATTTTTACTCTGGATTGTATTTTTAATCCAGTTATAAATGCAGCTCCCTGTCCCCCCTCCCTAGAGTTGCAACAGCCTTATGGGTGGACAGGGGAAGCAAACTGCACCACAAGGGTCAGAATAAGCAGCCAGAAATTACTTAAGTCAGCTTCACTGCTGCAAAACAAAAAGCTACCAAAATAATTCCTATAACTACTAGGAGTCTCAGTAGTGAAGTGAAACAAAGAAAATTTAAGGTAGTTGTCAAGTGAATTTATCTTCCCCAGAATCAAAATTCCACTTTGAAAATTTTGACGTTCAATCAGATCGGGAACGAGAAGAAAGATGGGGGCACCAAAATCTTCACTGCTATTCTATAATGGCAAAAGATTTTACACTGATTATTTTTAAAATAATTTTACAGTAATTGCATGAAACACTGTCCTCCCCCTGCAAAGAGCTGCCATTACACATAACGTGATTTGTTTACAGTGCATTACAAACAGCTGCCAGAAGAACAGTTTTTACATCAAAAAGTTCTAAATTAGAGATCAGTTACTTTAGGTTTATGTAACCTAATCATAAATACACTGATTGAAACCTCATAAAGCCATTATAAGCTGTATCTAAAGGATATGCGAGGGTCACACCTGTGCTCTTCCTTGAAACATGTTTAAAATGTATTTATTAAACTTCTGCTACAAAAGGACTAATAATCTTTCATTTGAGCATAGAATAGCCGTAAAGTTTCTAGATTCTCATTTTTATAACAGAAAACTATAGCAAAAATCTGTATGTTCAACAACCAAGAACAACATGCTTTCCCTACTTTTTTCTTACTCCTAATGGATTTTTGCGACACCAGTGAAACATTTCAGAGTACAGTCCAGTTAATAGAAGCAAAGCGGTACAGACATCCCTTCCTGGGAATCAAGATACACAACGCCTTTTTCAAACATATTCAAGGCAAAGAGAGATCCAACAGACAGAATAAAATACTTGAAAAATACAACCCCATACTATTTCCAGCTGTGACATCTTGCAGTATGGCAATGGGCAGCATGTTTTTTTATGCTTCATCTTCCCTTTTTGTCACATGTAAAACTCCCTATCCACTTTTTAAAAACCATTCCACACCTAAAACATTCACCTTTGATTAACGGCTAATACCTGCAGTCTTTATTTTACTTTTTAACAAATGCATACATTGTAATGAAGAAGAATGAAAGGTTAAAAATGAGCTATGCAACTCTGAAGCCACAGAAGTCAATTCACCAAATACCAGGCAATTTATTTAAAAAAAAAAAAAAAAAAAGCAGCAGCACCTTTTGAGTTTCAGCTGCATTGATTTATCTGGACATAATTTAATGTCAGGGGAACCATTATGCCTCACACCCTGCAGAGAATTTAGGGGATCTAGATGAATTATCTGCAGGAGCCTTTTGTTTATCCCATTGACATCATAGCAGCTCCAACAGAATCGTGTAAAACACTTGGCTGACATCATACTCTGTTTAAAGGACCTCTGAGGACAAATGATGAACACAATATAGTACCACTGCAGCCACGGCAAAATCTGAGTGTGCTCATAACACAGGGCCTGTATGTTCTGAAGGCAAACCTCAAGTTGTCATTTTTCTTTCTAAAAAAATTTTAAGCATTTGGTAAAGTAAAGCAGTAAACCAATTCCAAATAAACTCAATGATAGTCACAAAGAGAAAAGCTTAATATGATTGGCAATAGAAATACTGCTCTAAAAACATGGAAGCCTCTCTATTCCAAAAACCTAAGATATCACAGCGGTAGCAATTTAATTGTGTTAATCTCGCCAGCTAACATTGTTAAACAGATCAAAACTCTACAAAACTAAGGCCTAACTCTGTAGAAGTTCACCTAAGTAACATCAGCCACCCAATTACTGTCACAAAGACTACAGACATGCAAGTTTTTGCAGGAGGCAGCTGAAGTATTTAGACGCAGTACGATTTTGCAGCATGCATTTACATTTCAGAATGTAAAACTTTTTTTTTTTTTCCCAAAAAATTTCAAATCATCTTATAACTCCACTATAAGCTATCACTTTTTCAAAGAGTCATTCACACATAATTTCAATGGAAGTGCAGGCAGGATACCTAAAACATTTAAGAATCTCTCAAATGAATCTGCTCAATCATCCAGTGAAATAAATTTCAACTAATCAGTTTAAGAAATATTCATACACACAACAGTCACTAAAACAATAAAACAGCATTTTCTCTTCACAGGATGTTTATAGCACCCTTGGGTGCTGTAACTGCTGGTGCCAACCTGAGCAATTCTGTGTCTAATTTGTATCTTTAAAACATTATTTACATGGAGTTTGGGGGGCGGGGGGGGGGGTTGTGTGTTTTTTTGTGGTTTTGCTTTCTGGGTTGGGGGGTGGTTTTTTGGTGGTTGTTTGGGTTTTTGCTTTTTGGGTGGGTTCTTGTTTGTTTGTTTTTTAAAAACAATGCATCTCCCTGACCATCAGATTTTCACACATGCAGCATACATAAACAATACCAACACAGCTTGATTTAAAGAGGCACTGGGAAAAAAACCACTTGATTCACTTTTACGCATGCAGTCTGAACGGGGCACTTGTGCTGCTGACGTATCACGCAGCACAACAGCATTTTGTCACTACCTAACGAGAGAAACTCTCTTTATAAAATGGCATCAAAACCTAACTTAAATGAACCCGATATTTAACTAAAACTCTCCAACAAATAGAGCTACTGTGCAGGTAGAACCTGTCAGTAGAATGTGGGTTTAGATAGAGGTCCTATCAAAACTACCCATCACATAGATGAATTAGCCCACTTTTTAAAAAGTTAAATGGTGAACTAAACTTCCAAAAAGCATGAAAGAACAAGTTTATCAAGTCAGTAAATTCACTTATGCCTCAATTTATGCCAACGTCATAAGAGAAACACTATTGAAACGCTCACAGCATCAAAGAATGAGCAGGTAACCCACAAATCTGTTGCTTCTGACTCAAGTTAAACATTTACAGAAACTCCTGCCACAGGAGTAAGACTCGTCACCACTGTAACATTCAAGAAATCCTTTCAGAAGTACTCTCTTCCCACTAGAGGGAGACAAATGATTGCAAAAGCATCACCCGCCTGCTCTGCTTTCTACAGAAGCCTACAAAACCTGTGTTCACAAAATAGAATGGTTGCAGAGTGTCAGAAGAGCAACCGATGAAAGACTGACACAATGACTACTGCGTATTTCTCTTGTTCAGCAGAGTAATATTAAATCTTAAAACAGCAGGCAAGTGCACTGCTGCCAGAGAGCTTACACACAGTTTAAGTACACGCAAAACTGGGAACACGAAGACCAAAAAGCATGCGTTTTTATTTACACAGGTATATATTTTTATATTCACAATGTATAAGATATAGATTAGAAATATTTGTATTATTATTTTCTAGATAAAAAATACACCCAGTTTTTTATTCAATGTTCTTCAATTTTTCCAGAAGTAAAATATATTCAGATAAAAGAGCTTGAGTATGTACTAGTAAACAAGTTATCTCAGTAGGAAACCAAAGGAAAAGTTGAAATGTCAAAAGCACCCTGAAGCAGTTCTGGTGACCATGTATCATGTGTCATCTTCTTAAGGAAAATAATCATAGTGAGTAATTACATCGTTATTTTAACAGTGTTGTATTAGTAGAGTTGCAAGCTGTATATACAGCATGATTCTAAATAAAAGTATGCTATCAGGGAACATCACCCTAGTAAAAACAAATTAACTCTGAGACACTAACAGAAGGTTGTAAGAAAAATATGTGACATTTCTAAACATTTCCAATAATTTTGCATTTACTCTGAATTCCCACACAGATCAGTAGCAGATTAAGTTAAACCGTCACACTCTGTAAGGGCTAATTTAATGTTATTGGGGGGACGGGGGGGAGTCTAGGAACGGTTTAACCGGCATGAAAAATGCTGCAGAGGAATACTATATTTTCCTGTAACTGAAAATACAGCCCTTTTCAGATGATTAGAAAGGGTGTGCATGTTGAAGGGCAGAAGAAGAAAGGGGAGAACAGGAAAGATTCACTTATCCCCTCCCTAAACTGATCTTGTCAAAACAACTACATACTATGTTAGGCAGCCACTGGATAAGAGAAGAGGAAAAGATCAACCTAAAAGAAATAAAGACTGAATTTGTCGCAAGTTCTACAATATCTTAAGCTTTGGCAGGGCAGGGTAGTTAACACAGCTTAATGGTAATAATGGTAATAATCATAACATATGAAGTGTGCACTAAAAACAGAGCACGCTCCCTCAGAGCACAAACACTGACTAGTGCAGAGCTGTGTGCCTTGCAAATATTCTCTTCCTGCGATGGCAGCGATTACAGCCTGAGAAAACGATGTCTGCAGAACCAATAATGTGTTCAATACGAATAAAAATACAGATTTTTTTTTTATTCCAATGTGATAAAATACTGAAAAAAAAAACCACAAACCCAAACCTAAAAAAAATAGAAACCTTTAGAGACAAGTAGTGACTTAGAGTGCCTAACATGCGTCAGAAGCTATGTTTCAACAACTCTAATAGCACGTTATCATTTAATGTCTTCAATGCATTTGTTCCTCCTATCTTTGATAGCAAATGAGGTGGCTATCTTGTAAGGAGGCAACAAAAATCTGTATCACCCAAACAGTAAGGGTACTGTTAGCAAACCGAAATTTGTAGTTTGTGACCATTACAGTCTGAAGTACTACAAACACAGGACCTCACCTGTTTTTAAAACTCAAGAAATGGGAATCTTTTAACCACTTAAAAACATGCGTACATATTGAAACTTCGTGTAGCACTGATTGTATTACACCTGAATAGATTGTTTAGTATGCTATGTTCCTAAAAGACTGATCTACTTTTAACTTTTTTCTTCCTAATATTTTGCCCAAAGGTCCTCTAAAGGACCACTTACAAAGCATCCCAACTAGGCAAAAAGCAGACAAAGACAATAGTTCCACTGCCCTGAATTCTATGAGAGTAACTAGGAGGGGAAGAGAGATCAAATAATCAAGAGTGGGAGGGAAACACTAATTGGGATATAGCTGTGATCTTGTCTGTCAACAACTATCCTGTCTGTATTAGGAAACCAATGTTTCTACAGACATTTCTCAATGATCCAAACTACTCCTGAGCTATTTGTGAAAACAAAGGAGTGATAAAAATCAATACCAAAAAGAGGAAAGTAGCCTAAAGGCATACAAATAAACATGAATAAAAAGAGGATTTTAAGAGAACTGTGTTATAACAAAACATTTTCATATTATGAACTCAGAGCTTTTCCATCATGAATCTACCTTCTATTTGTTACACTGTACCACAGTAAGATAACTTATGCACTATGACCCCTAACCACACCATCCACATTCTGTTCAATTCAATTATAAAAATATAAGGTAGCTTAATAAGGTACTTGATCAAAAGACAAAGACATGAGCTCAGACACCCATATTATTTGCTCCAAAGAAACTGAGTAAGATTTTAGAAAAGGGGCAGATTAACAAGTATTTTGCATAAAGGGGTTCATAGCTCCAAGGCCCCCTTATCACAATACAAATAGTAGTAAACAAATAGTAGTTTCCAATACATTAGCAGCATAAAGAGCTCTGCACTCAATTAGAATCAAATGCATGCATCTGTACAGACATATCCACTCTCTCTGCTCGTGCAATTGCCACTTTTTAAATACAGTGCTTTGTACTGTTGTGTTTTTTAGAGGGCTCTTTGGACAAGCAGAAATACTATCTATGCAACTCTTGATGGAAGTACTTGCAAGAAGGAAAAAAATTAGTATGTTGTTAAGAGATTGTGCATGGGTTAAATGTAGCTTAGCTTTATTTTTAACAAAGATTTTTATCACTTACAGCTTCCTCTTAAGCTACAAAGGTAATGATATGTAGTGTTTACAGTAATTATATTTTCTTATATGGGCTATTTTGGTTTATTAATGGTTTTTCTTTAGCCTAATATGCTCTAAAGTATATTGAAGGTTGGGTTTGTTTGTTTGTTTTTTTAAATACAACTCCAAAGAGTTAAACCTTTACTTAAGTTAAACATTTTTAAAAATACAAATTTTAAATTCATCAGCTCCACTTTTTATCTATTTATGCATCAAAAGTTTAGAGCATAACTAAAAATCCACCTGTACGTGACAAAAGAGCACTAGGAACAAAAGAAGAAAATAAAAAAATCCACAGAATTACTTAGTTAACCACTCTGTAACTCAAAGGCAAAAAGACGAAGCCAGACCAAAACAAAACAACCTAGCTCACACTAAACACATGTAAAGATTCTGCTGTTACATGAAATACACATATATTTTGATTCCTTAGCCTTTCAAGGTTATCCTGTGTAGTCTTATATGAAAAACAGCCAAGTTAATGTATTGTTTAGGTCTATCGCCAATAACAATTACTCACATCACACAAAGCTGACTAGATTAGCTGGGGTTTGGGGGGGGGGGAGTGGTTTTGGAGGGTTTGTTTTGGTGGTTGTTTGGGTGAGGGAGTGTTTGGGGGGGTTGGTTTGTTTGTTTTTTTTTAAACAAACCACAAGGAAAATAAAACCTAGGTACTGTAATCCTACTGAGTGCTACATAACTGCTGCTCAGGAATCTTTAAATCAATCCATTAACACACTGTACAGTGTTCTTAGCAAAGATAAGTCATATAACCCCTCGACCCACTGCTGTATTTCATGTATTGGGGTAGGGAGGCAAGGAGAGAAAGAAGGGAAGTCATCTTTAAGATTGGAAAGTTTAGAGAGTATATAAAGTACTGTTTATTAAACTTCCCAATGATGAAAAAGTTAACTTATTGCACCTGATTTAGTAGATGCCTATTTAATTTTCAAGAGTAACACTGGATTTATATTCTGCTTATGTATATAAACAAATGAAAGATGTTTCAACTCAGCAGATTATTTTCTTTTTTAAACAAGTGAAAAACAGAGAATAGAACATAAAAGATGTAAAATAAGACAGTGTCGAAGAATTAAGAGACAAAAAATAATTGCACGAGTTAGAAAACTTCCGTAGTATTCTAGATAGGTGAAGAGTTGCATCAGCCTCAGATCAGATGTCTACTTATAGCTCAGCTAAATATAAGCAAGAAGTTCTTCACATTGCATCACCACTTCAACAAAATACAAGGCAGAAACAAACCAAAAAATAAAACATTCCTGAAATTAAATTCTAATTGCTAAATTCTTGTATCTTAAAGGCAAAAGTATTTTTTATTATAGATATTCACAGGAAAGTGTGAGAAAGTATCATGACATTGTTGTTCCTTTGTTCCTATACAGTCTGTGTCCTTGCTGGACAGCCATCAAAACCCCATTTGGCAAACTGTTCTAAAACAGCACTGTAAAGCTAACGTGGATTAGAACTGACAATTTACTTTCATACATTTTTTTACATGAGAACCTCAAATAACAATGGTATCTATGTAGCTCATTCAGATTTATCCACCAAGTTTATGATTCTGCAAATCCATGAAATGTATACTTTTAAAGTATTTAATTCTTGTCTCACTAATTTAAACTAGTTCTCATATACTGGAAATTAAAATCATTCTTTTTAAAATCATTCTTTTATAGGAAAGACTTCTAAACAGGATCTTATCTTTTCTTTTTTCTTTACCCCACATTCTAGCCCCTTTCACTATGACTGTTCAAAAGTAAAATACAAAGTTTCAACAGTTTCAAATTCCCTCAACAAATTCCTTTCTGTTAAAGGTGTATCAAGCAGAACTGTTGACATATACATACTAGTACTCAGAAATAGCCTATTAACTGCTGTCCACAGCTAAATTATATAGGCTTCATTACTTCAAATTTGTCCATGTCACCACCTCACTCCCACATGTTTTTAATCTTCTCCTAAAAGTTGTTTTTTAAAAAGCAGCCTAAAAATAGGTTTGGTCCAACTTCTTTGTGCCTTTGTTATAATATTAGATTTCCTCCTTACCATAGATAGAATTCCAAATTAAGCTTGCTTTGTTTTCCGCTAGATTTATATTTTCACTATCAATTAACACTGTAAACTAACTTTTAGGTTTGTGCTTCTTTTGCCTATTAAAATCTTCAGACCTTTGTGAAGCCTTTTAGAGAAGTGACTAGTTACTTTTCACTCTTTGTGTGCCCTGGCAGTAGTATTCTCTGTTACCAAAATTTTTTACCATTTTCAATACCCTCTGTTCTATGTAGTTATCCCTTAATGGGAGTTTTTTGAAAGGTCCTCCTCCATTTTAAGTCAACATAAGCAAACTTTAAACTATCAACTACTTTCCACTATGAATTCAACAGTTAAATGTCAAACATCTGGTAACACTTGTCATCGATTATCTTACCAAGCCTGGTACCAAAAGCCTTAAAATATTTTGACTATTTTATGACATAAAAGGAATAGTGGCAGGAGGTTAATAGGAACTGACCTGTTCTAGTGTAAATGTCTATCTAACTGCTGAGGGGTTTTGATAGCTGATTTTCACCCAGTTTAACTGGTTCTTGAAAAAGGAGGATTACAGACATTATGAGTCAGCTTTAATCAGTTAAACAACTAACCTTTTGCTCTGTTTGCAGTTGGTCACATCTCTGCTTTTCATGGTTAAGTTCTTTTTCCAGTCTTTCAACTTGATCTCTGAGTTGTGCCGTTTCCTTTTCCAGAACAGAAGTTACCTTTAATAGCTCTTCTTTTTCTTTTATTATTTTTTCAATTTTAAACTGTAAAAACAAAAACATTCTTTTTTGGTAATTTTTCCCACCTTCATTCCTATGAAATAAGTGGATAACAAATTACTCCAGTGTTTGAGCAGAAGCACAAAATGTGTGTCCTCTGGCTAGGTTATTTTACAGTTTTCCCCTTATTCCCAAATTTCTGAAGTTTCATTGCTTTAACTGAATAGTACTACAATACTATTAGACAGCACACTTTGCGGTGTCTTGATTTATACTCAATTTTTCCCCCTTAAGTGAAGTGCCTTTACTGTTCCCAAGTGACAGCAACTATAGAGGAGCTAATTATGATGATGACAGCTCGGTGAAAAAATGGCTGCTGACTGTAGAGAGACACACACATACACACACACTCTCTAAAGCAATGTTTGAGCAACTTCACCAAAAAAAATGAACACACACGTAGCCAAAAGTAAGGACTGGCACATGAACTGTGGACTCTTAATACTTAAAGGGGGCTTATAAGAAAGATGGGGATAAACTTTTTAGTAGGGCCTATAGCGATAGGACAAGGGGTAATGATTTTAAGCTAAAAGAGGGTAGATTCAGACTAGATACAAGGAAGAAATATTTTATGGTGAGGGTGGTAAAACACTGGAACAGGTTGCCCAGAGAGGTTGTAGATGCTCCAACCCTGGAAACATTCAAGGTCAGGCAGGACAGGGCTTTGAACAACCTGATCTAGTTGAAGATTTCTCTGCTCATTGCAGGGGGGTTGGACTAGATGACCTTTAATGGTCCCTTCCAACCCAAACCATTCTATCATTCTGTGAACGAAGATAATCAAAAAGATTTGAAAAAATATTTTTCTTTAATTTTAGTACTAAGTACATATCTGAAAGGCAAAAATATCCCAGATGTATCTCTGTACTGAAGTCTCTTATCCCTAAATTTTGAAAACTGTAAATTGAATACATGCAGGTATGTGCCTAGATGCAACTGACAAAAGGATAAAACATCTGATGGTAAGGTAAGGAAACTGTACTGAGCAATTTTCCAATAAGCAAATCATACAATCAAGTTGGTTTGGGGTTTTTTTTTTTTGTTTGGGTTGGTTGTTGGTTCTTTAAGTAGTTTTCAGCCTACAAAATATCAACAAGCAAATGGAAACATCTTGACTCTGGATATAAGCACACAAATCTAACCACATCCACCTAGCAAAGAACATGACACACACAACACTGCTTTAAATAGAACAAGAGCTATTCTAAGATACTTAGGCACCTGCAATTATTCAGCTTACTTTCCAGGGCTCTTCACTTGTGCACAAACAAAAGTACACTGATTCCTTAATTTTTTTTCCTTACAATGAACACTATTTCACACAAAGGGTATCCTCCCCCCCTCCAGTTAGTTGGAGGGTACAGATCTGAGAGATGGGCTTTCTTATGGTTTCCCAGTCTATGCTTAGTGCTATATACCATACCTGTAAAGAGTTTAAAATCTTTACTCATTTAACCTCCAGATGTTCTGAATTCCAATCAAATACTGGAGAACAAGCCAGAAATATATACATTACACATACATATGTAGGTTTTTTCCTCCTGGTTTGTTCTTCAATACTATATCCTGTGAGTGTATGTATATATATAAAAAAAAAGAAAATAAAACATTTTAAGAATTGTTGAATCAAACCTCAAGAAGTCCAGCTTTTGTGGTCACCACTAACATATCAGAGTTTCCTTCATCTTCCATAGTGAGCAATTCTTCAACAGGGGAAGAGGTACGGAACTGGAAAGGTGTGCTTGCTCCACGGATTTCTCCTTTATGAGTCACATAACAGAACTGGTAAAATTCTCCGTCATCATTTGGTAGATAATATCCTATCAAAATAAATTCATATTTGAAGAAACATTCTACACAAACATGTAGGTCTCCATCTGCAAACAGATTATCAGATCATGTCTAACCTACGAATTTCATGCTCATTACCTCAGATAAATCATCAAAACAGCAGAAAGGAAAAGTCATCCTTAGTAACTTTCATCCCCCAACAATTTCTCCTAGCTTTTAAGACAAACACCAAAACAGTGTCAGGTAATAGGTGCTATATGTACATATCACCTTACATACATTAGGTAATAGCTGTTGTTTATATATTTATGAAACAGAATTATTAGCAATGAGATGCCCTGAAGCTGGATCAGGACTACATTATTATGTAACTGTTGTACAATCACAGAACAAAGATTAAGCAATTTTTTTTGGCCTTGGAATACCTAGACAACCAAAGACAAAAGACAAAGACAGAATAACATGCAATGACAAGGCATCTGCAACTTTACCAGATACAATTTTTTGCATGTTTTTTGTGGAGTAACCACAATTTCCTTTTGCTATTTTTAAATGCCAAAGCGCAGCAATGTTCTGAATAGATGACACAATTTTAACAAACTCAAGTATAAAGGGGGCGGGGAAAGTTTAAAAAAGAGCTTATTTTTCAAAATTGAAAAAAATTTCTTCTAGACTTTGCAAGGTAAGAATAAATCCTCTTTCTTCTAGCTATGTAATACTGCATGCTACTAGCAAATTATTTCAGAGGAATTTCTGCGTGACTATTCAACTGAACTGTTGCCCACTAAAGCTTCAACATCAAGCCTCTTACATCACCTGGATTCGCATGGTAATATTTGTGGATGATAATCATTTCCAGAACTAATGAGTTTTTTACCTTTATTAGTAAAGGTAAGAAACCACACCTTACCCAGTTTAATGGTAAGAAAACCAACTGGTTTTATTCAGAACACTTAATTATCAGATACCCTAGCCAGCTTGAGTATGATACTAACATAATAAATCCTCAGCTAATGTTCAACCCAGCAGTTGATGTCACCAATTTCTGTTCATATTTCACCACAATTCAATCTACTGCCTTTCTAATTTTATCATTAATTTCTGTTCACCAACTTTCATTCCAGATTCCTGGAAGACTTTTCCCAGTACTCTTAGCTACTTTTCCTACAAATGGTAAAACTTTACATGTGCTATACAGACAGCACTTGTACCAAGCACTTCATGTTTCCATTAGTCTTATACCTTATTAATGGTAGCTCAGGGAATAGTATCTTAATTTCAAAACCTCAGGATTCTGTGCTTTTGGACCTGACTACACTTTCGTATATAACACTGCAGTTCAGTTTACCTGATTCAAGCTTAAATAAGGTGACGCTACGTAGAAACAAATTCAGAACAATCTACTTTGCAGCTCCAGCAAGTTTTAATATTGGTTCAAAGTGATTTTAAAACTACTTAAACTTTAAAACGACTTTTTTTTCTTGTATCTAACATGTACTGGAGAGAAGAGATTTCTGATTATTTTCTTCAAGCACACCCACTTGATCATTAAAAAAAAACATTTAAAGTGTGCTGCACAACATTTACTATTTATCTCAGTTAATTAAGCTCCTGTAAGCTCTACTGATCTCATCTCAGCAGCACTAAAATATCTTGCCAAACACAACTGAGAGACTGTCTGAATGGAGATTAAATCTGGCAGCTCTATAAAAGTGGTGGACTGTCAGCATGGAATGTAATAGATGGGACGGAGCTACCTGGTCTCTTCACGTGTGGTAAAACTAAGTACAAAGGACTGATAGTGGCATGTAGAGTCCTAGGCTTCTAAGTCACTTTCAGTTTCAGTCCAACCCAATTTCATTCATTCAGTGAATTTTGGTAACTGTAAAATAAACTAATGACTTCCTTCCAGTTCCTACAGAGCGCACATACTTTTCACAGATTTCAAGGTTATAAAATGGCCAGATCACGTGGATATGATCATCATCAAAAGTACCAGAAAAAATGACTTCGGGTAAGAGAAAGAACAGAGAACTCATTCAAGCTATCACTATTTGCAGCTTTAACAAGACAACAAACTAACACAGTAGTAATTTCAGGACTTCAGTTATTATTTTTCTATGTATTTTAAGCAACAAACACACACAGACACACAGAGAGACTAAAGCCAACTATAGGAACTAAGAAAGAACATATGGTACATAAAATTCTGTTAGTAAGCAGAAAAGCATTAAACAAGTTTAACAGAGGTGCTCTTCTTACATGCAACTCTGAATGCGTGTACATTTTTGACATTTGTAATGTCCTGTGGCAAGAAGTTCTGCACGTTGACTGTGTTACACAAGTATCATCTCTATCTCTGTTTTGAACCTGTCACTTGGTAGCTTACATCAACGGCTCCTACTTCCCTAAATATGAACAATGGATAATCCACTCATGCCATGGGTAGCTGATTTTAGAGACATCTGTCACTTCCCATTATCTCCCTTTCCCAGGCTGAAAAAAAATGGCAGAAGGAAGTTCTGAAGGTCACCTAGTCCAACTTATCATAGAATCATAGAATAGTTTGCATTGGAAGGTACGTTAAAGATCATCTAGTTCCAAACCCCCTGCCATGGGCACGGACACCTTCCACTACACCAGGTTGCTCAAAGCTCCATCCAACCTGGCCCTGAACACTTCCAGGGATGGGGCATCCACAACTTCTCTGGGCAACCTGTTCCGGTGCCTCACCACCCTCATAGTGAAGAATTTCTTCCTTACATCTAACATCCCACTAAAGAGACTGTTGTCAGCACCAGTCTAAGACTACTATGGCTGTGTCTAATCACTTGTGTGGAATTCCCATCCTTCCAAGCCAGGAATACCTGTTCAAGTGCTGCACTACTCCCTCTTGGTAAAAAAGTTCTTCCTAATATCAGACATAAACCTCCCAGGCCACAATCCATGGCCATTGTCCATTTTTAAATATAATGAGAAGAGTGTGGCTCTGTCATCTTTATAACTCCACACCTTTACACAGAAGCTATTCTTAATTTTGATCTTCCTTGTTGCACTTTGTTCATTTCTGCTACTGGATCTTTTTTGAGATTGGGAAGAGGTGGGAGAGGATCTGATCTCCACACAGTGTTGAAAATGCAGTTATAGTATGGATTTGAAAAGTGGTGTAACATTTTCTGGTTTGTTCTTTATTCTTTTCCTAAAAACTTCCGTTATTTTCATCAATTGCTGTCAAAAGGTCCTCTGCTACTCTCTGACAACTCTGAGCCTTCACTAAACCATCATCTTCATCATTTATTCTTTCACAAGAATCACTTTACATGTTTAAAACCCAGAGACTAAAAGACAATGTAAAGACACAATGTGTTAAGAAATGCCAAGATTAAAAAACCCTGCTGATGATTAAACAGTCATTTTCTGTAGTTGAATAGTTTTCAGCAGAGCTTCTCTTTCTATCAGTCATTAATGTTGTCCATTACTATGTAAAAACATACTAAGTCACATACTTCCCCTTACAATTTCCTTGACATCTAAAATAAGACTGAAGTTCACACAGTGAAGTGTGCAAAATTCTCCTCCAATTTGTGTCTGTCAAAGTCTAGAACTGTTATACAACCCTCCACATTGTAATGAACAGATAAGTATTTAAAAAGCTGCGTAGGCTGGAAAATATAGATAGATACTGCTTTATATTCACCTTGAAAAGTCAGCACACAGTTAACAGTTGATCCTTCCACATAATTTTCTGGCATAGGTGACCAAAGAAATGTGTAATAATCTCTTGCAGTACTCCAACCAACCTAAAAAAAAATAAACCACAGCAAAAAAAGAAAGAGAAAACATTAAGCAGAAGAATTTGTTATACAGAGTTAAGATACCATGGTCCGGCCTTTACAACATACTCTAATATGCATATTTCTGCTTCAACATGCAATAAAAAGATACTTAACAATGTTTACAAATCAGGAATATTTTAACAAGCATGTCAAAGATTTAGCATGAATTTTATTAAGCTTGTTACCTAAGGCAATAAATAGGTCTAAGGCAATAAAAGGGTCTATATAAATTAAAACACCAGACAGTTTTCACTATACATTAAACTACTACTTGGTACATTTATTTTTTTCTATAAAGACACACATTAGTATATTAAAAATACAAAAAGATTAATTCTGATGTTTATAGTGGTATTTTCTTAGCGTAAGTTCTGCCAATGCTGACTATTTTGTGTCCACAATCCAAAAGGTTCATCAGAAAACAAAAAGGAGGAAAGAAAAAATAGTGCTCTCTTCTACTGAAAGGGACAAATTTTACAGGGCTAAACTAGCAATTTTTGGTCAACTTATGCAATACTGAAGACCAGCATTTTACTGGAATGCTAGTTCTTCCATACATACATGCTATGTCTGCAAGGAAAAAAAAATTTCATTATAGCCTAACTCAGCTAAGCTGGTGCAGTCTTCCCACTAACTTCAATAAACATCTGCTTTCAGACTTTTCCCAAGAGTGCAGTTCTGTACAGTAAGAAATGCTATCCTCTGAAGAAACATATTCCAACAAGCTTGAAATACATGCAGCTAAACCTGAAACTCAAAGCAACTACTTTGTAAAGCAATGGATATTAATAATAGCATAACGGTAAAGGAGAAGAACAAATGTATCTGTTTTATTCCACTGACTTTAACAAAAAAAAAAAAAACAAACTTGTCAAAAGGTAGGTGTAGTATGATTTATCAGTAACTGGCTATATTTTCTTGGAAGAGTTAAGAAGAGGAAAGGGGACAAATTGTCTACCAGTTTCCACGTGGTAAGACAGCATTTCAGAGAGCAGGAAAAAAAAGAAAAAAAAAAACACACCAAAAAAAAGAAGTTCCCATCATGATTTCTGCTACTTCAATAAACAAGACTTTTAAACTTCAAGTTCATACCAAATCCTCCTTTATAAAGGATACACTGCAACAGTATTTTAAAAGCATTAAGAGCTGGGGTTTTTAAGGCTTTGTCAGCTTCTTTAAAAGAAAAAAGAAAACAGATGTTTCGACAGGCAATGACAACAGCAGAACTACAACTAATTCAATAGCAATTATATATGTATACAGGTATGCTTTATAATCAGCATTAGCAAAAAAAAAAAATTCTGAAGAGATTATTCCATAGCTGCCCATTACACTTCTTCACTTGGTATAAAAAAGTGTGGGAAAAGCTAATGTTTGGGAAAAAAAGAACTGGTCTAAGATGACCAGGCCTTTTTTATATTCTTAAAAAACAAGGATGAACAACAGCAAAACCAGATTCAATTTTCATTTTGCTATCTGCAGTCACTTCTTTAAGGCAACATTCATTAGAGACAAGCAGTGCAGACTCTTGACGTATCCACCAGAATGGAATCACCTACTACATCTTAAGCCTATTCTTAGCCAAAGTGTTGAAAACTTCTGTAATATCTCCTATCAAGCAGCTTTTAAAGATGTGAATGAAATGAGATTTCCTGGGATTGTTATTCCCACACTGTTAAACCTCAGAAACAACAAGGAAAGCTCCTCCAGTTAACTTGAAGCAGGGGATGAAAGCAATTTTCCCTTGATAAAAGTTCACAGGAAAAACATTTTGCAAGTTTTCACATTAGCCATGTCTTCAAATCCAACTGAGATGTTAATACTCCTTTTTAGCTGAACCTGCTTCTACCTCAGAAAAGGGAAGCATATACGATTACTTGCTGCCCTAAAATAAAGAAAGTGGATAGCTTTTTAAATGTAGTTCTCAATGAGTGCAAAGTCCCCATCTTGTTCTTTTTAATTTTAGAAGGGAAACTCAATTATTATGTCCAGAACAAATACTGTAGAGAACTGAAATAGTCTTTTCATCCTAGTCTAGTTTTCATTTCTGTTTAAAAAAAAACAAACACACAGACACACTGATTCTGATGCTATTTTCCTGAGTACAATAACATCCTTCCTTTTGATAATTAACACTTTGGAAAAAGTAGAGAGAGGGAGTAAAATCCAGTGAATACAGAAACAAAAATGGTCCCTCTAGGAGATCAACTTCTGATTCATTTTTTCTCTGGGATTGTAGCTTTTTTGTTTTTTTTTCTTTAAGGTATCACATCTTGATCTGTAAATTTAATAATCTATTCTGAAACCAAAAGTTATTTTTATGAATACTTTACATGTAACAATAATCCACATAATGTTTTGTTTGGGTTTTTTTTTTTTAAGGTCATTTAAAACTTTAGTTATGCTGACAGAAACAAAAGGAGTAATTATGTAGAGAACAAGTAACTCTCCTGGCCTGTTTCTCAGCAGGTGCCATACTTTCAAGCGTGACTCTGATCTCTGGGTTACAGGTAAAGAGAGAACGGTGACACCTCAAGACCTGGTGGGCAATACCCTGGGAAGTTTAAAGTTTAACCCGCACGTATTTTCTCCAGCAATTCCCCCTATTTCCTGTCACCCAACATCTGCTTCCCCTAGCAAAGCTCCCCATCTTATGCTCGTTATGATCCTGAAAATCCATTTATTTCTTAACAAGGCACATGCAAGTTATCAGCAGGTGTGGACTACCCAATGGCTCTTTTCACTGCACAGGATTTCAGAAGATGAGGGTCTTCCCTGCCACGGGTAGCACACATCAAAACGTGACAATGCAGAGAAGGAAATACGAACAAATCTTATCTTCCTCACAGTTGCATATGTTTAAAAAGGGGAAGTTTGTCTGTTCTGCAGCAAAGCAATTTAACTTAGTAACATGATTCAATGTCCTTCCTACTTAACGACGATTATAATTTAACTTCCATACGATTATTTCTTAGATGACAGAAACAAGGAGCAAAACCAAAGTAATGATATGCTGAGAAGAAAATAAAGACAAAGTTAAGTAATTGATGTTTTAGGTCTAGGATCTAGATTTTTTTAAAAATAAAAAAACCACTCTATCAGCAGGTTTTAATGAAACCTTTATTTTAGTGCTTTTTATCTGTTGACACTATTCTCTTTAATAAGCCTAGTATGAAGAACACTGGTTCAGAAATACAAAATACTCCTACACCTTCTCTATGGCAACAGGTTATACTATCACAGATATAAGACTATAATCGGCAATGATCTAAATGTGACCTTCGACAAAGATATTTCTTTTTCTTTTTCAATAGTTGCCTAAAAATAGGGTTAAAACTATATAAAAAAAAAAGTTTAAATTGCTTAAGGGAAGGGAAAATAAAATTGAAATAAAAAAAAACTAGAGGCAAAAGCTACAGAGGAAATCAACAAAAAGTGAAAATTATGACAAGGAAGATGGGAATACTTGTCAAAAGCCCCACAGTGATTTTATATGAAAAACAAAACACCGTAGCTCTGGAAGCAAAATGAACAGCATCCCCCTCATCATCAGGCATATCACCTTGGAAAAAATATTTTCATTTTAATGAAAGGAATCAGAAAAGCTAGACTGTTTCTCTGACTGCTGATCAAAGCAACAAAGCTTATTACAATTAACACAGACTACCTTCCAGGTTGGTCTCTGGACCGGGACAAGAGTCCAGATCCCCCACAAGAACCCGTTTGTTGTGAAGACCTTACCTGGACTACACTGACAGGAGAAAAATTGCTATTTAAGGCAAATGTCCACATTTTGCTGTCTTTTTTTTGTTGTTTCTTTGTTGTTGTTGTTTTGTTGGGGTTTTTTTGGTTGGGTGGTTTTTGGTTTTGTGGGGTTTTTGCTTGTTTGTTTTTTGTTGTTGTTGGTTTTTTTTTTAAACTCAAAAGACCATTACAGCAACTGGCCCATACAATTCTGTTTGGGACATACTGAAAAACGGCAAGTTGAAGCTTTTCTCGTAAACGTAAGAATTTGTACTTTGTGCAACTTCCTAGTAATAGTGCAGGATTCAAGAGATCAGATGATTCAACAGGTAGGTGTTGTTAAATACAGTTAGCATGGGGTAAATAGTATCTATCAGTAGCATGCACTGGAGAAAAACGGAGAGAATATTTTTACAAATAAATGTATTTACTTATTGCATATGCAGTTTTAAGAAACTGCATATTGCAGTTACATAAATGCCACTTTCTGTGAAAACTATAGAATTTGGAGGTAGCGATACCTGAGCACAGACTAAAAAGAGCTCCATAGCCAGCGTATTCCTTAATTTCATACTTTGAAAACTCATAGGTAAGTTTTCTTAAGTTAAAATCAGATAAATTAATCCTACTCTTTCATTTTCAGAAATATTTTCTCCATAGAATGATGTCCCAAGTAGCAGATAAAAGTAATCCTGTCACCTCACAAAACCTTTTGCAGCTGACACTCCAGTTCTTGGGGTGATGGGGCTTCTTTGACCCCACTGTACTTGCACTGAAACAGCAGGAACACAGAAGCTACTCTGTGAAAAAAAATCCAATCCTAAATCTATTTTCGCTATTCATATCTCCAAGCTTATTTATGCAGGAATCTCTAGGAAAATCCCGTAACAGTAACAAAGTAGAAGAAAAATTTCAAACGCAGACTTTGTTAGAACTGGAAGTTACTCTAACAAGTAGAAGCAGAGAAATTCTCCAGTATTTGACAAGCCCTCAGGATGAAAATAGAACGAAGCAGGGCTCCTTCTTTCATTTGTGTCTAGACTCTCTCTGGTACTGTACCAGAACATGAATACATGTTAAAAAGTAAATGCAGATGCTACTTAAATACTATTTAAATGCTCCATAGAACTTTTATCACAATGGTAGTCTTTCCTTTTTCACATCATTCAAATTCTAGTTGCCTCAAAGTTTAAAACAAACGAAACCCTAACAATCTTACACCGAAGTAGAAAATAGAAATAAGTAGTTAAGTATTTAATTTACCAGCATCTTCCAGTATTATTTCCATTCAAAAAATAAGAAAATGGAAAAATAACAGCACTGGCACAATGCATCAGAAAACAAGGCCATACAAAATGCAAAGTCCTTTACTGTTATCAGAGAAAAATCTTCAGGCCTGTAAGAACACGAGTCTGACTATTTCAGCTGCAAAAACAGCTGATGTGACTAACAGTGAGCACAGTGTTCAGGAAAACATTACAGAAAACACACAAATGCTTGTAAGAAAGATTCACAAATTTCATTTCTATATTTGAACTTCAGTAACAATGAAAAAGAATAGTCACCAAGAAAAATTATATCCATTATCAGAAATGTATTTAAAATCAAGCCTTCAATTACATCATTTCATTTTTTGTTTCCTTCATTTACTGACCAAGTTCTACAAATTTATGATCTAACTATTCAAGCTGCAAGCATATTTATTTACATTAACAATTAGAACTTAAAAGCTCTTAAACAACTGGAAATGACGGGAAAGATGTGGAAATCCACACTTAATTCCTGTTTAGGCCTCATCTGAAGTTACAGTCCTATTTTGCAATGAAGAATATATTCTGATGTACTAAAATGTGAAACGAAAGTTAAAAAAAACCCACACCACTTTCATTAGAATGCTAACTAAAATGGCATACAAAGAACCCAGATATAAATACTTTTAAAATATGCTTTTTCCTTTTTAATTGATACTGTTAACTGGAAGAATATTTGACTCAAAAAAAAAAAAAGAGAAAGTACTAAAAAAATTAGAATAAGACTTTCAAAATGAAAGCAAGTCAAGTGAAACTGTATCTGGATCAAAACAGCTTATAGACTTTGTTGTTGTACAAAAACTCTGTTGGAATTCTTTTAATGAAAATAACTTCACATACCAATTTAAAAAAAAAATATTGTCAACTACTAACAGAAAATCAAGTTCCAATCAAAGTGCCAAAGCTGAAACAAATGCACACTACTACTTTCTTGCCATCAGAAATCTTAAATAAATGAGAAAGTTCAATGGGACACACCATGAAACTTTCTGTGAGCCAGGAGGAGTACAAGAGGCACAGCTTACTAGTCTAAAAACTTGGCATGGGTAATGGCAGACATTACAATATCCACATTCAAGCACACAAACATTAAAAATTACACAAGAACTCCAGCACAAAACCCTCTGAAGTTCAGAGGAGAAAGAAGAAAAAAAAAAAAAGGAGAATGACCTGTCAAACTACACAAAAGACTTTTTGTGAACTCTGAACTCAAATTCATCATCAGATGCATTGACTGGTCGTGCTGATACCATTATTTTTTAAGGAATCCATTGAAAGTTCTGAAAATATTTTGCTTAGAAGTTAAAAACTCAAAAAATATTCATGTCCTTATTGCTTAGACAAAAGAGCAAATTAGACTTAGACGATGCAACTTCACTAAACCAACAGGAAAAAAATAATCCATGTTATAACCAGAATTAGAAATAAATGTCTCTGCTACTAACCTGGTATTTGACACTTTCTTCTATCTTCTCCATTTCTCTACATTTAATTCTCACAAACTCCACTCAGAAATCCCATTTTGAAATTAGAAAGCTGTGCATAAATTCCAACATTCTTCCTTTCCAGAGGTTACCCAACAGAATAATTCAGAAACCAAATCCTACTTTCACCTTCTCAACCCATTTTTAAACCAAAAACACGACTAAACACCATGTCTCCTACAAACATGTCATATCCAGATTACGTTATTATGTACAAACAATACGTTACTCAAACAATCCTCGCTTTCTTTAATTCACTCTCCATAAAATGGAAAGCTTTAATAAGCCACTACAGAGTAATCCATTCACTATATTCCTATTTCCTACTTTTGAGCAAAAAGGCTTATTTCAATTTAGGACATCATAAACTACTTTTTAGTTATATAAACCAACTCTGTAATTGCAGTGGTAACATTGAAATCTGGTAAAGGTGAAGATGTCTAACACCAAGTACTTTATAATTTGGCTGGGCAAGTAGGGACAAGTCAACTGTCCGCAATACTCATACCAGACAGGTTTTCCTTCTACTAATAAATAGGTATGTAGTCATCATGAAAGTTTCTTCTTCTATGCTGCCCCACACATACAAGCTCCTTTCTTACTGAAATGCCACACAATGCTATTAGCTTCCCCATATTTACATTTCACCCACAGTACATTTCCACAAAATAGCTAGAAAAAAATTATCCAACTAGAAAAATAAAGGGGGGGGGGGGGCACAATTTGTGTGCCTGTCTGTATGCCACTAATGAGTTATCAAATATATTACTGAGGAAAAATAATAACCATTTTATTTTGCTGTACCTCCGTTAACTGTTATCTGATTCATCTTACAAGGAATATAAGAGGAATATAAGCTTCTAAGAAGAAAGCTCTGCCTTACAGCTGCACAGTGTAAAAATTATTTCAAACTTCATTTTTAATTTCTCAAGTTTCAGATGAACATGGAAAATAAACACTTTTCTGTTTTTCTATTTTGTTCAATTTCTTTCCTTTTATAATGCCTTGGTAAAGTCAGTCAACTCAATCTTGAAAGAAAGTGCTTTAAAGAAACACCACCGTAAGGGAAGCTCACTTGGCATTTTCTTCCTTGGCCTCAGAAAGCTGTTATGCAATCGGAAGAACAGCAGCGTTCATTCTGCTGCATTAAAAGCGTCTTACCTATCTATACAACACACGTACGAACATCAGCAGACCAAAGAAGCAAACCCAGGAAACACTTGTTTAGCTGAACCAACTTTGGCATAACCAATGAGCCTGTATTGTAAATACCTAATATGACCCAATTTAAAGAAAAAAAGAAAAAAAACACACACCACAAAACTCTTCAGAGTAAAAATTATGCCCTTTTTGTAATGCAGAAGGTAAATTATAGTTTAGAAAGTAATTTGGCAAAGTATCCTATGTACTGCAAGACAACCATAAACTACCCCTGAAAGAAGCAAAATTACAGACAGTAGATAAGGTTCTGGATATACGTTCTACAGTATAATTATTACTGACAACAGTAAGTCAGCAGCCTTTACATATTTCATGTGGTAAAAAACAGTTATTTTGACCCAAACCACAGAAAACACAAGTGTCTAAGCAAAATGCAATTGGGCCCAGTATCCTAGGAAGTGATTTCTCCACAGCAGGCTTGGTTTGTGCCATAACCCTGAGTTCAAGTGACGTTACTTGAAAGTCACAGTAGTGCTAGTGCTACTGTAGCCTGTAACAGTCTACAACAGGCAGCTACAGGTAACAAGTTCTAAGCCAATTAACAGATGGAAAAATTAAAACATCCAGGGGCAGGGAAGCTCATACCAGGCAAAACTGCTGATAGTTTGCTATTAACACTGACATGCTACTGACATGATTACTTTTGAACGCATGCATCATCATCAAATGATGATATCTAGATGCCAACTCTGAAAGAATAAAACTGTACAAAAGAATTCAGAACGTGGACATGACGAAAAAGACTTATGAAAGTATTAAGTCCACTTCAGTAACATTAAGGCATAGACATTTCAAAACAAGTAAACAATAAAGTCAAAGCTACAACCTTGGTTTTTTTAGTGTCTGTGATCACCTTATACCACATGCAACTTTGACTTACCTCAGTCCAAGGCATTTAAGACTGCACTTCAGACATAACCTCGCTGCTTACACGAAGATAAAAATTTGTTATACAGCAGGAGCTCTAAAGCTGAAACATTTTGGGATAGAAGATGGCTGCAAGTTACTCTAGACTCTTTATGAAAGGCTGTAATCTTAACATGTTCTCTCATGCCCAGACCTGAATAAGTCCATCTCTGCTGAATGTTACGAACACATACAGGCAACCTTTTAACTTTGGCTATTGAGAACATATGGTATTTGTTGCGGTATCAAGGTACTATCAGGATCTAACCTATTATCATCTTTCGTTGGTTGTATTTCTACCTCATAGTTCAGAGGAATGTCAAAATGGCATTGACAAGAGTGCCTAGACCATAGGATCAACTTTCTCTCTTATTAAGTATAAATCAAAATAAATACAGAAACAATATGAACTCTCTAAAAGAAAACCTGGTACATATGCAAATGACTGTCCCAGGAAATGTTATGACAGATCAAAGAGCAAGAAAGTTACTGTTTACTTGAAGACATAAGCATGAAAATGTATTTTAAAAGGGCAGGTCAGGTTTAAGTGAAATATTCATTTACTATCACATTTCACGAAAACTATCAATTAGCACAATTTTTTACTTCAAAATTGTTACCAGCTACTGACCACTTTGTTATGCCAGTTTTGTCCCTGACCACACAAAACTACCATAGCAAATATTTTTAGAAAATTAATGACACTTGGAATTAAACACCAAAATTTCTTGTCAAAGGTAACATCAGGTAAACCCAGATTATGACTCTCTTCATCTAGTATAGAAACAGTGAATAACATTGCCATGAACTTCTTTTCCTTAACAATAAAAAACAAAAACAAACAAACAAAAAAAAGAATCGAGTTATTTAAGACATGTCTTTCCAAAGAAGGTAAATCAGAAACCAACAGAATCACTCTAATTTGTGGATACAGCAATTCTCAAAACATTCTGAATTCCAATAATTCTATTCCCGACTACTTTAACAACAGGACATACTTGTTCACTACACATTCCTGTATCTATCATGCCCTGCTGTGCAGTGATGATTCCATGCCAGAAAAATTGTATTTCAATATGCATGTGGTCTATAACACATGCAGCTGTTGTGCTACACTTCATAAGGTGATATATATATATGGAAGTAATTGGTATTTTAAAAAAAAAAAATCAACCTACAACAAAATCAGAACATTGAAATGACTCACACAAGTTGTACTGTTATTTGCAGTCCAAAGGAGACTAAATAACCCAGAGTACTAAATAAAAAAAACATATCTATATTGTCTTGGTACAACACAACCACCAAGCTATTTCTTAAGTGTCCGTTAAATCCACTGTTAAATTCTGTTACAGAGGTTTTTGACTGGAGACAAGTTAATTCTGAGGTTTGCTATAAATCAGTACATTGAAAAGACAGAAATTAAGTTGCGTGTAAATACAGGTACTGCATTGATGTACAAACAGTAGCTCAGGTGTGACCTCCTAAATACTGAGTACCCTTTCAGAGCAAGCAGGCACTTCTTGTGTTCAAATAAGTTACTAGGATCTTCCCAATGCTGGTTATGCAGCTTTTCCCATCTGATAACTTACCAGAATGTCAGATCACCATTTTTAAGTTGTGGATATTAAAAATGTGGACATTAAGAAAGAAAAAAATTCCTTTTCTTCTCTAGCGGTACATTGAGGCAGTCAATACCAAAGCATATCTATAACTTAAGTCAACATTCTAGAAGAACGGTAATGTAGATTACTTAGAAAAATATACCAACTGGAACTGAGGAACTGAAGAGTTTTGATGGAATAGTTAGTTAATGAGACAGCAAGACCAAAGCCATTAGCTTAACATATGTAAGATTACCTGCTGATATCACAGGTCTTTCCAGCATGCTGGCCTCAGTCAAATTAAAGCTTCAGAAACCCAGAAAATATTATGTCATACCCCACAAACACCCACACCTTTAATGCTACTCTCTTGAAGCAGTATCTTTATTATGCCTGTAACATTCTTTCCTCATGCCTTTGAGACGTATATTAAACCTGTCTCCCTTGTATACTGAACATCTGTCAGTCCTACATGCACACATATGTCCTAGACAAAGGGGTAAGCACTTCTTCCTGAAAGCCAAGCAGGTTTTTCAAACACTTCTGCAAGTCTGGACATTATGCACTAATAATGCAAAAAATATCATGTGGCTGTATGATTATTTCACTTTATTTCACAATAAAGTCACAAGATGTAGACTTCCCCTTCCGGAGATTAGGACCACCTACCAGACAGGCCATTTTTGCAATCAGATGTAGTGCACGTAATTGTTTTTCCTCATTTCAAAGGTTTAGATTTCTATTACCCTAAGGGCCTCTCCAGATTTCGATTAGTCAGAGAGAAGCAGAAAAGAATAAAAAGGAGATACTGGTCTTGAATCATTCTGGGAGTACAGATCTCCTATGAAATCTATTAAGAATGATAAGCCTTCTCCCCTTTGTCTCCACACCAGGAACCATCAAGTACTTTTGCACAAAAAAAACTGCATAAAAGAGGACACAGGCTCAGGATGTCCATGCCAAGTACTAGACTAGTACTTATCTGTAAAACTGACTTCTTTTTTCTTGGTAAAAAGCAAGGACGTAACAGATCAAGATCTTTTGGCACTTGTTTACAGATGACCCTCCAGGATGTCACAAAAGCAAAAACAAATAGCAGCAATGAAAGATAACAGACTTGAAGACTGAGTCAAAACCTGGTTTAAGTCTCCTGTAGGGGACAAGGAAGAAAAAGACAGACTAGTATGTACAAAAAGAATAAAAATGCTGCATATTCAGAACTCCTACTCTGAAGGGTAACATCATCTACACTATTGTACTTCCTGTCCCCTCCAAGTTTTTGCCAAAGGTCCAATCCCAAAAGTAGCAGATGCCTTTGGATACACCTAGTTTGTAAGAAAATTGGTATATTCTCCTATACGCAATGTTACCCTTTCAGTTTATGAACACTGCGTTTGCATTTTTCTAAACAATGCGAAATTACTTCCTTGGAAACAGTTTTAAATCTACCACCACCATCATGAAGTGCCTTATACTCAGCATTTTAAAAGTTCAGCATTTAGCAATTTAAATCACACTGGGAACAACAAAAAACATATTTCATCTACAACATACGCAGAGAAGTTGGTAAAATCTGTTAAGTTTTAGAGGAACTATTATTTTTTTCCTGACCTATTTAGTTCTTTGTCATAATGCTGTATGGCACAAATCCCTAGCTCAGATCTGAAGTTCTAGACCTATCCTACCTCCCCAAAAGACCTTTTTGATGCCTCTGATGGAGAACAGGGAGGCAGTACTTTATCTTGCCTTCATTCCTTATTTTAAGTTGCTTTGTGAAATATCCTTGAGAAGAAGATATCTGTAAATAAACAACTGCCAACATGAAGGAACCTGCTGTGGTACCTTTCATTGAAGCCATTATCTTTCCACAGTACAAAATAGAAGCCAATACTCAGTGATGAAAGTGGAATACGCGGTAGACACAGGAAACTGGAAACATTCCTAGAGAGAGGGGGAAAACTCACAAGCATTAAGTCTAGCAAGTGAAAAAGAATGTATACCAGGTGGAAAAGACTGATCTAATGAAGAGCAAAATTAAGTTCAGTAATAAATACATAAATGAATAAATAACCACAGTAAGACACACAGAAAGAAACTCTTACAAGGAATTTACAGCCTCTATCAAGGATTCCATTTCTAACCTCACTTTTTCACGTGTGCTGCACAACACTAATGGCAACTACAACAGTCACAAATGCAAATGTATATGGAATAAAAAAAGAGTCTATTAGACATGTAGTGCATACTATGGAAACATTTAATTTCTAGCTTGTGAGTTTTTAAGAGTCAGTATATGAAATGAGGTTTTGCTTCTGGAACTATTACCTGCGTTTCCTTTTAAAAAGGAAACAAACTGACAAACCAAACCCTTAAAAGCTGCTCTTCAGAACAGAACTCTACAAAGATTTGAAAAAGAAGCTTCAATTGTCATTTCACATTAAGCAGCCATGCCAATAAAGTGGGAATAGCCCTTCTCCCACACACCTTTCTAGTCCACTTGTTTCCATCACAGTGATGTCAGTACAGTTGCCCATTGCATCACACAGTGATCAAGCTGAAGAACCAGCCAGTTGTGAAACAAGGTGGTAAAAGCTGGGGGAGGAGGGGCTCTATTTTTCTGGCAGATCACTTCCCTGATCCATTTCACCGTGCAGCTGCACAAACAGCTGACTAGCAAAACAAACAGGATACTATAAGGATACAAATAACCAATATCTACTCAAGACATCATCCCTGCTGAAGAAACATACTTGGACTTGCAACCTAAATGAAAACCATTCACTTAAAAAGGTACCTACACATTTCGTTCAGTTCAATAAAAAAATTCTTAGCTAACCCGTTGAGCAAACACAGGACAGAACACAGTTGAAGCCACTGCCCCCTAAAATGGAACAAAAGTCAACATTAGAACTAAAAACAACACAATGTTGACATGGGGGCTGGGGGGGAGCGGGGAGTCTTATTCCATACTTATTTTCTATAGTAATCTGAAATTACTACTACATTTTTTTGGCTGAGTTTTTTTTTGGTTTAAACTAGCTTCCTTTTCCCTCTGTCCAGTATTCACCATTTGTCCTGGTTTCGGCTGGGATAGAGTTAATTTTCTTCCTAGTAGCTGATATAGTGCTGTGTTTTACATTTAGTATGAGAATAATGTTGATAACACACTGATGTTTTAGATGTTGCTAAGTAGTGCTTACACTAGTCAAGGACTTTTCAGCTTCCCCTGCTCTGCCAGGTGCACAAGAAGCTGGGAGGGAGCACAGCCAGGACAGCTGACCCCGACTGGCCAAAGGGCTATGCCGTACCACATGACATCATACTCAGTATATAAACTGGGGGAGTTGGCTGGGGTGCAGCGGTCATTGCGCAGGGACAGGCTGGGCATCGGTCAGCGGGTGGCGAGCAATTGTATAGTATATCACTGGCTTTGTATATTATTATTATTATTACTACTACTCTTACTACTGTTCTATTTTATTTTACTTCAATTATTAGACTGTTCTTATCTCAACCCACGAGTTTTCTTACTTTTACCCTTCCAATTCTCTCCCCCATCCCACTGCGGGGGGGGGGGGGGGAGGGTGAGCGAGCAGCTGCATGGTGCTTAGCTGCTGGCTGGAGTTAAACCACAACGCTATTACAACACCAGTAACTTTCTGTGCAATTCCAGGCAAAGGTTAAATGACACCAGCTTAAACAGGTTTGTTTTCTGAGCAATTTATTCACCTCAGACAAGGTGGACTTCTATTCCCTCTAAGTGAACAGTCTGTGAATCAATGCTTTGAGTTCTCCCACAGAGCCTCACTTTCCTTGCATACTAGGCCAATACAGAAGACCATTAATTATTGTTCTCATAATTAGTCATGATTTGTTTTTTTTTTTAAATGCTGAAAATCACTTTAGTGAACATGCATCACATCCTTCACATCCTTCTTATGTGTTTTAGAAAGGTAAATAATAAAACCCCAGCCTGTTTCATCAGTTTTCAAACCACATCCAGGTCGTTTGTTGATTGTCCAAGAACAACCAGTGCTCTAGAAGTCACTCATTTTTACACTCAGATCACAGTATAGTAGAATTTCTGTCTATTATCTATCCCCAAACAACTACATTTTCACAATTTATTTTACTGTAAACATTACTCATACACATACGTATTTGTAGACACAGATAAGAGCTGGACAGCTGTCTCCATTTAGCTCACTGTACTATAACTACACTAAGACAGTATATTCATAACACTTACTCAGCATAAGCTGACATAGTCACAAAAAGAAAACAATTTTCATTCTTTTCCCCCATCTTGCAATGCTTCCTTCCCTTTGCTTGATGAGAATTAGGTGAACTGGAAATTCAGTTGGGGAATTCCATTTAAAAAAGTCCAAGCCTAAAATGTTGGTCTTAACCTCAATCAATTCCCTGATTCGATTCATCACACAAGAGCTTGTTTCACATAAAGGAGAGGAAGCACAAGAAATAAGCCACCCTGCGTAAAAGAAGATGTTTCTTTCAGCAGTAGTACTACCTTACGCCCGCTCAACATGTTCCTCAAATGATTGCCAAAGCTGTATTACCTGCCACTGCTAAAGTAGAACTGAAAACTCATACCTCAGTAGTTTACAAAATCTATCATCACAGTCAAGATGAAATCAAAGATACTCATATACTGCACACAGCATTTCTTGTAGTCACTGAAAAACTGCTTCATGCCTTTTTTTCCCCCTAATTAGTATTTTTAGGGTCCTGTCCGATTGCCTCCCTCACTTAGATCAACAGACAAAGCCACAACATTCACTTCTCAAGTTACATTTAAATAATTTCAAAATGCTTATGTGTAATATGAACAGCACCCTCTTTAAAGTTTTAATAAAGATTTTGTAAAGTTTCATTAATGCCGTTAACTAAACGTTCAAGTGTCCTCAGTTACACTATTTGTCAAAACTTCGCAGATAATCAAGATGTATATATACACATATTTTTTAAAAACTTCCCACTAGAGAAACGTGCCTGTTTGTAAGTTAATGCCTCCCTCGCACAATTCAGTGACTGTATAGTCATTGCATACAGCATTAAAAATGGTTCTGCCTTGTTATAGAGCACAGTACTTCTATTTTGCAGAAGAGTAATTTACCTTCAATAAAGACAAACAAGCCATTGGTGATCTGCCGATTACAGTAAAGTCAAGCATTTACATTCTTAAACAGTGAACAGTTCTAAGGGAAAGGTCCTCCAGGACTGAGATAGTCTGTTACCTTTCTCCACTCCCCACTGCCAAAGCCCAAATCAAAACTTCTATTAACCATTCAAGTAAGGAATTTAAGCATCAGCTACTAGGAGCTATACTGACAAAGAAACAGAGATCAAGGTCTTAAATGGAAGCAGATGTAAGAATTAATCAATTTCTAACCCCATAAATGAAACTTTATTAACTTTTAAAAATAACTCCAAATAAATCAAATCACTAACGTGAGGCAACTTAGATGTGGCCTCACCCCTCCTCCTTTTTTCAAGGGTCTGTTTTGAATAATTTTAGTGATCTATACTGTTCAGCCTGTTCTAGCAACAAAAATGAGTCAGGGACGTGGGTCAGGATATCTCCAGCTTAGTTTTTGTTCCTTCCACACACATTTTACACTTACTCTGGCTCACACTCTTCATACAGCTCTGTTCACAATGTCACTCTGTGCCCACACATCTCTCCTCAAATCACCTCCATTTAATTCTGCATGACACCACCGCATCACACCTTCCCTTTACTCCAACAGGCTTAAGTGTACTCATTCCTCTAGTTTTGATCTCCAGTTCTATCTTTGTTACAAAACCCACACTCTAATAGCAGGAACCAATACATCACTTAAGTGATGTTCCACTTAAGTTTATGAGAAAGCTTTTACTGTTGTAGGAATTTTTTTTTTTTGTACCGGTAAGAGAGAAGACAGTAAACACTTGAGAAATAGCAATCGAACAAGCTTTACTTACCTTGAAAATACCAACCCAGTCTTTCTGATGAGGATGGATAAACTGGGTCAGAGTGTAGTGACATTCAAGGTGTGTGTTTGGAAGATAACTTTTTGCCACATTCTGAAAAATCACATGTGCAAAATTGGAAGTCTGCAAAGTGTTAGCTGAAGACGGAACTTCTTGAAAGGATGACATGATTGATCTGTAACAAAATTGAAGAAGTTGCTACTTCAATATAGTGGAAAAATGAGTTAAGTTAAAAAATTAATCTATTTGAAATACACAAGACAGAAACCTAACAATTAGTTCCTCTGTTCTGAAAACAGAAAGCTATAGACAAAGTCCACCAAAGTGCACTGCCTCAGCATCACTCCAAAACAATCACCTCTCAGAATAAAAGGGCAGTCATTTCAGCGATGACATCAAGACGGAGAGAAAGCATTGCTTAGCTGAATGCTCCCAGTATTATATCTCGGATACGGTGGCAGAAAGTGGGAAAGAAAAGTGGTGGTGTGAAGAGTTCTAACTTAATGAAATATTCTTAATGGTTCTGGATGTAGCAGGGAAGGAAAAACAAAGCTCCACAGTTTCCCTACTTTAAACTTTTCTCAGAATCTGTACAGCCCAGTGCTTTTCACAGCATTTTTATATGTGAAGTTTTTCCTCCCCTCTCAATAAAAGTAACAAAGTTCCATTTTAAGACATATTTAAAAAACAAGAAAGTTTATCCAAACAGGAGGGGTTTGTTTGGTTGGGTTTTTTTTTTTCTTCTTCAAAAGAGTTCTCTTGCCTCTGTTTAGCAGTCCATGGGCATCTTCTACTGTTCTCACTGTAACACATATGCTACCAGCCCTGCATGTTTAGCTTCATTACCATAAACAATAGACTTCATTGATAGCGGGAACATTTAGGTATACACACAGTTTGATGGATTAACACTAATCAGCTGGACTGCAAAAGCTTTTAATCATGCTTTCCATTCACCACCTCATTCAGGATACATAGTGCTAAAAATTACAGCAATGCAAGATGCTTCACAAGCAGAACAAGAACGTCCCTTCCTCAGATTCAGCAGCATCTGCCAAAAATATAAGACAGGCAACTGAGAAGTTTCAAGTGTTTGACTTCAACATACAGTCACAAGTTTGTGAAAACACTTGACATTAGGAGGACTGCAGCCTTATATGTCTAACACATTTTTAGAAAGATAAGCCATCCTATTCTTGCAATTGCTATTACAAGTAATTTTATACTGACCAAGCAAATTCACACCTTGAATGAGGTAACTGCCAAGTGTGTGACATAATATATTACTTTCATTGAAGATACATGTGGAAAGCAATCCCAAAAAGGGACAGGCCACTGCAAGTCTCAAGAAGTTCAAAGATTAAAGGCTGCCTGTGTATTTCCTATAGCCTTTTAAAATTTTTCACTGGTTAAAAAATAAGCAGCAAAGAGCTCATGTTTTCTGAAATAAAACGCACACCGAAGTAAACGGGTATTCATCATTCAAAACAAGGAAAAGGCAAACAGGGATTATTTAGGTTTAAGCCCTCCACGTTTTAAGCTGACTACTGCCCAATTTAATGTAACACATGAAGTACATACGGGCAGCCATGACATTGTTTTGATGTATCAGATGTTAAATAAAAAGCAGTTTTGTACCCTGAACAACACAAGTAATAAGATAAAATGCCAAGCTTATGAAGATTAACAGATAGAAAGGACAAAAACAAGAACTTACACAAGCAAGAAACTGAGTAAAGATCAAAAGACAGCTTTTGAGAAACAATAGGGTACACATAAATCCTATCTGTTATCTAGCTTCAGAGTCCAGAAGAGTGTAGGAAATTTTATGGCATAGTAAAACCCTGAAAACTCCCACATCTCTCAAAACAGAGGATTATATTTAAGACATCTCTAAAATGCACTCTGAACTACAAATGGTACGAAGCAGCAGTTTCTACAATTCTAAAAGAAACAGAATAGCCTTAATTTTTTTCAAGTGCAACAAATTCATTCATTTTTAGTAATTCAGTAGTACCTGAAGCCAAATAATAGTGACATGAAACAGACTGTTTCAGTTTTCATTACCCATGATAAGTATAAAAAGAGTACACACAGCATTAATAACAAGAATAACTTTTTTTAAATAGGTGTACTTTAAAAATTGGATCATTTATTCTAAGCACATATTACAAAAGAAAAAAAAAAACACAGAGGAACCCAAAAAAAAACCCCAAACATTCACGTCTGCACACTGGATGCCAGCTACCACAGCCGAGTACTAGCCTTAGTGAAACCAGTAAAGGGAGGCTGGTTTCCAAGCCCAAAGCAGAACTATTCACGAATCTGAGCTTGTGCAGACCAGCAGAATCATCTGGGATTACTGTTCCCCAGCAGGAAAATCCCCGGAGCTTAGGTGAAGCAGACATCTACTTACAGTGCCAGGATAGTTTAGGGGATGCTGGCTGCTTGCCTGCCTAGCTCACAGCTACCGGTTGGGAAAAAGGGGAGGTGGAGCAGGAGAAGGAGGAGGAAGAGCTACGCTTAGGCTTCATTACTGACATGGCAAGCAATTCCCTCGGGGAGGCTGAACGACGCGTTTGCTTTTACGCACCGAAAAGGACGGAAGGAGGAAAAGCTCGTCAGGCAGGAAAAACAAAAGCCGAGCGAGCCGCACCGCCCCAGCCAGCTCCTCCCGCAGCCCTCCAGCTGCCGTCCCGGCGGGACAGGCCGCACCTGACACCCCCGGCCCCTACCTGCCCTGCCTTCCCCCGCTCCGCGGGGCCGGCCTGCGCCCTGCCGCCTCTCGCCCCTTCCCTACGCCGCCAGCGGCCGGCGCGGCCTCACCTGCCCGCCGCGGATCACCTTTGCTCCGGGCCTTCGCAACGCGCTCGCCGCGGCAGCGGGGGAGGAAAAGGGAGCCCCGCCGCCTCCCACAGCGCGGCCGCCCGGGACCCGCGCACCCCCCTTCTCCCCTCCCGACTTCGACCGGCCCAAGACAGCTGGGGGGTGCGGGGGGGGGCCGGCTTCTCAGTGGCGCAGAACCGAGGCCCGCGGCCTAACGGCCCCGCCCGCCCCAGCGGCTGCCGAAGGCCGGCGGCGAGGAAGGTACCAGACCCGCCCTTGCCCCCGCAGCCAGGCCTGGGAGGGCCCCTTACCTAGACGGGCGCGGAGGGCGCCGGGGACATCAACACGGGGCCTCCGCCATCAGCGCCTCACAGCCCCGCCCGCCCGCGTCACTTCCAGCCCCGGCCCTGCCCGCGCGGGGGCGGGCCGCCGGCGGGGAGCTGCAGGCGGTGCTGGTACTCGCGCTGGCCGGGGGGGGTCCGGCCCGGGTCAGGCCCCTCAGGCCTTCGCGGCCTCCCACACGCCTTCACGGGCAGGGGGAGAGGGCCTGACCGGGGCTGTGTTGCCAGCGTGTGTAGAGCCGTACAGCTGTTCCCTCCATAAAGCGCACCTGCCTCCTGCCACAGTTCCCTCCCTTCACGTTTGTTTTTACATTACTTCTATAATACTCACGTACCCTGATTTAATCATCTCCTCCTCTGTTCCACTTCCAAAACGCAGGCGTACTTGCACCTCATAAGTCACCACCATTAATCTCCCAGCCTTTGCAGGTCTTCCCAAGCCAACGGAGGGGTGAGATAAGAGTCACGGCAAACGCTTACACATGGTTCTCCTGCTTGCGTACACTGGCGGATCTCCATGAAAGTACATTACCTCATAGATACGCTGACTCTACTTGATTTTCATCCAAAGTCGAGCCATAGATCACTTACCAGAGTAACGGGGCTGAGTAACAAGGAACAGTGGTGAGTAACCGTCATTGCTAGGCGGGATGTCTCCCAGTACGCCCAGCATTGGTTGCTACCACAAATTGTCTTCAAGATCACCTTTACCTCTTTGCTACTACTGTTTCTTACATGTTTTCATGTGTATTTTCAACAAACAGGTTATGTGAAGAGACATATTATTATTATTAGAATTAATATTATATTATAGAATATTATAGAATTCATTATTAAAATTATTGACTTAGGTTTTTGACAAGTTCACCAGCTTTTTCATGGCCAGTCCTAACAGAAATGAAACTAAGCCAGAGCATAGGAACTGTCCTTTTAACTAATTAAGCTTATTCATTGTACTTGCTTCTGTTTCACACGTCTTGTTTCTGAAAACAATCTTATGTCTTCAGGTGTATCAAGGTTACTAAGTAAGCCTTTGATTTGTATACACAATCAATAATCTCTTATATCATCCATATATTCCATTTTCCCTGGAAAGCAATAAATTCCCTGCATTGTACTAATAGATCATTTTAGAAGACACAAGAAGTGTATGTGCAGGACTCTCTCTTTTAAGACCAGATCAATTTTTGTAGTGGCAAATGAAACTGGTACATTAATCAGAAAAGCAATAAATATTTCTAAGGAGGTGGGGAGAGCTATTTCTTCTTATCTCTATCCTCCATTTCTTCTCCTGGCTGCTCTTCGCTCTGTATGACCTGATAAAGGGCTGGCTAAGAGTCACAGGACGCTGTTCTCATGTGGGCTGGGACTTGGGAAGAACCTGGGGTTTACAGTCACTAGCTGGGAAGTATCAATGTTGGTGAGACTAACAAGTAGTTTCGCTTTCATTTAACGCTATTATAATGCTGGTTTATGGGAATATCATGGGAAGTTTGAAATAAAGATACTCTTCGGCAGCTAACAGTTTTTACAGTGAATGCTTGGAAAAAAACTCTGTTTCCTTATTTAAAAAAAAATTATCCCCAATTCTGAGTTTTTTAAGAAACTTGAGGTATTTCCGTGCTCAGTTCATAACTGTTCATTCAGTCAAAATAGTTACTGTTTAGTCATAATTCACTATTAAGTTATTATTTCTATTGCTAAATATAATATAACATATGCTGGTTGTCACATGTACAGTGTAAATATTAGGACAAATAAATCAAGAATAATTTTTCTTGTACTTATATCCACAATTTTCAGGAAAAAAAATGTATTTTTAAACTATATCTTAACGACATATAGATAGTGGTTATAATATATATAATGTAAAAATATTTCCTCAATTATTCAAATTAAGAACATTTCTTACTGAACTAAATCTATGATTTAATGTGTTCTCATGTATGTATTTGTACCCTAAGTTTAGATGCCAATCTTATTTCTCTAGAATTTATAGCTTCTCTACAGAAAGACGGTGCAGAGCCTTTTCTTGTTTTCTTATTGCTTCTTTGAGAAATTAAGTACTTTAACCCAAATGGACAAGTTGTGCACTGTGATCCCAGGATCAACAATCAATATGCTTGTACTGGTACAAACAAAGATTTGGATCAAGAAAAATGCGATTGGGAACTGGTGAAACTTGCACTTGCTCTGAGAATTAATGGTTGAGTGCCTTAATCAGTCTGAATTTTCTAGCCAGGGATCATCAGATACTATCTCCTAGAATTCATCCATGTGATATAAATCTTTTGGAAAACTTGCTCTTGATTAGTTTTCTACTCAAGTTTTTTTCTACCTTTGCCTACATTCTCTGCAAAATATTTAAAATTGTAAAATAAAAAAGAAGTTTGATCAGCATTTCTAGTGAACCCCTAGTCTTGTAAGACTCTCTAACACTAATACATTAATTCAATTAGAAAAGCTTATTACAGGTATGTTGGCAGTAATCCCATCTCCTTCTGACTTGACTTTCACCTTTCCGAACCCACTGATTTTAGTAACAGGAAATTGTTTTCATTCACACCAGTATTTTACAACAAATGGTATACTTTTCATGTAGACCAGAATTGTACTCCAAGTATCTAGAATCAGTGTTACGCCACTATTTGGGTGGGTTTTTTAAGCAAAAAAATGGTGAATGACAAGTATCATTTTGATGCAATTCTCCGTATACATGTCACAGAATCAGAACCATGGAGGTTGGAAGGGACCTCCAGAGCAGGTTGAAGGACAGCATGTTGCTCAGGGCCTTGCCCGGCCACGTTTTGAATGTCTCCAAGGACAGAGATTCCACCATCATTTAGAGGACCTCTTCCAGTAGTTGAAAACACCCGTTGTAAAAAAGTTGGTTTATACCAAATTGGAATTTCCCATGTTCCAATTTTGTCTCTTGCCTCTTGTCCTTTCAGTGTGCACCTTTCAGAGTTTGGTTCCATCACCCTCTGCTTAGCTGGTTGTGGATAGCAATAGGGTCTCCCTGTGGCCTTCTCTTCTAAAGGCTGAAAAAAAAACAGTTCTCTCTCTTTTTCTGTCTACATGTACCATTCCCAAAGAATATATGTCTCATTTTGTTGGTGAAAAACATTTCACCAGGGTATTTATTTGGAAATAAAAAGCTGGCAGAATCCTTTTCTTAGTGTCTCAATTTCTTAAGTGCATAAATACGAGGACAAATATACAACAGCACATTAAGATTGTGGGTTTGATAGAAATATTAAATAAGGTAAAAATGTATGTGAATGCAGTAACTGGATTTGAACATTACTAGATTCAAAAGAAGTTTGAAATTCAGTCTGGGACATAAAAATCCCTCTGCTTTGTAATTATACCGAGACTTTCTTTGCCAGGATGAGACTAGTCCCACGTCAGGCACAAGATGAACAAGGAATAAACGCTGTAAGCAGCTAACTGGAATTGCCAAAGGAAGTGTAGGGCAATTACGGACTCTCAGGGAGCAGAGTCAAGCATGTTTGGGAAACATTTACTATTTTCATGACTACACTATCTTTGTAAACCTCTGAGCTCCTTTAGCAATTTATAGCCTTGAAATTAGAAATGGGTCCCCATCACATCTGTTTCACCTTGGGTATATTTGAACTTTTATTCAGATCCAGAGCCTAACATTTTTTCTGTTTACTTTCTGTGTTACAGCCTGAACCAAAGCCATGATGAGTTTTGGATCCAGCCCTGAATTCTTCCCCAGAGGCCCATCTTTGCTTTGTACGAGTGACAGAAACATTATATATTTCTAGTTTTTATTACCAGAGAAAGGTACTTTATGTTGTGGATATTCAATCTATTGGCGTGACATGATGATATTGATGAAGTGTGGTAAGGAAACGCTTCGGTTCTAATGATTTGATTTGGTTTTGGTTTGACTCCTATTTCAACACTCCCAACTTTTAAAAGTATGGGCCATGTGAGATGTAAAATATATATATCGATGTCACTAATCGGAAGGTCTTTCTGGTCACGTTGTAAAGCACACTTAATCAACTTCTTTAAGATCATGTTACAGAAAGCTATTAACTGTACTCTTAAAACAGTTAAATAGTTATAAATAATGTTTTATATTATGGCTGACAACACTGAATTGCCCAGCATTTAAGGAAATCTAATCACAGGGCATGCAGACTTTGCCTTCCAGTGAGATGGCATGGCAAAACTTTGGAATATATTAGAAATCCCATACTATTGCTAACATTTCCTATTAAGGAGAAAGACTCTCTCTGTACATTTTGGATTTCTTTTCCAACACTTAATTGCAGCTGATGAAGAAAAGCTATTCAAAAGCTGCCAGGATTTTTAAATCTGTATGAGTGACATTGATGAAATTTGTGGGTTTTCCCAAAAGAGTATAGGTGAGAGCAGACATGTAAATTTTGTATATGTGTGCATGTATGTGTGTGACAGGGAGAGGAGAGAGCAAGCGCTTACGCCAAAGGTGTGAGACTTGGCAGCGCTGCACTGTACAATGGGCACAAGAAACCGCATGTCTGTAAATGACTGCATTTGAATTGCTGTTATTTCACTGTTGGGTTACTGTATTGTTAAAGTGAAAAGGAATGTTTTTAATAAATGCAAATAATGAATTAAATGCTTGCACATACTGAGGCTTTACTCTCTGGTGTGTAATTAATATATGTGCACTGGAGACCCAGGTCTGGGGGAGTGTTTCATTTCTTATTTATGATGTTTGCAAGGGTTTTTTTTCCTTCTAACATACCTCTTACTGGCATGCACAGAACTGCATGTAAATGACCACTGAGTAGGTGTCACTTAAATCTTAGCAGATATAGAACAGGTAAATACCTTTGGTTTGTATGCTTTGGTAGATTTATTGTTTCTCCCAGCCTTTTATCTTTGCTATCTGAAAGTAATAGGAAGCTCCCAAATGGCCAACATTTTGTTTTCAGAGGCAGGAAAACTGCATGTGGCAGGAAACAAACAAGCAATGAGATTTCTTGTACCTCAGGGCACACCGCTTAACCCTGAGGGACTGAAAGTAGAAAGACACTTTCCACAGCTACCTACAGCGTGCTTCTTGTATCCCCTTCTGGGTCCCCCTCCAGCACTGGCTGCCACCGCTGACAGAGCACAGAAGTGTCTGTATACTGTATCTGCAAGAAGCTTGGCAGCTTTCCGATTTTCTCATAATGGTATATATTTTTCTCAAAGGATCTAAAGATGTCTGAGTCCTCATACTAATGCTGTCTCCTGCTTCCCTAACCTGGCTCTAGCAGTTCTTGCGTCTCCACCGCTTTACTAGTTTTTCTCACTCCTTGGCTCCCTGAGCAGCTGCATCTGTCGCATCGTGTGCTCAAACTGGGGAGCTTGGTGCTGCTCCACAGCTCCCTGCTGAGGCCGGTACCACCCGACTGATGCAGGAGTTCGTGCTCACGCTTGACTTGGCACCAAGGAGAAGGGCTGTCGGGTCATCCAGTGCGCTTGTGAGAGGTTGTGCCTGGCCTGGGACTTGAGACAGAGTGGCTCACGCTGCTTTTCCCCATAGCCCCACATTCAGCTTGGAGGGGGGTCTAAGCCTCTTGTGTTTCTATTTGTATGGAAAACTTCTCAGTCAACAGATCTGGAGTGGAGGTTCTCACCTTCTCCTACTGCTGGAGTTATGGAATTCCTACATTATGAGTTCTTAAATTCCATGCAAAAATAATAACCATATGGTTACATAAATTACGTACAAATCAATTACTAGGAAGCACAGTGCCAAAATTAAAATTTGTCTTTAATTCATCCCCCTGATTATTTTTTATTCTATTGTGTCTATTAGCATTGCACAGAGTAGAATGTTGGATTTGCTGTGCAAATTTACATACAGAAAGTAATGCAGTCTTTCTGATTTTATTTGATCAGCACCACTTAGCAATGCAAACTATATTTTTACCACACATATCCTATCATTTCTTTTAAGCTTTCATACCTTTTCTTATTTCACAAATTAATTTCCTTGTATAAGGAATATTTTAAAAAGGCAGAATACTGCAGTGCTTACATTTCTACAACCTTCAACAAAAAGAAACATATTTAATAAATGACTCTCCCTTTTGCTAATAAATATTTTACATTATAATGTAGCAAAGTAAGCAATATTGTCCAAAGTGTGGTTGCGTGTTGTTGTGTTTTGGAACTGGAATCTTTCAATCAAAATGTAATTTACATTATTAATATGGGTAACAACTCTTACCCTTTTAAAAACACAGTAATGTCACAGCCATGACATATGGCTTTAGTTCACTACATGGCAAAGGATCTGTTGGGCCTGTAATAAGTGCTTTGTATACAAACACCATGGTTAGAATCTGTTTTTACAGTGTGTATTTCAGTTGTCTTCACTGGGATATGTCAGTGGGCAGCATTTGGCCTGTAAATCTGCATATTTTGAATATACCATGTTTGTGCTGAAGGAGACTTTTTAAGGCTTTATGAAACTGCCTGCTTAAATGCTACCACTGAGACCTGACTGAGCTTGTCCACAGTATCTGTTACTAATACTGCCTGTAAGTAGTGCAGCTTTTCCTTAAAATGGGGTGATAGAGGTGTTTGAGTATGAAAAAAACCAAGTTATCTTAAGAGTTTTTGAGAACTTTACCCATAATAAACCGCACATTGATATTTATTTTAGCATTCCCAGAATCCAGGCATTTTTCTCCCTGTTAGAAGAGATGCCAAAAGCAAATTCAATCTGTAGTTCTCTCTCTCCTTCCCAGACCTTTGTTGACTTGTGGTCCCCGTTCTGCTGCAATTAGTCAACTGCCAAGGGAGAGTTCATTGGCTGAATATTCTTCCTAGTCCTCTTCTAAATTCAAATATAGTTTGCCTTAGTTTTTGTTGTATTAATCACAGGGTTGCCAGAGCCAAATCAGCTCATTTGTCAATGGGAATTTGCACAAGCTTCCAAGCGGGATGAATTTTTTCCCCACAAAAGAGCAGATCTTACAAATTGCACCCATTGGATGTCTAATATCATCCTAATTTTCCATTTACATATTGCTTTTTGATCATTTTACACTCAATATTTCACTTAGAAACCATTTATATCACAACTGTACTTGGCCCTTGGTATTATTAGGTAGCATGAAATACACTCAGTGATGGCATGAAAGTTATTTCCAATCGGGCTTATGAAGAACAGCTGAGCAAGTACAACCTCCTGACCTCAAAGTGTTTGTTTACTGGGAACTATATTCCAGTTCTCTACATTTAATCTGTCTTGGACCAGGCTGACATTCCCCTGCTAGATTTATTGTGTCTCTAGAGGCTATTACAAACACAACATTGTCACTGCTTATCTAATAAAATGATAATAGGATTATATTACTCTAGTGATAACGATACATTTATGTTCATTTTTAATAGTTACAAACCAAAGTTTGATTTCACGTTCAGTGAAGATAATGTGTTATGGGGGGGGGGAGGCGGCGGGGGAAATAAACCATTCAGAAAGTATTTTTCTTTCAAACAAATCAGTCATGGAAAATATTTTTTATTCCTTCTTATTTGTAAAGCAAAGCTTCAGTTTGTGTACATGAGCAGGCATACTATGTCAGTTTTACAGAAATAATAATAATGAGGAAGTCTGACTCAGGAAACTCTGGTTTTCCTAAATCAACAGCTCTGGATTTTGGAAGCTTGTCATGGTTTTTCTTGTGTATCTTTTCCTAGAAGTTGTCAGACATCAAAAGGCAGGCACAACAGACCAGATTTGCATTTCAATTATATTTAGTTATATTCAAGGTGTCCACAGTAAATTAATTTATTAGTGGTGGTATTATTATTGTTGTTGTTGTTGTTACTATTACTATTACTATTAGTTTAGTTGTAGCAGGTTTTAAATCATAGCCAAGTTTTAGTTTAGCACTGTGTGTTTTGAGGGGAGACTCTTCAATGTATTTCTCAACTAGATTTAACGAGTTACTTTTAGTGTAATCAACATCTCTCTGTGTAATGTATGCTCTTAATTTATCTCCCAGCTGAGACAACAAAAATCAAATTACTTTTTAACTTCAGTAAGTTGTACATGAACAAAAGGTTTGCCTTTTTTTATTTTAGGAAAGCGAATTATTGCATCTCTCCTTTTTTTTCCTTTTTTTTTTTTTTTTGTAGAGCTCTGACACTGTAATGCTGACCTTTAACAAATGATCCTGTTGTTTTGGTGACCAACACCCTAGTGACTCTGCTCTACTGGAATTCAAATCACAGTTAGCACAGATGAAGCATGGATCATTTTTTATGAACAAGCAGCATATTCCTTCTAAAAAGTATTGTTATTTGATAGTTTCTTCTGCAATTTTTCACTGCAGCTGACTATTACTTTTCTTAAGTGCTGTTACTTAAAAGTAACCTATAAAAATAGTCTGCATTAGGGAAATGCATTAATGTGTAACAGAGGTTTAAAACAAAATTAATAATAAACAAGCTATTCCATAAGTATGCATGCTACATGGTGAAATTATAGTGCTAGACTTTAAATGTGTGGTTTGGATTTAGAACTCTTAAATGTTACATAAAGTGTAGTCCTCTTAAATTTTCAATAGGGCAGAATGGAGTTTTGTTAAAATAAAGATTCTGCAACTAATTGCCTCATGTCGGTATACATTCCAAGTCTTTTTATTATAAATTCCTTTCAAAAATATTTCAATGGACAAGACAGTCTAGGCAATGCAGGCAAAATAGACAATACAGGACCACAATAATGGCAGTAGTTTTGTCTTTATAAGTTGATCCCCATTGATTTGTGTGCTGTTCTTGTAAAAGTCTTCTCTGTCCTTTTGCACGTCAAGTTGATATTTCCTATATCCTCTATATAGCTAAAATTCCAAAGGAATTAAATTTATTATCAATTGCACGCACAAAACATATGAAACCGAGTCCAAATTTTGCAACCAAGTATAGAAAATAAAAGCTGGTTCTTTTGTGTTGGATTATATTACTTAAGTAACAGTGTCTCTTTGTTGAACGTTAAGGAATTTCTCTCTTGATCTGCAGTAGGTTATGTTCCTGGGTACTAATTCTTCTAGCAAGTCAGTAATGAGGAGTATTCCCTAATGCACCTTACTCCACTGGCGACCTTATGTTGCTTCCTCTAAAATCAGGAAAAATTCCTAAGAATGTCAATGGGAGCAAGATCACCTCCCATTTTGGCAAAGCCAAGACTGTGCTGAGGAGCATGCCACATGAAGAAAATGTTTCTGAAGCCATGTGTTTTACACTTTTGTGTAGGAAAACCCAAGGACTGAGTCAGTGCCAGGATTCCTCTTTCTATGTCATAAGGAGGTTAGTTCAGGATTTTATCAGAGTAATGTCAGGTTGATGCTTTTAGACTGATACACAGATGTCGGTTGGAAAAAATCTAACTATTTTTTCTGTGTTTTATATGCATGAATCTATTCCTGGGCAACAATTACCTCATCCTTACTCAGGCCCCTTAAGTTTGAGATCAACTTACAATGTAGCTTTTCCACATTGCATTTCCATGTTGCCCTACCATGTTCATTTTCTTTTCCTGTGTCAGTACCCCGGAACTGGCAGAACGGCATTGAGTGGCAAGGGGGCAAAAAGAGGAAAAGAGGGCAAAAACTCTAGTGCTTAACTGAAATTGGTATCAATTAGTACAAATACGTATGCACTGGTACCCTGCGGTAACCTGCTCTTTCTAACATTCACCTGATGTCCCCATGAGATGCGACCGCTTTCCAAACTACAGTAGAAATGCTTCTGACAAAACAGACAGTAAGTGTTCATACCAAAACAAAGTTTCTGTGTTCCCCCAGGGCACTACATTCCCACAGAAGCCTGGAATTTGCTTCCCCTTAAGTATATGCAATATTCAGAATATCACACATATTCAGTTCATGGTTGATTACTAAATTACATACTGCTGCAGAATATATTGTACGATTCAGCAAGAAGTAAAGCAGTTCAGATTACACAAGGTTTTTTTTCCTGTCGCTGCTTATACATTCCAGTTTGTTATCTAGTGAAGTGCACGCAGCTAGGAAATGACTGCTGCCCTGAGAATCCCAACTCAAATATTTACAAGCGTGAAGAATGTCATATTATGTTGGACTCAAGGTCCCTCTAGCCTAGTAGTCTGTCTCCAGCAGTGACCAGTCAGAGAGGAAATATGCAGGGATATTTCTCTGGAATGCTCTTCCAGCTCCAACTACTTGCAGCTCAGGGGTTCCTGAGCAGCTTCCCTGCACTTTTATTGCATGTTACAAACAGTCTGAAAGCTCTCCACTGCAGAGAGGTAAACACAACAAATGCAAGATGAAAGGTTAGAAGGAGGAATAAAACACTGTAGGCTTGGCTGCCATTTCATTTTGAATCAAGTCTCAAATGTGCTGTTGCATCCACTGTAGTTTCTTTTGGCTACACTAAATAGTGTTAATGTTGAATTTAAATATCACTCTGCAATGACGGTCCCATTTTGTAGATGTTGTATGCCTGTAATTCTTGCTAAATTCAGTGAAAATTGGGCTCAGTTATCAACCCAGACTGTAAAACTCCATGTCCTGAAAAGGAAATCTCCCTAAAGTAACGGAAAATTTAAAAAAAAAACAAGATCAAATGTAATTATCCCGCATCAATAGAGTTAAAGTCAGGGGCAGGCTCTAAAAATGAATCTAAATGCCCTTAGCATAATATGACATAGTGCATATATTTCCCTTTGCTTTCAGAGGTTCCTTATTAAGAGAAAAAAATTCCTTAAATCTAAGAATGCAAAATTGACAAAAATATACTATAACTATTCTGTATTTGTAGGGGGATTTTAATTCTTTGTTTTTTCTTTTTATATGAGACCTTTAAAGCAAACCAAGATGGCCACATTTTCAGCACTAAGAACAAAAAGAGTAGCCTTCTTTACATTATTTTCTGTTTATTTACATGTTTGTTTATGTTTCTTTGCATGCCCTGGAACTTAGTGGGCACAATGTACCAAGAGGTAGAAAACTATCTACCTACAGTACCTCAATAGCAGCTGCTTTTTGTATTACGAGTGCTCTGACAAGTTCTCATGTTTTAACAACCATGTTACAATGTCACAAATGTTATGGAGCACACCTAAGGCCTACACATATTTCTTACAGTGTAAGAAAAGAAATCTCAGTCACTTAAACACAAAGGTCTTGATTTACAACGTCACTACGCATCCATTGGGTACGATGTAAGTACATATACACAAGTTTTTGATGATCTAACAAGCTGGGATACAGGGATAGAGGACCACCCAGTATAAAGGTACTGTATCTTTTTCTCCACATTTCTCAGATCCTGCAGAAATGAGCGAGCAGCAGTCTACAAAGCAAGATGATACGGTAACTATGCGTTAATAATAGCAAGGCCGTGCAGCTTAATGAACATGGTGATAATGGTCATGGATATGATACGGTTATGTGATAACGACAGTCAAGAAAGTGGCATTTTCTTTCCCTTTTCTGTCATTGACATGCTTTATGACACTGGGAACCTCATTAGTCTTCCCATCACCCAGAATTTGGTTTTACGTTACCAATACCGAGTAGCTCAGGAGCGGATTTAAGAGCGTTCTGCCCCACTCCTTCATTCCAGCTTGGCCCTCTGAGTCCCTACAGAGTGAGGACCAGTGTGCGCCAGTGCAACCATTTGTGGGGGCAGGCTGTAAAACAGAAAGGATGTGGGTTAACAACAGTTATATCGGCATACCTGAGAGGGCCGTAAATTGGAATGCAAGGATGGGGATGAGCTGCCAGGGCAAAACCAGTGGGGATTTTTTTTTTTTTAAATCCCACTCATTTCACAGGTCCAGTACAGAAAGCTGTCAAAAAGCAACTGAACTGACTGGACTGACTGGGGGGGGCCTCCAGGTATACCTAGGTTTGCGGAGCAACAATGACTTAAATGGGTTTGGCAGCTAAAAGATCAGTTCATATAATGACACCTATACTCTTTTTTATAAGGCACTATAAGATCTACCAATGAAAACAGATATGTACCAGTTATATGTTTACTACTTGTCATTCTCATATGTAATTTTTATGCTGTTCTTTTTGCCGTATTGTACAAAATAAACTCTTTACTTACACTAGAGCAACAAGTAGGCTAGCAAGTTTTCCTTAAGAAAATAGTTCCTTCCTGCCATAATCAGTCAGATATTTTGAGGTCCCATTTCATGCCTAAATCATAAGGTTGGCATTACTGCTTTTAAGATACAATACACCATTGATAGAACAAAACTTTAAAGCCAATTAGATGTTGGCAATCTTCCTACCATTGGCAAAGGCACACTTGTTAACAGTTCCCCTTTGTGACATGTTTGCAGTGTAATCACTCATTTCTGGAAAGCTTTTTTGGCACGTTGAGATATTTTAAAATATCTAATGAATTTATTTTTATAGACAATTTTAGACTTTACTCGCATTACTTTAAAGCATTTTACTTTAAAAAGTAGGGGCTGTATGCACTCAAGTGAGGCATGTATCCCCATTTTTAACACAAGGGAAAAATAACAATTTGTAGAACCAAGCTATACAAATAATAGTTTATTTGCATTTTAACTAGTTAACAATTTCAGAAATCATCACATACAAATCTTTATGAAACACTATCTTACTAGGTGTGAGTAAGGAGATACTGCTGCTTTGTTGGAAAAAAACAGAACATTTTTATCCTGGGTTTTAATATAAGTAAAAGCTTTCATGGCTCTTTACTTAAAACGAAAGTATTTTGAAGTTAACACAGCTTTTTTCTTCATTTTGTGTGGAAAGAATGTGATTAGGTTAGGAAAGAAATAAGAAACACACCAAACAAAATTAACTAGGAAGGCTTAATTTATAGCAAGATAAACTTTTACGAAAGGCAAAATTATTTTTAACAAAATGAGCTAACTTTACTATAAGCCTACTAAAAGTTCAAACATCACTAGAGGGCATTTTGGAGAAAATAAAAAGCACAACAACACTATTAATTTCATTTTCTCCCTTCTCCTGCAAATGCTCTGCATTATGGTAGCCCTGCAGCATCTGGTCCTGCAAATGCTTCCTTCCCATACTGGCTACCTTAGAAGTACTAAACTGCTCATATCAGTTGTATCAGTGTTCATTATGTGAGCAGAGATTCCGTTTAATCTCAGGTATTTCATCTGTCTGCAAAAGCACGTTCTGTACAAAAGCAATGCAAAGACTATAGTAAGATAACAGTGGACGTGTCTGTAACAATAGGGTTTATTCACAGGTGTGTTGGGAAAGTACTATAAGGCTAAGGCTGCTACACTTTTATCAATAGGACTCTCCTTTTTCCAGTTTCTCATGCTTTGTTTGGAAGTGATTGCAGTCTATTTTTATTATGCTGGTGAAATTCTCCTCATATACCTTCTAAACAAAGAATGCTTTATTTATACCTACGAAATAAAAGCCTCTTAGACATGATAAAGGTCTAGAGAAAGATGCAGATATGCAGGTAAAGCTGCATCTTATAATGAGAGTTAAAAATCTGAATGCAAGGACCACAGTGACTGTAGCATTAGACTCCTCACTTGATCCGCCTATCTATTCTTAAACGCTCAAAAAAATATAATTACTTTTCTAACTCAGTTCAGACTTGATAGGAGTCTACAGCCAGCTGGAAAAGGGTCAATGGCTCTGAAAATGCAAGGCAGAGTAGCATCAGGCTGGAAGGCAAAAACTCCATGTTGTCAAGGTTCTGTGTGATTACATGTAAAAATCAAGTTTTAATGACTTCCAAAGACCTTATCTGGACTACACCTCAGTACAGATTTCTGCCAGCATAGCTGCATCAGTGAGGAATCACACCTCTTCTCATCCCAACAAAACTTGTGCTCAAGATGGTTGTCAACCTCGTCACCACTGAAGAGAAAAGTAAACATAGCTCAGTAGCTTCATTCACTTGGCACACTTCAAATGGGACGGTGTAAGGGACAAGAGAGCTTATGAAAATATCGGTATATATGAGTCTCCGGGGCTTCAAATGCTTTGCAAAACGCTAGCAAATGAAACGGTTTCTGGGGTTTTTTTGTGTCTCTTTCCATTGCCTTAGCTGCAGCATCTTTTTTTCTTCTCAAATCATACTCTTAGTGCTCAGCTGAGAGACAAGGAAGCAACTGGGTGACAGTATGAGATCAGCCTGTTGAGTGGTAGCACTCACTCATGCCAGAGTAAAGCTATGATATAACCACAGCCTTCTTCACTGCCCACAAAATTCCTTTATGTTGAGCTGGGTTAATTTAAATGTGTATCATCCATTGCTTCATAGGGGCAAATATACAAAAATATAGTGTGGCACTGAGAGAAGAGCCAAGTTCATATATCGAGCCTATTCTTTCTGTGCTAACATATAACTGAGTGAATAGCTGACTCTGAGAGACCTGAGGTCTATTCCTGATGACTACATTTTCCCAGAAGTCTGTAAATGATACTACCTAACAGCTAAAAAAAAAAAAAAAAAAAGCTCTGACCTGGAAAGAGTAACCTAATGACCCAGCATTCCTCCGTAACAAATTAAGGCAAGTTTTGCTGTCAGGAAATTAACTATTTTGTTCACGAGAGAGAATGTGGCAGTTGCAGGACCGGAGCTGAAGCCTTGCTCTGAGGAGGCAGCATTCGCCTGCCTCCCGCCTGCCCTCCCTCAGAGCCTGGCCTGCTCCCCTCAGGCCCCCGCAGGGCCTGAAGCTCTCCCCGGACTGCCAGCAACGTCTCAGAGTCCCGTCAGGTGCTAGGCTGTGGGCGAGCAGCACAGCTCTTAAGAGCTTGTTCAAACACCAGTCTAATCGATGTTGATAAACCCTCTGTCCGGCCTTCGGGAACGGCGCTCCGGGCAGGATGAAGCCAGTCATGAGCTCTAACGCTCACCCGCCAGCTGCCTAGGCAGAAACGGTATGAGGCGGCCTGTTCCCTCACTCGTGGGCGTCCTTTGCGCCCTGCTGCGGCTACCTCGGCGCCCACACGGGCGTCCCCCGGCCTCGCACCGCAAACCGCCTCCGCCAAAAAAGCGGCTCTGGCTTCCCTCCCTCCCCTCAGCCAAGCGTCCCTGCTGGCGGCGACGCAGAAAGGGGAGGCCGCGGCGGGCAGGCGCAGACAAGGAGGGCTGGAGGGAAACACCCCCCCAGGGAGCCGTAGGCAGCGGGATACGGTTACCCACCGCCCCGCCGCCAGCTCCGCTGCCCCAATAAGGTGCCCCAGCGCCTGCCCGGCCCCCGTCCCGCCCCGCTCCGCCCTCCGGCCGCGGGGAGCGGGGCCGGCCCCATCCGTCACGGGGCGGCGGGCGGGGCCGGCCGGCCGCGGGGAGGAGACTGTGCTCTCCCATTGGCTGGGTCGCTCCAAGGAGCGTCTGTGGTTGGCTGCCGCGGCTGCCGCTCGCAGCGCGCGGGCGGTGGCGGGCGGCGGCGGCGGCGGGCGGGGAGGTGCTGGGGCGAGTGGCGGCGAGCCGGAGGTCACTCGGCGCGGGGGCGCAGCATGGCCGCGGCGGTGGTGCTCGGGGGACCTGCGGGCTGGTGGCGGTGGCACCGGCGGGTGCGCGCCGCCCGCGCGGCGATGGGTAAGGAGCTGCCCCTCCCCTCGGCTCCAGCGGCTCCGCTCTGACCGACGGGCGGTCGTCGCCGGGCGGGGAAAGGCCGGGCCTTCCCAGGGGGCTCGGCCGGGGAGCGCCGCTGCCGCGCTGTCCTTGGCGGCCGCGGGCCCTCCGCGCCCGACGGGCGCTGGAGCCGCCCCGCCGTGCGGCGCCCCCGTGGGGGACCCCCCGGGGAGCGCTGGGGGGGCCACCGCTGGCACGGCGCGCTCCCGCGTTATTTGAGGCCGTACCGGAGCTTCGGAGCGGCTTAGCTCAGTGAATGTTTTCACTCATTTGCTTAAAATAGTATGCCTGGAAATTATCAGGGCCCACAAGTGTTTCCTGTGGCACCGGTGGCATGTTAGCAGTACCTGTCGCCTCGATTTGGGCAGTTCAGCCCTCTCAGTCATTGTATGCGGTTATTTTCCTTAAACTGAAGGTAAAAAAAACTGAAAGCAGCACGTCCTCCTGTTCCAGCTCCGCAGGCACTCACTGGCACATATGGTTCATTCATGGGCGATGGAAGGACCTTTAAATCTCCCGTCCGTGCAAGTGAACTTGCAGAACTGGAGCTCAAACCTTTTCCCTTTTCTAACTTGGAAATCACGCTACTGTTTCCAAGTATTTTAGCTGCTGAAGTAGGTAATTGCAAATATATCTTCAGTAGTCTTTTCAATGTCATTTTGATAGCAGTCTGGTGCTCATGTTTGTTACTGTGTAGTTAGGTTCCAAACAGACCAATAGGCGAAGACTTTTCAAGTAGTGAAGTGGAAGAAATATATTATTTTAAATGGTATATGATTCTAAAATCTTGACACCAAAGGGTTTCAGGAATTATTTAATTACTTTTAGGTAAGTAACTTCTTAAAAATTGTAATTCCCCTTTAAACCTCATTTAAACTGATCAACAAAAAGTGTTTGACACTTAATTCTGAAATTAGCTTTCAGTGTTATTTTTGTTTGACTGTCTCTCTTCCACTAATGCATGATTTTTTTTTTTAATAGTTGCAGCTCTGGTGTTGTGCTAAGTAATAGCTCAGGTGCAGGAGGCATATTGGTCATGTGCTAGTAAAGTTAAATACAGGAGACCTGTTTGTGTATTTAGTACCTTTTGAGATACCACAATTGAAAGCAGTAGCTTTCAATGTGTTTTGAACTTTCTGTGTATGGTAGCTGTCAGATAAGAGCTTTGAAATCCACTGTCTTGGTCAATATTCCAATGGTCATGTTTAATGTAGAGAAGATGGAAGGGATCTCATTTCTTGGTGTGGAAAGCAACCCAGAACACTACACTGGCCCTTAAAGTTGAAAAATGTAGTTTGCCTTTGCCTGAAGACCTTAGTGAGAAACTGTGACTAAGTCTGAGGAGAAATTGTGACTCTCCCAAGAAACTTCCATAGAACAGAATTTCACCCACAGCATTTAAGCTCTGACTTACTTAGTCAGTAGTGACTGCGCTGAAAGTCCTGTTGACTCTGAGAAGTGTTTATGGGATGAAGGTCTAAGGATTAAGCCTTCTTAACTGCTAAGCTCTACTGCTTAGTTGTATGTCAAGATTTCCCCATCTCTGATGCGTTTATTAGGTTTGCCATCCTTTTCTTTAGTTTTGAGTAGTCTAAAAGTTGTCCTTTGAGTAGTGATTTCATCAACTGTCGTTCTGAGAGAAACGCCATCCTAGTGAAGGAACTCTGCCAGCTCTGAGAGCTGTCCAACACCACTGCTTGGTTAGCAAGCAGGCTGTCTTCCTTCACTTATTGAATGCTCCTTAGTTACTTGGTCAGTTGCTCTTTGAAGCTGGAGTAGACCATGATGGATTGTTTCTTCTGTATGTTTATACCAGAGGCTGTTAAATCATCTAGGAGGAAAATAGCTGAGGGTAGATTTTGGAGAAGCATCTTGGGTATGTATGTTTGTGTATTAGCAAATTGGATAGAGACCATATAGTCTTGTGATCTGCAGCTGGCAGTCGCTGGCAAAGTTGCTTCATGGAGAGGGTGCATATAACCTTACTTAAAAATACATTTTTGATGGATGTGGAGAAATCCTTTTTGGGGACCGCTAGGGAGGATGAAGGGGGGGGCTAATGAGGTATCATGGCTGAGAAAGGAAGATTTTCTGGTGAATGAAGATTCATCAGCTGAGGGAGCTGTTCATCAAAGAAGACAGTACCTTTCCAGAGAACGAAAATGTCCTTACAAATAGTTTTGGATGAATAGTAGAGACCCATTCAGTTAATAGTTAAATAGTACTTTTGTTGATGCAGGAGCTCTGAACTGTCGAATGATTCCATGCTCTGGTGCAGAGAAGCATTAATTACTAAGCAAGGATTATGACAGAAAGGCCTACTGCTCTGAAGTCCAACACATTACTTAATTAAGGGATCAAGTGTACATTTGATATTCTTTTTAGATGAAAAGTACATACTACATGTTTTTGTCTTTAATGTATTAGCAAATGTTTAATGAGGTATAGCTACAGATAAGAAAAATGAGGTAAGAAGACTCTGACCGTTACAAGATAGCATGCCTGTTTTTCATCAGTAGACCTTTACAGAGGCAAGGAAAAGCAAGTGGGATGTTTTCAATGTAAAGCTGGCCAAATGTAATCTTCTTAAATTATGATTTTGGCAGAGTGCAGTTCTCAAAATCACTGCATAACCTTTAAAAGCCTGTGACCCTGGGGCAATTTAAATTCCATTGGCAAAAGCTTCTAGAAGCAGAAAGACCTGATTCTGCCCATGTACAGCTGGCTTCTCTAACTTCTATTTTCTCCATCGAGTTCTCTCCAGGATCTAGTTCAGTAGAGGTTTTTTGAGTTTCCATAGAGAAGTCTGCAGAAAACACAGAAGCTCTCTCTGATCCTTTCTTTCAAAGCAGGAAGGAGAAAAGGGATGGTGTCCTCTATTATACTTGTACCAGAATTTAAGATGCTAAATCAGTGGCAAAATCCTTCATTTAATGTCTCAAATTTAATTGTCATCATGTTTCCCTCTCCTTGTCAAGTTACTTCATATGCAACTGTATTTTCTCATAAAGCCTTGAGCAAAACCAGCAGCTTCAGTAGTTGAGCTTCCTCTGGGCATCTTCCCATGCTCCTGTTAAATCTCACCTACTGAGTTGGAAAAAAGCTCAAGATTCACTGAATATTAATATGACTTGCAACCGCTCTGATAGGAAGTTCATATGGGACAGGAATATGTAGGCTATTATCCCTTGCGCCAGATTTATCCGTTTCATTTGACTGTAGAGCTAGGGATTCCATCCCAGGAGCTAGGCATTTTGGTGAACATGGTTCAAAATAGATTTTATAAAGCCAAAAAGTAAGTAATATAGTTGAGATTACAATTTGAGAGTTACTGGTTTCTCAGTCCTGTTCTTGGCCGGTTAGACTGTGCTTTCCTTCAGAGTACAAGCATATTGGACCTTTCCCAGCTCTACTGTCTGTGGTCCTATCCAGCTATTAGTTCCTTTTTGTTTGAATACACAGAGATGTCCTCTGCACTGCATATTATAATGTCTGTGCAGTCTAGTATTTGCAGTGAATTCAAGGGACCACTGGAGCTGAAATTCTTTCTTGAAACCGTAGGAGTCATTACTGTGGGAAATAGTGTAAGATGAAATGTGAACATCTGAAATGATCTAAACTTGTAACTGTCATCATTCAGGTTAAAAAGAAAATTGCTTTCAGTATCCTTACATAGAAGCTTGAAAAGACAAGTTCTAGGTCACTGACAGGCCAGTTTTTCTAAGGACAGGATTGCAATTTGTTAATTTCTGAATTTACTCTCTTAATGGATGTATTTTGTTCAAGAAAAGGCATTCAGAGATTCATAAACTTGCTGATTTTTTCATTAAATTATTTTAAAGGTAAAATTCTCATGAAATTTTAGGTTAGGTCAAGTATTTTTATTGTAGGCTGACTTTTCAAAGTAAAACATTTTTATTTGCATTGTCTGTAAGCCCCTAATATGGCAAGGGGGTCATATATTGATCCCCCTCATCAATGGAGTCTTCATAGGCATGGGGCTCTGCGAGCGCACATTCCCCCTGGGAAAAGCCCAAATTCTTTGGAGTCAGTGTAGCTGTAGCTGGTTTTGCTCACAATTAACTTGATCTGTAGATTAACCCGTGTTGCTCGTTCTGTTTCCAGCGAAGGACAATTAGTTGCACGTTGTATCAGTGATTATTTTAAAAGTAGCTTCTATTGCTCCTACTTCTGATGTTCTGCCCTCTGTTAGAAGTTGAATGTGTACTGGGCATTTTTCCAGCTGTGTGATTGTAGCAGGTTACTGTAGATTTTATGGTTGAAGTAAAATGGACTCAATACCACAGGGACAGTTTCTGCAAATGCTTATACAATTGATGGGATTAGTTAAGCGAACGTGTATGTGGGTTTGCAGAATATCAATCCTTAAATGTTTGAATTATACAGTTATTTCAAAACCGAGCCTGTGCCATGTATCAAATGGTAAACAGTGCCTAGATATCCAAGCTGGACATCACTTTCCATGATAGCACCTGTGGAGTTTCATCTAATATGAAGATGTGAAAAATCGTGTCTTCTTAAACATCCTCTGTTTGGCAAACCCCCAGTGTCTTCAGTAGTCATTAAAAAATATGCCATGGTTCTAAATGCAGTTGATTCAAATTTAATTGAAATCAGCTCTATTAGGTATGTCTGCGAGGTAATTTCATCAGTCTTTTAAGGCGGTTTTCCTGTATTTGAGTACCTGGGGATCTGAAGGTTTTTCAAAGCTCATAATCAAATTATATCATTTTAAAGTGGCTAATTTAACACTGGGCTGTGAGAAGTTAAACCAAACTGAGAAGTCAAACTGAGTCAGGAATTGGACTATTTCTCTAACAGGTCCCAATTCCTGTGGATTTGAATATGTTCTAGTTAGCAAAGAACAGAAAATGGTCCCTGATTCATGAACTAAGACAAGAGAAAATCAACAGAGACAGACAAAAGGGGAAATAATAGAATACAGTGACAGAAAACAATACCAATCAGCATGTTGCCTCGTATTCCAGCCTAACTGTTGCTATGCCTTCTGGGGATATTGCAAAATGTAGACTTGTAAGGAAGGCCTTATAGTAGAAGAATGAGTTAGTTTCATAGATATTTACATTGTGAAGAGCTGCCTTAGAGAAGTAATAGAAATGCTCGTTAGCAGTAGGCCTGTCATTGCCGTCCAATTACCAATTCGTGTCTTAATACTAAGATGTGATGATAGCCATGGAAAGTCATCAAAGCAAAGCAGTCTTATGTGACATGGTAGGGAAAAGTAAGGCAGGATGCAGAGAAGCAGTGACAGAAAGTAGCATGGGCAAAATGTCCTTCTCAGTTCCCAATATTTCCGTGAAGATCTAGGCAAGATTGTATCTGTTAAGTTGAGGCAGGTGGCCAGGTTCTGAAGTAGCTGAGATCTCAGATATGATGAAGGAGGAATCAATGAGATTAAAGCAGATCATGGATGGGTCTTCTAGGTTGTAGCTATGAGTGACAGGCATCACTGCTGGTGTCAGCACTGATATAGAAAAAAAGTATAAAGTTTTCTGAAGATGATTAAGAGATTTCTTGATGCTTAGTTTGAGGTGCTGGTTAGATGTCCATGAGATGGTGTGAGAAAAGAAGAGATCAGGATAAAAGTGAAGAGTCTACAAGAATGAGCCTAAACATGGTAGCCTGATTTATGCTTCTGATGATGTTGGAATTCACAGAAACAAAGAAAACTGACGTTTGGAAGCAGGCCCAACTTTAAAGCTTGATCAGGTTGCTCAGGGTGCTCCAAGGTTCCTCCACGGATGGAGGTTCCACCACTTCTCTTGTGCAGCCTGTTCCAGTGCAAAACCTTTCTCCTCATCAGGGATGCTTTTCTTATTTCCAACTGGAATTTCCCATCCTGCAGCTTTTGGCCATCGTTCTATGTCCTATTGTCCTTCTCTGTGAAGAACCTGGCTTCATTTGCTCTGTAACTCTTCTTCCCTCCCACTCTGTAGGTAGTGGAAGACTGCGATTAGCCTTTGCTTCTCCAGGCTAAGCAAAGACAGTTCCCTTAGCCTCTGCTTATACGCCATATTCTCCAGCTCCTCAGTCATCTTAATTGATGCGTGCTGGGCTGTCTGCAGTTTGACCACATCTCTTGTGCATTGTGCTGCGTAGAGTGGAATCACCGATTTCTTTGACTTGTTGGGTATGCTCTTGTTAATCTAGGGCAGTATGTAGTTAACCCTTTGCTGCCAGGATGCACGACTGACTCACGCTCAACTTGTTGTCTATGGGAATCCACAGGTCCTTTTCTGCAGAGTTGCTACCTGTCTAGCCAGTCCTCAGCCTGCAATGACATCTCCTGCCTCAAATACAGGACATTGTGTTTGTCTTTGTTGAACTTCTTGAGGCCCACTTCTCCAGTCTTTCTGAATGGTAGCCCTGCCCTGCAGTTTTCCAGCCATTCCCCCCAGTTTGGTGTCATACGTGATCTTGCTGCGGGTGATTATGTCCCATCATCACAGTCATTGATGAAATTTTTAAGCAGCAGCAGCCCCAGTGTTGACCCATGAGGAACATCACACATAACTGACTGTTGCCAGTCTTTGAACCACTGATCACTGTTGTTTAAGCGCAACAGCCAGACAATATTTCTTCCATCAGGCAGTCTTGCAGTCCAATCCAGTGCATACTTTCCCCATTTGGCTACCAGGGTACTAGAGGAGGCTGTTTTGAAAGCTTTACTGAAGTCAAGATACATAAGATCCACTGGTATTAAGGGGCAGAGAAAGAAGGATGCTGAAAACCAGGCCTTGAGCCTCCACAGGAAGCTGGAAGCTTCAGGCTAGCAAAAGGAGCAATTTTACATTAGTGTAAGTGAGGTACTAGGGAAGACTGACTCATAGAAACTATGAGAAGAAAAGACTCCAAGACGATTACTATGGCTGATGATGGTGTTTTAGGCTCTTTATTAATTTGTTTCCTAGATTTGACATCTAGCACTTCTTAAGAAAGCAATGTGCTCTTTTCCTGACTTATCTCAGTTTGCACTAAGCATTTTCCCAGTGCAGTTTTCTTTTAAATTGTGCTGCTTCTCTAGCTACGTAATTGCTGCAGGCATCTGTGGAAACTGTCTCAGACCAAAGTTCTCTCAACGAACCTGATTTATTAAATGTGGCACTTCCAAAATAGTGCTGCAGATGAAAGAGCATGACCATTGCTGGCTAAGAGGGAGCTTAAAGTCAGAAAGACTTTAAAATGATTAATCAAGTGTTATTGGCCTAGAGAGGATTCTTTGCTAAGCATTGAGACCTCTTAGAGTCTACATCCAGCTTAGGCACATTTTCTGCATGTGCGCTTCAGAGTTACAGTAGTTCCATAGTTAGTTAGCCTTGTTTCTGGCTGCTTAGTTGCCACATGCCTTAGTGTTTGTTTTCTGTAACTTCTTCCTTTGCCATAAAGGAGAAATTATTTTTTGTAATCGGCAAAGAAATCTCAGCACTGCCAAATTGTGCTGCCCTTGGATAAGGAGTGACGAGACAGTGATTGCAGTAGATGGATGCCTGCAACGCTGCTTACTGTCCAGCATTTGATATGCGTGCAACGCTACTTACAATCCAGCATTTGATACTCACTAACTACTTGTAAAAAGTAACTGACTGAAACTATAGTGTTTTCTGTAGATTGTAGATTATGCTTTATAGTTTGTCTTGGTAGTACAGCAGAGAGAATACAGTGGTTATTCCTGTAAAGACTTCATCATTTTGTATTTATACTCTAGTTTGTTCTAGTTTTCCGTATTTGTTTTTAAACTATAGTGCAGTTCATTACATGGCTCAAAGAACTGGCAATGATTTATTATTGAGACTTTTACTTTTAGGTTAGTGGTTTATATCTGGGTGCAGGATCAGAGGAGTCCAGTTATTATCTGTGAGGCGCTGCATGACATAAAGTGGCAGCCTCAGTCCATTCCTAGAGAACAGGTGCTAAATCTCAGGGCTGCAACCAAAGTTGCAAGTAAGTAAAATAAGTCTGTAAAATGTATATAAAATTTGATTTTGCATTTCCACTTTAGTATTTAGGCACATAACAGAACAGAGACGAGCCTGCATATTTTAAGTCTGTGTTTGAGCTCTTCTCAGACTGAAACTCAGACCTTAGCTTTCAGGAATGTTGCTCAAGTTTGATTATTACTATACTTTTTGAAACACTTACATTTTCCTAATTAAAAGAATTTTCTTTGCTATGTAAAAACTCATTCAGGGATGGTATTTGTGGCTCAATGTGAGGTATAATGTACGGTTTAAATTATGTGGAATAGGAATCACATTTCTGCCCTTTTTAAGTTAAATTATTTAAGTTGTCTAAATCGGTGCAAACAGATTACATGCTAGCTTTCGTTACATCATTGTTACGCACAGCTCTAAAATACAAGTATATTGATATTTATTGTTTTGAAATCAGTGTGTTCTAGGGCAATGGCTTCCAAAACCCCAGTTGGATTCATTGGGCTGGGTAACATGGGAAATCCAATGGCAAAAAACCTGGTAAAACATGGATATCCAGTTATTGCATATGATGTGTTCCCAGAAGCTTGCAAAGAATTTCAAGACTTGGGTGCTCAGGTATAGTAATAAACTTTCTTTATTCCAACAATAACTGTATGTATTGAATGGTTCTTGCATGCAATATTTTTTAAAGAATCTTTTTTTTTCTTGGTTAAGATCACAATTGGAACTAAAACAGCCTAGTGAACATAATTTGAACCTGGGAGGTTGCGCTTGGAGCAAAGTTGTGATTCTACTCTGAGTCATTTTCATGCCATTAGCCAGAATTGCTACCTTGTCAGACTTCTCTAGCTGTTTTTTTTTCCCCTTTTTATGAGAGTAGGTTGATGGTCTGTTCTTTCACCTCCTTCTTTCTCCTGCTTCCTCCTCCCCGAGGTCTAGATGGCCAGTGGGCTGCTTTTCATCTGGTTCCTACTTTGACCTTTTCAGGTTAGATGACCCTAGTTAAAAATTCCTGCTGGCATAGCTGTAAGGGTTATAGGGACATATGAGCTTTCCTGCTGCTTCAAGGTGTAGTCCTCAGGGGCAGGGGAAAAATCTAATTATTTAAGTGCTTATTCTCTTGGAGGTGAGGAAGGTTGTGGTGAGAGAAGAGGAAAGAATGAAAAGGAAAAAGGAGCGAAGGAAATTGATCACAGTAAGGAGGTTTACCTTTCTGCCATATACTCTGTGAAATCTTGGCCCCATTCCAGTCAGTGCTATTGCTTTTGTTGATCCGTTAATACACCCAGAAACCCATTCAGTCTCTCAGATGGTTGGGACTGTCTTTTCTAAGTGTCTGAAACATATTTGAATATTTTTGACATACTTCAAAGCTACAGTAGTTTAGATAGTTGTGGTTGGATGAATAGGTGCATAAAACACTGAAACAAAAGAATATACTCAAGTAAGGAGAAACCAATGCAAAAATAATACTCTGATGTGACAGTGTAGAGGATAGGATGAAATTTTCCAGTGGTGGCAAGGGAATTGTAGGTAGATCTAGATAGAGGAATTGTATGATTTGAAAGTCTAAACCGTTGGAGCTAATCGCAGCTGTTTTAAATAATGAGGTAATGTCAAGATTCCCCAAAGATAAAATGATAAAGTGCACCTGTTGATAATTAATTGCAGCTCCCCCTGAATAATTACAGAATCTTGACCTTAGGTGGGAATGTAAGCTTTTCAGCTTGTTTTCCTAGCTACTGTTTTTATTTTGTTAAAGCAGCTGAGACCCTCAGGCATGAACCAGACCTGTCTTGAATAAGAGGCTGGGCAAATGGAAAGGAAGTCTGTTTTGAACAATTGGTTATATTTTTAATTCATGTTCTGCAGTGGGATCTCTTTGCTGTGGCTGCCCATTTGGATAGCTTATTGCCATACTAATAGAATCCTTGGCACCCACTGCAAGACTTAACATGTGATACTAAAGGTGAACCGTAATGCTTTTAAAAATAAATCCAAAACTATGTTTTAAGATTGTAAATCACTAAGAGAATACATGGGTAGGCTTAAATACAAATAAAACACACTTAAAGAAAATATGTGAACATAACTTCCTTTTCTTGATCTATAGGTGTAAATCCTACCCCAGCTTTTTTTTTCAGGACTTGGAAACTTGTAGGTCCAGGGGGCCTTGTAGAAACTACTGTAGAAGAAACATTGAGCTCCAAGGACTGCTTTCGCTTTGGTCTGGCTGGTAGGGCAAATCCATAAGGAGTGTTATAGAGGTGAAAAGATTCCCCCCTAAGAGACAGTAAATGTTGTCAAATGCCCATTGTTTAAAGTCAGTGCTACTACTAAGGTAGTACATACTAAGGAGTATGATGGATGTTTGATCATAAGTCTGCATGTTCTGTGACTCCGCTTTCTTTAGCCTCTGAAGTAAAGAGCTGGGAGGTAGTATGTGTCAGGAGGCAGCCACCTGCCTGCTGATGGTGAATAGTAAGGGAAAAACTGGCTGAGCAGGAGCATATAGAACCACTTGGGGTCAAACCTGGAGAAAGTTGCAAGGCTACAAACAAGGGAGAATACTGAACAGTGCTGGGAGCAAGTAGGCTGCCTCCACACTCTACTGTCTCTTACCCCTTCCTCATAGTTATCACTTTCTTTCTCACAGAGAGGAGTGCATATATGTCACACAGTTACTTTGCTTCAGTTTACGTATCTTTGAATCCTGTCTCAAATTTGGAAGTTTGAGAGTGTTACTGAAGTAATCTGATGCATAAAGCAGCGTAAAAATAGAGCTTTCTTCATTGTATTCAGTGAGAATGGCATTTCAGGCACACAGAATTATTAATTGACTTATCGTAAATATAAAGAAAAAAATAGGGAAACATTTTGGAACAGATATAAGCAGATGCGCATATTGAAGTGCATAAACCAATGACCAGTATGAAGAAAAGTCTCTCCTATCCAGTTGCATACTGCAAAAGTTTGCTTGAACTGGCAGGTATCAGAACATGTACAGAACTTTCTGGGCTGCTACTCTGAGCCAGTACGGTCTATGTTAGCCATCAGCAATTAGTATTTGGTATCTTTTTTAAAGTTACACACATATTCTTAATGATGCAAAATGCTTAATGTTTCTTAATAGCTTTCAAATCATTCAACTTTATTTCTGAGACAGGAAGTCCCAAATAAAAAAAAAGTTTTGTATGCTGCTTGTTGAACCAAGTAGGTAGGTCTCCTCTGGAATTATCAGTCATATTTGTTACAGTACCAAAAAGCCAAGAATGACAATTCCCACTTTAACTCCCACTTTTTTTGCTACTTACTTCCTCGCTCCTCCTCTAATAATACACATTGGGACTGAACCAAACCAGAGATACTCAGAACTGAAGACAAAGGTGTCATACTCCTATATAAAGAGCTAGGCTCTCCAGTCTCCAGGGAAGCAAGTCATAAAATTAACTAATCAGGTATAGAAGCATTTCTGCTTATAATTGCCTCATTTATTCCTCCTAACCTTTGTTCTTTCGACTAGAGTATGTTTCCTTTTAGAACTGTGTGTTATACCAGATGTTTTGTGTAGTATTAACTTATTCTTTCAAAACAAAAACTGCATGTTTCTGAGTCCCATCTATGCCAGTTTCTTTACTTTTTTTTGAGACTTTGCTCAGTGGATATATACAGTCTTCCCTTCTTTTACTTATTTTACAATAAGTAAAACACAAATCAAGAAGTTTATCATTCTGTGTCCCAGAAATCCTTCAAGACATTATTCAGCATTTCTTACCAATGTGTATATACCTTGCTTTCTTTGATGCTGAGACCTTATAAAAGCATTGTATAAAAAAAGAGAATATATTTACATAAGTGCCTTTAGTATCAAAACTAACAAAAATAATAAAAACTACCTATCGTTAAAAATAGATAAGGAACGGTGAGAGAAGGTCATCAATTTGTTGATTTGCTTACATTATGGAAAGGAACCAATTTTTGAGGCAGCTGTTAAACTGCAATTTCTTTAACCCTAAAGTCATGTGATATGGAAATTCTGATTTATTCACACTGACTAATAACTACATATAAAATTTTGCTTAAGACATTTCTTAAAAGTTTAAAAACCCAAGGCATATAATATATCTAGCAGAAGAGATCATCGTAATATTAAGATTCCTCTTCATCATTCAGCAACAATAAATGGAAAATAAATAGTACAAGGCCTATCCAGAAACAAAATCTACTTTCTGCTTATCTTGCTTCCTGTTTGGAACCTGATCGCTTTCAGTAAAACTACTTGAATGAGTGAAATCTGATTTGATCCTCGTGGGCTGAAGATAAAAGAATAAGCTGTAGTTTTTTGTCGCTGTTTTCCCTGAGCTATGAATGTATTAACAATGCATTTTTTAAAGAAATTAATTATTTAAAACTAGTATTGGACAAAAATATTAGTGGCAAATGCCTTCTGGGTAAAACTCTATGTTCTTTGAGGTCGCTGGCAAAACTCAGTACTTTGGCTGTCAGTATTTCACTTGCTGTGTACGTATCTTAAATACCATGCTGCCTGCCTCTGAGAATAATCTGGGGAAGATAAGTTAGGTATGTTTGTTTAACAACGTAATAGCTAACAATATATTTTGAAACTTATTCGGATATTTTTGGTGAAGTATGCTTGAGCTGATCATTTTCTTTTTTTGAAAATGTCAGCTGTAATATTCTGAGAATCATCAGTTAGTTTATCTGATTATTTTAAGGGGAGGCTCAGAGGTGCATTAAGCCTTTTTTCTTTTTTCCTCAGTCTTCCTCTCTTCCAGTGCTATGTATAAGCCAAGGAAAAAAGTGAGATTTTTGTCATCTTTAGTGTTGTCCCTCCTTTGAAACATTGTATAGATGCATGGTTTATAATGAATTGAAGGTTCATGAATGGGTTGATGGGATGCAAGCATCCCCATTGATGGATGTTCTGGAGGAGCTTCTGTGACATGACATCCTTCTCAATTTTTTAAAATTTTTCTGTTGCTGGATCCAATTAATTGACATTTCCATTAGGAGGGCACAGTTTGTCTCGTGTTCTAATTTTTTACCTAGTTTAGTTGTGACCGGTGACGTGCAAATACTAAAAACAAACTCAGCAAACATGTTTGACATTTCTTTTTCAGGAAATGTAAACTTACATAATTTTTTTTTCTTTAAAAGGTAACAGATTCCCCAGCAGATGTAGCAGAAAGAGCAGACAGAATTATTACCATGCTGCCTTCTAGTCCCAATGCGATAGAAGTTTACACGGGAGCAAATGGAATTCTAAAGTAAGAATTTGCTGTAGTCTGGAGAGTTCCCACTCCTAATCAAGGCTGTGTTACAGAGTTTGTCAAATGATTGCTGTTGCTGTAACTTTTGCTGTGCCTTCAGGGCACTTAACTTGATGTTCTCCTGTGTTTTGTCATTATTGATATTTCAAATTACATGAGTTCTCTTAAGCTGTGCTTGCTTTTGAATGGCTTTTGGCTAAAGTCTTAATCTGATTTTCAGTAGAATAATAATTTATGTGAATTTGAGACAACTTAACTGACTATTATCTACCTTCTCTGTTGCATGTTTCTTTTACCGTAATGTAATGTACTAGAGACAAGTGTAACTAGAATATTTGCTGGCAACAATAACTTGCTCAAATACTTTTTTCTTTAACTTGAAATCCTATAACCAAAATGTCCTGAAGAGATGCCATTGTGTCTCATAATATTAAAGTGCATTAACATAGAATAGCTGACAAGGCTTTATTGATTTCTACTCTTATTATCTGTTTATTACACAAGAAAATATCTAAAGAGTCTGTTTAATCTGAAGCAGCGCTTTTTAACTTTTGCAGAGGGATTTCCACTGAGCCTAAAATCCATAGTTTGCAGAATTCTTATACTCAGAGTTTTTGGACTTGCCAAATTAAAAAATAAATAATATTTAAAAGGCTCTTCTGGCCACATGTGCACTGCTCCTGGCAGGCTGACTAAGGCTACTGAATACCTTTGAAGATCAATTAGGATCTTACTGCTCTCCAGGTTAATAATCTAAAGGAGGAAACATACAGCAGACAGAAGTACAGTGGATTGTCTAAAGCTGATGATAGCTTTTTTAGTTATTGATTGTAGGCAATATGAAGGTGCAGTGATTAGAAAATTAAATAGAGGAGAGGGATTTTCTGTTCTTCTTCCAATATAGAAAATAATAGTTGCTTCCTTCCCTTAGTGTCCATAGTTTAAATCCCCACAAAGTAGGACTGAGCAGATCTAAGTATCCGTAGCTTAAACCCTTCAGGGAAGAAGGGTAATTGGATCAGTCCCACAAAGCTGGGCAAACAGCTGTGGGTGAATTGTATCTAGGATGGCAGTGCTTTGAAGACCGATTGGCAGTACTTATGGCTATAATACAGCCAGTTAATCTTTTGAGTACCTAGATGTGGAAAATACTGCAGGGACCAGAGGATGTGGAAAGCAGTCCTGTGCTCCTGCAGTTTCTCAGCCTCCGTATTCAAAAGACGGGAGTGTAATTTGACAGTAGTGGTTAATTGTTGCGCTGAGTGACCTGGTCCTTGGTGACTGGTTTGACTTTGATAATTTTCTGAAGCTTTTTAAGCTTTACTGAATAAAACATCGATGCTCTGGAGTGTTTAAGGGTTAACTTAGTCATCTCGCTGTGTTACCAAGGAGCCTGTGCCACTGCTTCTTGTTCTAAATGTAAGGGGAGATGATGCAGTACTGTGTCTGCCACGCTGGTTTTCATTTGCAGACTAACTGCAGCAGCTCATCCCTTCTGTGAGAAAGGACAAGTTCTGTGTATGTGGTGCTATTTGAGTCTGGAGCTACAGCGGGGTTCACGACTGTATGTAGATATTGAGAGACGATTTCCAGCTATCTAGGTAACTCCATTCAGTGAATTTCACTGTACTGCCAGCAGCATGCAAGGCGCAGCGAGGCTCTTAATCTGCCATATGTAGCTTTAGATTACTCACCTTTTTATGACCGAAAAATTATGTTGTTTGTTTTTGTGGCGTTTGCTGGTCCAGTGGACATTAAATCACAGTGCAATTGAATGGAAAGAGGGATAAAAATATAATCAATTTTTTATTGTTGAGGGCATTAAAAAATTTAAGTGCATTTTTTTAAACACATATACAACTTTTTGCGTTCTACAGTTTGGGATAGAATTCTGCCTAAATTTACTAGCTATCAGTGGGAAAACTTAACATTTTTTTCCATGCTTCTCTTTAAATCTGCAGTGGGCTTTTGTGGTGTTAGTTATGATCTTTATGTAGAATAAATTGTAGCAATGATTAAAAATGCAGTCAGGCTATTCTGATAAGAACTTAAGATATTGTATATATAGAGAAGGAAAATTGTATTGTTATATATGGAATTTTAGGCTGCATCAACATTTAGTTCAGTTGCTTAGAATGCATGTTAGATCTGTATGTGATGTACTGCTCAAGCCTGCATGATGGCAGGTTTTCCTAGTGCAAACTTTTTGTGTAATTTTTTTAGAATAGTGTTTAGGAAGAACACCCTTTTTTGTGTTCAGCTTTTATTGTGTTTTGAGTCATTCAAAATTGTGCGGTACACATACTCAGGAGTATACATACTGATCTTGCTCAATAGAGTTTAAAACTTTTGTTTATTAGTGTACAAAAAAGCGTGTGTGTTCATTTCTCGTGCTTAGGAGAGCCAGTGCTGTCGTAATAGTTGCAGATGTCTTGTGCATCAAATACTTAATAATTAATCTTTATTTTAGGAAAGTAAAGAAAGGCTCATTGCTAATAGATTCCAGTACTATAGACCCTGCAGTTTCAAAAGAATTAGCCAAAGCAGTTGAAAAAATGGGAGCTGTTTTCATGGATGCCCCAGTTTCTGGAGGTAAGTCTTCATTAACAGTTTACCTCATATTGGACACGTCTCTTTGTTAGCAGTCTCAGCCACCAATTTGTACCCTTGTTGGTACATGTTGCTTTTCTTTGCTATATGTACAGTATTCTTTTTTTGTTGTTGTTCCATTACATTAAAGAAATGTATGTTATTTTAGGAATATTTTTAGAGTATAGGAATATGCTTTTGTGTTAGACCTGGAGAAACTGAGCTTCCACGTGATATGGTTCAGGGGTCCTTTTAATTTAACTTCTTTCAGAAAGTTACATTTTTGTGTGGGTGATCACATCTCTTCAGTCTCCATCCGTTTCTGTTAGGGAAAAACTGTTTGGTTACCATTAAGCAGTTCTGCTACTTTTTCATTCATTAAAAAGGAGAGAAAGAAGGGGGGAAGAAAGGATTTCATTATCAAGAAAAAACAGGGCTTTCCTCTGGTTTTATAACAGTTGAAGAAGGTGGGTGATATTTGTCTATTCTTGAAGTTGCTAACTATCGATCTTGTGAATATTTAATCTCTTGTAAGAAATAATATAGGGTAGGGAAGTCTTTCGTTTTGTGGACAGAGGAGAGCAGAAAGATAAAATTAAAGTTTTGAAAACAAAACCAGAGCTGATAGTTACTATTGTTGAATTCTTCTCTAAAACCCCTAGGACTGGAAGGTGAGGAAAACACATTTTTTACAATCCACTCTAAAAATTAATGTAAGTGGCATCATGAGAATTCTTTATTTTCCTGTCTTTGATGAGGTAATTCGGAGAGTTGTACCTGAAAGAGAATAAAAATGCAGAGGGTAGAAGAGAATTTGGCCTTACAGAGTTTGTCAAAGGTATGATGCACAAGCTAGAAAGAGCATAGCCTGAATTTCAGATCATGAAGATGAGTGTGGGTGAGGAGCAAAAACAAATGATCTTTTAAATTTTCAACTGAAAACTAAGGCAGGATTTGGCTACACACTACATGCCAATATTTTCATCCAAATTCTAATGTGAACAGAAAGTAGGAAGGCCCGGGTAGGCGATACTGAAGAATATAATGGGGAAGACAAGATTGTTGCTTCCCAGCCAAAATATTAGTCCTTGTTTTATGAAGTTAGATAACTTGTCAGCCTGGAAATAAAAAACACAGAAAAAAGTATGTTGTGGATGGATTATATATATCTATCTGATCCTTTTCTAAACACAGCATGGCCTTCTACTTACAGGTTGGGCAATTCTGACATCTTCTATGTGATTCTCTTCAATCCTTTTCCCAAAAATACGTTGTTTACCTGAGGGAATTATTTGCCTTTTGGAAACATCTGTAATTTGTTTTTACCCATACTTTTTTGCTTTAAGGCTGACTATGCTATAACTACAAAGAAAGAAAGAAAGAATAGTTTGATTCTAAAACAACCCTAGCTGTTTTGGGGGTTTTGTTCCTTAAGAAAATGGTAATGCTGAGACTGGGTTAATATGATAACATACAGTTAACTAATCTGAATACAAATGGCTTTTTTGGTGTCAGTGGTTTATCTCAACACAAATTATTTGGTGTTTAGTGTCAGTTACAGATTGAGTGATATTCTGAAGGAGGGGGAAAGAATTGATACTTAGCTTTCTAGTACATAATATGTTTGTGAATGCCAAGGAGCGCTCTGTACAAATGATGTTTAAAGTGGGCAGTTGCTAGAAATGTGGAGAAGTTAAGTATGTTAGAAAAAGCTGTAATGTTATGCTTTGTTCTTTCCATCTTTCAAGACCTAACACATAAAATCTTTAGGGTACTTTTGTATGTCCTGACTGCATTGTTGGCCTTTAGACAAAACACTAAATGGAGAAGTATGCTCAGCTCTCTAGAAATTGGCAGGCATTATTCTGTTGCTGTGCAATGCAATAGACTTGGCAGGAGTGTGAGGGAGGGTGTTTGTGGGATGCAGTGAGGAGGAAGAGAAAGCAGCATGCCTGAACTGTTGTCTTTAGACCTGTCTGTTTACTAGCTGTTATTGGCAGACAATGCCACTTGTGTTTTTAGGTATTTGGGTGTTACCTGATGGACGTTAATGTTCATCTGCACTGTGAACAAGTTATTTCACAAACTAAATAATATTTTGAAAATTGCTTGGTCTATAAACCTTATGGAGGAATAGTGATGATTTTAATCCTGTCTTGACATGCAAATGAAGTATCTTAAGGTCTAGCATTAGTGCCAGATTTTAGTGGCTTGTTTGCAGCCTTACCCCTGAAAGATTCTTTCCCTTGATCTTTTTCAGATGGGCCTGTGCACCAATGTAGTAGTGCTGTCATCTTCGTGTGATTGGCCTACAGCATTTATTTGCAGCTTACAGTCAGGACCCATTAAGTAGAAGTTGATGCACCAAGTTACTGTGGTGTTATTTTGTATTAACTGACTTCGGAAAATACTTCTCATCCCAGTAGCTGCATGCAGATTATGCTGCTGATGCTGGCTAGAGATAGCAATCGCTTTACCCTGGGATTAGGATCTCTTGCAGGTCCACATGAGAAAGTTGTGTCACAGTTCCCAGTGCTGCCCTGATTTGTGAGCTTTGTGAGCGTATGACAAATGAGGAAACACCTTCAAAATCTGTGTTTATTTAATATATTTTTTTAATTCTGGAGGAGTAAATTTATCTTTTTGCTAAGATTGGATTCTGCATCTTTGTGTATATAAAAGGCTGTTAAAGCACACGTTATCACAGAAGCATATTTAAAACTGGCTTCTGTTGGCACTGAAGACACTACTGGCTGAGTAAGGGATCTAAATTTGGCCTTTAAGAACTGTGTCAAGTTTGTCCTCCCACTGATTTCACTGAAAGCATGATACAGACTCTCAGCTTGAAGTCCAGAGCAAACTTTATTAGTAGTTTTGCTGATGCTGCTGTAGCATTTCTCTCTTTTAATTCAGTATACAAAATAGGCATTGTCTAAAGTACAGTGGGTGAAATGTGTTTTTTTTTTATTTCTGATGTGATGCTTTCTTCATTGTAAGCATTGCTACTGTTCAGATATTACCTTTTCCACTTTTTTCCCTTCCATTCACTCTTGAAATTATATCAGCTCTTCTTCTGCTCAAAATATGTTGTACTGCATTCTGCTGGAACTTCACAAAAAGATGTGACAGCTTGATTTGTTTTTCTGGTTTTGGAGTTATGGATAAATTGTTTTCAATTCTTTTGTAAGTAAATGTGGTTTTTTAGATCCAATAATGAAACTTAGGCTCTCACTGTCTACTTTAGCCAAGATAGTCATCAATAAAAAAGTCAGACTGCTAATTGTTAATAAAAGCTGTAATGTAGAGAACTGTAGTCATGCTAAAATGGTAATAAACAGTAGAATTAAACATTTTTTTGTAGGAACCATGGGCTGGAGCTGGTTGGAAAAGGTTGGAGTTTCTATTCCAGCTGTCATTTCAAACTGTTTCATCTTATAGTACTACTTCCATAAGCTCCAGATAACCATTAAGTGATGGAAAGAATATCAGTAGTAACACTGAAAAATTGAGACTTCAGCTGTCTGGTAATGGAGTAAAATGTAAGTCCTCGAAGAGTGAATTGTAGAGTTATTCCCTGTATGGCCAAATCTGTACTTAACATGGAGCAAAGAAAAAGAATGATTAGAAATACTGTGAAGTTCTTTGATTTCCTTTCAAAGAACAATATATTTCATGGTTCCAGCTTTAAAAAAAAAAAAAGGACACCTTCTCAAAACTGGAGAAGTGAATGTCTTTCAATGGCATGATCAGACTGATAGCGGAGATTATATAGGCCAAACAGAATAATTGGTGAATGTGTTTCTCTTACTTGAACGTTGAAGGTTTAGTGCAGTGTCTTTTCCAAGGGAAGCAGAGGAGACAGCCTTGCAGAAGAGTTAAAACTATGTCTGTCTATGCACACTAATGCTTGCAAAGATGATTTGAAAAATATTTTAAGACTAGATAAATAATAAAAAATTAGTTGTTCAAACATTGCATCTCTTAGCTTTAAGTTCTATTGTAATAAGAAAACGTCATCAATGTATTTGCTAGAATAAAGCTGGTTAATAGGCCTCTTTTCTGTTGGAGAGCCTTCATACAGCTACTTTTTAACTGGCTTTCCTAGGTTGTATCTGCTTTGTTTCTTTAGCTTTGTGCATTTTTAGAGAAATGCGATCTTATGACTTTATGGGAGTGGAAGAGTTGGTTGGTTGATTCGACATCCGTAATTCGAGAGACTATGTACTTTTTTAATAAACAGAAGACATGAAATAAGGAATCTCCTGTATTCAGTGGTATAGAGGTTTTGTTTGGGTTTGGCTTTTTGGCCTGCTAATGCAGTGGTTGGAGTGTCTGTTAGGATCCTTAAAACACTGTCAAGACAAAGCAGATTCATTAATTTGAGCTAGTAATTCTGACGTATTCTCCTCAAGGGCAGGTGTTCTTGTTGGTGAGGAAAAGATCTAAAGACATAGCAATATTCGCTCCATTGTTATTTCTGGATTTATGCTTCTATGCTGTATTTTTAAAGCTTGAATGTGTGTACTCAGAATGGCCACAATGTTCTCTGTGCTCCTGGTACCAAGCATAGCATTTCCACCTCACTTCTTCTGCTCTTCCTCAGTCACTCCATGTCTTGCCTAATCTTTTCTTTCCTGACATGTTTATTAATTTCTCTGTTTACATTTTTGCTGAATGCATCTGATCATATTAATTTTTTACAAAGTTTGTGATCTGAGGATGGTAGTAGAAATTACAATGTACAACCTTAATGTTAAAGGTAGTATGAAACACGTTATTGAGTTATTCTGAAATAGAAATGAGGTAAAAGTACTGCAGGAAGTAACTGATAACAAAAAAGGGAAGGATTGGGTGAACTGATTTAAGGAAGCTGAAATGAGGACAACGAAATACTTTGAAATCTGAGATGCTTAAAAAGCTTCTCATTCCTAATAACTTATGTTTTAAACTATTTAACAATACTTATGTTTGTCAAAATAAAGCTGGTTTAATAGACCTCTTTTGTTGGAGAGAAGCTGGAAAGGAATGAAGATCTTAAAAATGTTACGCATTGGCAAAATGCGTATTTTGACACTGGGGAAGGAGGAAGTGTAAACCTTGTGCAGAAATCACAATGTTGGCAGCAGCTGCTGTTGCAGGAGAATTAGGTAGTACATTTACTGATGTGCTGACTTTGCAAGGGTTTTTTTCTTCTGTGAGTCTATTATGCTTTTTATTTTATTTTATGGAGAATGCAAAAGGGAGCAGATGGCAAGGAAGAATAAACAGATTTGTTGAGAGTATCATCTAAAAATGTTCACTGGGGTGGAGACAATTGTTCCTACAATGACTAAAAGGGTGGAATGACTGATTTTATTAAAGTATAGTGTATATTTTGGCGATAAAACTGTGTGTAGTCTGGCCAACTAGTGACCGATGTGTAGGGAAACATATCTGTCTCCATTTATTCGAAGAATGTGTAAAGATGAGTTATTCAGGCTGGCCCAATGGGATATAACCAGGAATAATAGGCTGGAAATTATTAAGGAAAGAAAAATGCATGCTGTGTCTACCAGGAAAAACTTCCTAACAACATTCTTCATACACTGTGGAATAATTTTCCAAAGGAGATGGTTGAAGCCAAATATCTTGACATGCTTTAAACTGTACTGGGCAAAGTGCTAGGAACTATTCTGTAGGGAAAAATCTTTAACTGGCAGGAGGATGGCTACATGATCTAATAGGTCTTTTCCATCTCTAATGTCTATAATTCTGTTGTGTTCTCACACATGGTGTTCAAAAACAGTTAACGGAAAACTCTCCAGATGGAAGTTAAAAATCCCTGTGGCACTCTTTGAAAATGAGTAAGGGATAACTGCAGAATTAGAGCCAACATTCCTTTTCTCAGTAAAACTGGTTCTAATATCCACGGCTGTATGAAAGCTGTTACCGCATTCCTAATAGTTGCTTTGTTTGCTTGTGGTTACTTCAGTGCTAATATCTGGCTCGTCCTGTCAAGTGTTCTGAGATACATGGAGCAAGAAAGATCTTCAAATCTCAGTCTGCCATAAGTCCTAAGGAATAAAAGTTAATTTCATTTCGTTTTTTAAATTTTGATTGCTTCTTGTAGAGAACTTTTAAAGTTAAGGAGTTGCAGGTGGTGTTTGGAAATGTTTCTGGAATGCAGTGATGACTTCGAAGCTTTCTACAAAGTTTGTTTTGGTTTTAAATGTTTGTAGGCTTCTTTTTCTCTCTTTTTGCTCTTTAAGCGGAGCCTCTTGTTCAAAGTGTGTATTTTTCATTTAGTCAAAAAACCTAGCATGACTCCTGTGCTTGGGACAGTGGGGATGATGAGCACCAGACCTTAATAGACCCCTGACTCCTGAGTCCTAATTCTGTACTATGCTAAAGGTGGATGGCACGCGTGTCAGCACCGAGCCCAGCACCATGGCACACCAGAGCAGCAAGTACAAACTGGAAAGCACAGCACAGAGTAGAACTGGGAGTAAACTGTGCCTGCACAGCAGCCGTAAGTGTGGGGACAGTCCCTACCAGCTACAAGTACTGGAAGTGCTACAGGAGAAAATGCAACTTATTCTGAATCTTAATGCGAAGCAGTTGTACTTGCAATTCAGTGTTGCCTTTAACAGACTTTTTCAGTCTGCGGGTGCAACTCCTCTTGTTTAAAAAAAAAAAAGTCCGGAGGAGAAGCCTGACTTACTTAAATGGATGGGGCCACAGAAGACTTAGAACTACATGTTTTATTTTGTCTCTTACTCAGCAAGGGAGATCTGCAGGTCTTACACTAGACACATGAGAAGAAACATTAACATCCTAAGTACCTGAACCAAAGTCTTAGGACACATTTGTGTGAACTACTTTGTGTTGAAGACGACTCCTTTGTAGGCCCATTAAGCACTTAAACAATTTTAAAGGAGTAAAAAAAAAAAACCAAAAAACACCAGGTGGGGGGAACTTTGCAGGCAGGGACAACTGCCCTTGTCTTGTAGTGCAGGCCTTTGAAAGTAAATTGTTTGTTGATCCCCATAATGGCTGAATCCAGGATAAGTAGGAATGAAAGCTAATCTTCCATTGACCCCGTCTGGATGATGCTAGTATTCTGGGTTACTTGTGTTTCCTTTTTAAAGTCATGGTGATGAGTTGGGCAAGGATGGGATTTATGTGTGACGATATTATCTGAGGATCCGGAGCCATTCTAAGTCACCGGTTTGTTGCATAAAGTTCTCTTGTAGTGGAGGGCATCATTATGTTTTGACAAGTCCCTTAAGTGCTAATAAAAAAGGGGAGAATGTTCTAGCAGAAGTACTGCCTCTGCGCTTTAAAGAAATACCTGAAAATTACTCCATGTTTATAGTGCTTGCTGTAGTATTGTCCGTTGTCAGGCAATTCAATAGCTTGAGCTTTTGTCCTTAGCAGGACTGCTCCTGGTTAATCCACAGAGAGCACATAGAAATATCAGTATTTCCTAATTCTTCCTCCTCCAACCACATTTAAAAAAAACACAGTTTATATGATTAAATAAAAGCGTAAGGGAAACAGTATTGCCTTTTACTGCATTTAGAATTCAGCTGTGAGCATACAAACTATGTAAACGTTCACCTTTCAGTTTGTCCAACAGTATTTAGTCCTGTTGGCTCACCACTTCGATCTACTGAAATGCAGAGGACAGAGGAGAGTCATGCAGTTGAAGAAAGAGTTTTTAACTACCGTTCTCTTCATGCCAAGCACAACATAGGACCTGAATTGAAAACAAAATGACTTACTGCACTGTATTTGACCTACAACTTTAACCCTTGAAACTTAGTATCGTTCTCATTCTTGTAGTTTCGCTGGGACACCTTACGTGGAATTTAGACAGCTTTAGACAGCTTTAACCTGTATCTGTTCATAAGAAGAGTTAAAGGGTGGCTTGACAGGAACAGAGTAACGCATGGAAATGTCACCCTAATGCTGACCCTTCAGTTTCTGTTCCTGATTCTGTAGGCAGTTGTATTTTAATTATTCTGTATTGTGGAAGAATGTTAAATTTGTCTGCAGTAATGGGGGGAGGAGGGGGAAGTGCAAAACACTGTGTAACACTTTAATATAACCTTTATGTATTTTAAATAAATCCACATAATGATTTGATAGTATCCCTTCATGTTGTTTAACTGTTGGTAAACTATTGGGGTTTTTTGATGTGTGGTTTAGGTCATTGGCAACAATACTCATCTGACATGTAATTATCCATTTGCTTTATTTGATACGAGTTGCTGCAAACTGTGTTAGATCCTAGTTATGCAGTAACTATATAGTTTAACCATATGCAGTCAGAAACAACACATTTTGCTGTCATCTTGTTTTCAATCTGTGTTTGCTTTGCTTTCTGGGAATGTATAGTGGGAATGTGTGGCTGGTGGCTCTTAGTATATGTGCTAGCGGGAGTACAGAGAAAGTCATGTTGACTTTTAGCTCTGGCTGAGGAGTGTACTACTTGTGTTTCATTTGTGTTAGATTTCTTGGTTTTGCTTAAAATCATGAATTTTCAGAAATCGGTATAAAAGTAACTTGTAGGTAATCTGTACAGGTATATGACTATATGTAGTTAGCTCTTCAAACTTGGTTGATTTCTGATGTCCAGCATTTTCCCGATTAAACTGTTTCCCAGGATTGCTACAATTGCTAGTAGTCCGAAAGCAGTATTTGGGAGCAACTAACTGCTTTTTGTCTTGAGTAAGGCATTTTACATTGAGTATGCTGAAAGAATAGAGATTTCCTCTCTCTTTTAAAAGCTGGAAGAGAATTGGAGAAAGGAATTTTTGGTAGCGTAATCAGCATGTGAAACATTGTCGTAGTAGAGCTCTAGTTAGAGTAAACGAGGAATGTATATAGCTTTCCTATTTCTGCAGATACTCATCGTAGAATTTATATTAGTGGGGAGCTAGGGGTGATGCTGGGGCAGTGGGAAGGTTTTGTAGCGGAAGTGCTAAATGAGAAGCTGATGTGAATTTGGCAAACGGGAGAGTTTCCTAAGATGGAGCATCCTCTTAGCAGCCTCAGCCTGAATCCTGGCTGCCTCTGAGGGCTCCCACCCTGTCCAAGATGGAAGTTCCCGCAGAGAGCACTAATATCATCACTCACTGCCTCAACGTATCGTGCTAAGGCGTGGGGCTTGACTGCTGTGAAACTATGCAATAAATGCCTCCCAGGGCCCAAATGAACATACCTGATCACCAAAATGCATCAGAGTATAGGAAGGCATTTCTACTAGTGGTGCAGCGACTGGCACACCTAATAAAGAAGAAGGGGATTAATCTGTTACTGTTTGGTCACTGCCACTTTTTTCTCACTGTATTAGTACGCTTAGCAATTCTTAACACTAAATGTGACTATGTGTACTTACTTAGTATGTTGTTTTCCTTAGTAGACAATTATACCAATCTTGAATGGAGCATTTTTTGGTAACTAGGTTAAAGGATTCTTAGAAGATTAAAACAGTAGGCAGCAAAGCTTGTTAAGGAGTTTTTATTTTACAAGCCCTCAAGAATTCAGAATATGGCTTGCTTACTACTTAAAAAAGTCCAAACGTTCCTTATAGACTCCATTTCAGAGCCAGCATCAAATCTATGCTATACTTGTCTAAAAATCCAAACATGCACTCTTGGCCGTTACTGTTTACTGAATCAGAACCCTACTGTTTCCACTTGCACTGTATCTAATTTATCGTAAGTGACCACAAAAACTAAAATTATTTATATGTTGGTACCTAACAGCTCCACTATAGTTAAGGGTCTGTTGGCATTTCCATTATAAACCTTCCCTTTGAGAGGTTTATAACTTGGCGGTTTTACTTTTGCTTCAGGCTCAAATGTGCCATTTTCATCCAAGCACAAATTCTTCTACAGGATTTCATTTAAATCAGTTTGGCCATTATTTATTTTAGAGTGTGTATGTTGGGGAGTGGAAGGGAACACACTATTTAATTTTGGTTTCAGAAGCTTTTTGGTCAGACTATATAATGAAAGAAAAATGGTGCTTTTTATTTTATTTTGTAGGTACTTAACCCTTCCTTGGATGTGTCAAAGTTACTAAAACCATGCTTTTTCAGGTTGCTCCCAATGCTCACGTGCCACACGTCCACTCCCACCCGCCCACCCGTTTCACCTGCCCCTACCTAATGACATGCTTTGAGGAAGCATCCCCTGGCTTCTGGCAGTGAAGGGTTTTTGGGGGAGTGGATGCAATAACATACAGTGGATGTTCTGTTGAGAGGCCTCAAGCCAACAAGTCCAACCAAGGAAACAGATGGAGCTTAATTGGAAAAAGACAGGCTGAATGCAGTTGTCAGTCAAATGTAACCCGATGTGGTTAAGAGTGGCATTTCCTATGGCTCTGCCATTTCTTGTGGGATGTGTGTAAATTACTGCTTGGGTGCAGTAATCCTCGGAGTCTAAAAGTGCTCCTGAATGCTGAACCACAGAGGAATTTCAACTCTTTTTTAGTCATAAATTCTTGCCATAGTACTGTATTATTATGCTAAATAAATTCTTGCCACACAAATAATACATATCTATAATGTTTCAGTACTAATCATAGTAACACGGTACCCGTGTTCTTTTACATCGTGGTTTAAGAATACAAAGAAGGGCAATTGTGTGCAGAAAGGTAGAAGCTTTTATTAGACCAAATAATACAGCTGAAAATAGAAAACAAGTTTCTGAGTTAGTTCTTTCATCACATTGCGCAGTAAAGTACAATAGCTTATTTTTTTTCCTTTGCTATTGAATTACTCACAAGAAAAACCTACTCAGTGGAAAACAAAGTGGGGAGAGAGTATGTGATTTGGCAGCTTCTTGTGTACTCATCATTTTGGGGTCTTCTTTTTTCAGGTAGTTCATGCAGATTACTGATTGGACAAACAAGTAATATAACTGCTTTGTTGTATTTTATCTTCTGTTTTACTAACAAGAGGGAGAAGGGTAACATGAGTATAATTAATTAGGGCAGCAGATACCAACAGCTTATTGAACCATAGGGTATTAGATCCCATTGAAGCATTTGAAAGTCTTCTCCATCTTGCTTTTTTTCCCCCTAATTCCAGATATTAATGAATTCATAGGTCAAACATTCCAGATCCTGAATGTTTTAGAGACAACTCATTTTAAATTTTATTAGTTTATTTTTAGTTTGTTGGCATTATCATTTAAAAGCACTGAAGGCTAAAACTTTAGTATATATTAAAACTTGCTATTTTCAGCCTTGGACTCTGGAAACAGAAGCTTACAGAAACAGCAAATGTCACAAGACACATGATTAGTTCATCACTACCAAAACTCTAATTTTAATAACATTTTCACTGGTATCCCTTTATTGCTAAAGGTCAAGAAATTTAAACTATATGCAGTCATGGGCAAGAAAATCATTAGAAGTACCTTAACAGAGCACATCTATAAAGCTCCAATTCAGCATAAAAAACTTAAGCATCTACTTAAGTCCATCCATTTCAATGGGAATTTAGTGCAAATTGAAGAGGTATGTCCTCAGTGTCTGTTAAGTGTCTGTGGGGTAATCCGTCTGTCTTATGCTACTGAGTTAGTATCTTTGAAACTCAGTGGTTTCAAAGCACTGTGTAGAGCTGACATCCTGGCCATGATTTGGCTGGACTTTTCATGCAGCTATAAGCTAATTGTTTTAATTATTTGGAAATATCCTTCCTCCCAAACCAAACATAGAGGATTTATTATTTGGTATCACCTAAGTTCAAGGATGTATTGTTTGCTATTTTCAGCATCTAACCTTATCAATATATTATTTAAACCTTGTTGAAATATAACTTAGCACAATGACTTATCCTCTCTTCTGCCTTTCTTGGAAATGGGATAGTATTGGGTTAGAATATTTATGGTTATTTTCAAAGCAGCGTCTCCTGCAAACATGACCTTGAAGCAGAACTATGTATTTAGGCTTTGCAAGTTGTTATGTTTCATTACTACTCTATTTATGTCTCTTCAGCACAACAATGACTGACTCACTTTAAATGCTGTCCCTCACTTCCTAACTCTCTAATTGGAGCAGAAATAATGTCTTATTTTTCCTCTCCCTTCATCCTCTCCAGTAGGTGTATTGCTGTTTCTCATGAGGTTGCAGCTGGGAATGAGCATTCTTGAATCTCTATTGTTATTCTATAACACCTTGAGTATCCTCGACACTGGCTGATGAAATAAAACACATTTTCTAAATTCCGGTTGTTGCCCTGGATTTCCAGTGACAAAATATACAGGATTTTGGGGGGAAAAGAGAACTGGAGAAGGTTTATTAGCTGAAAGGTGCTTGTCTGTAAGTACCTGGCATAGGCTGCAGTTGTGAAGGAGTGTTTCTTTTATTGGTGTAGAGTTGTGTAGAGTTTTAACTGTTCCTAATGCTCATGTAGGTTGCTGAAACCACTGAACTTTGCAACCTTGCCAAGTGTTAGTAGAATACCTACCTGTACTGACAACACTCACTAGGAAGGTATCTACCTGTTCTTGGTCACCTGCATGTGTTGCTTCAGCTGGATCTGAACTTCCCAAGCTGAGGATGTGTTTTCCGAGGGCAGTACAAGTTGGATGCCTTAGACCTCTGAAGCTAATTTGTGCAGCCCATCATTACTTTGCCTCCCTAATCAGATAGTTCCTATAAAAGCCAACAAATTTAATTGTCACTGTGAATGAGTACTCACTACGATGAGATAGAACTCCATAGTTTTTATGTATTTAAATAAACTGCATGGAAATTCAGCTTAGGGAGGGGGAAAATTAAGCTGGAGAAGTCACAGTTCAGGCGTGAAGGCCCTATTTGTAAGTGTTGCACATAGGCTTTCAACATTTTTCTTTTCCTTAAAAAAGAAACAAAAGCAAACAAACTAAAAATGGCCAGAAAGAGGTAAACATGCTCCCAAAAAAAGGTCCCTGATTTTCTTTTCTTGTGTTGATTTTCATATATTTGTGGAAACTTCGGTAATTTTTCCCGGTATTTAGAAATTGTCAACGTTGGTTCACGCTTACCTGTGTTTTAGTGTGCATGTTCACCATAGAAAGATTTTCAAAAGTGCATAAAGTATATTATGTGCAGGTGTTCCTGTTAACTCAAATGGGAGATTATTTCCAAAAATAAAATCTGTGGCTTAAATCTGAAGTTACAGGAAAGACATACAATAAATCTGGTGTATTTAATTGATGATAGTGGAAATGCTATCAACAAATATAAATAACTGCTGCCCCTTCTAAAATATAAGAGATTATAAGAGAGTGACATGTTATTACAATGCAGTAAAATCATATGACTTCATATGAATTAGTGTTTCCGTTATTAACAGTTAATATTTGAATATTTCATTTTCTCCTTCCTCTTTACATTGACTCCATGTACAGCTCAGTCAGCAGTTATTTCTTAGTATGAGCTTCTTAATGAGCAGAGATGTTACAAAATGAGTTTTATGGACTTTTTTCTTGCTTTCCCTAGCACCGTAGTATATTTTAGATCTCTTATTCATGTAGAAAAGTAAATAAGGATTTAATTGCAGTTCTCCGCTCAATGCTAAGCCAGATACTTGGCATACAACTATCATAAGGGTTTCTTTTCTCTGCCTTGTAATGACCTTAACTTGACCTAAAATGACTAGTTTCTGTAGGGATTGCAATGGCTCATGCTTGGAAAGGTTCTTGTCTGTCACTTGGTGGTTGCTTCGTGTGTGTGTGTGTGTGTGTGTGTTTTACATGACATCATAGTGTCTGTACTATAATTTCCTAACAAAGGCAGAAAAACTAGTTCCACATATTTTAATGCAATTTGCATTAAACTGCTTCCATATACTCAGTGGAGCAGCAGAGACATCTAGACATGGTGTTTTTCTTTTTAAATAATATATGCTGGAAATACAGTAGGTTTAAGATATCTGTCTGTCTGTCTCATTACAAATCCATTTAAAATACTAATCATAATTCATGTTCCCTCATTCTTTCCACATTTAGGGGTGTTACCTGGTTTGGAATAGCCAGCTGTCTCAAACACTATCCGCATTTTTAAAGGAATAAGAAGTCTTGGCAGACACTGGAACAATTAATTGGCTTTTTCAGCCAAGTCAGGTTAGGAAAGTATTTTGCGGGGAGGGGGCCGGGTGGGAGGGGAATACAACCTCCTGGTTTCAAGTTTGAGTTCTATTAACCCTTTAGGAATGGTAGTCAGACTTCTTACTCAGCACAGTTCTCCATCTCTGACATTTGTGAAATTTATTTCTTAAGTGAAAAGATTCTGAACTATTAATATACAGGAAAAATATGTTTTATTAGGGGGAGATGCCTGGGATGAGGTGGCAAGTGCTGAATCTAAATTATGATGGATTTAAAAATCTCTGAGGTGAAATAAGCATTAGAATCTGTGTTAAAGAACTCTAACGTCCTCCTAGTATATACTTTTGGAACAGAAGAAGGAGGAAGGTGGCATCTGAGGCACAGGATGATGCTGTCTTCCTGTTGAGTTAGGATAAAATATTTCAGTGTTGGACTTGCTGACTGCATTCCACACCTTGGCTTAACGACAGATGCTTAGTTAATATTTAATTCCCAGCTCCATAGGTTTGCTTATTTTCATTCTAAAACCAGAACAAGTACTAAACACCAAATTTTAATTACATGTACGTCCTTGCATTCCTGAAATGTTCTGCTTGTTCACGATTCTGTGTACCTTTGGTGGCAATGAATCGATTTATGGCAAAGAATTTTCAGCACGGTTGCTTTTAACAGTTGGATGCTCTTGTTCCGAAGACTGTTTGTTTGTTTGTTTGTTTGTTTGTTTCAATTGTCCTTTATGGAGTAAACTACTAGTAGTTTAGACTGGAAACTGTAAAGTTAAACTTTTTGGAATCGTTACTGCCCCAAGTGGGAATATAAACCATATTGAACAAAATTTATTTAGCCTATTAAAAAGTCAGCCTAAAACTACATTTAATTAGTTTACACTATTACATCACTTGTAGCGGGGAGTAGAACTTAGGCAGAGTAAAAGGAGCTCTATCAGGTGAGCTGACTGTGGCCCATATGGGGCTTTAAGATAATGATGAGTTTAAATTTCCTCTTAGAGCTAAGTGAGAATAAAACTGGAGGCAATAAATACTCTTGGCCAAAGCCATTAAATGAAAAAGCTGGGAATTCTCCAGCTCTTGACTTAAATTGTTTGTTTATCAGCTGGCGCCTAGTCTGGAGTCAAGAGCTGGAGATTTCTATCTGTGACAGAACTTTGAAACTCTTGCAGGACACTTTCATTTTAACTTAAGGTAACTTGAGTTTATAGCTTTGGCTTTAAAGATTACTAATGATTTACTCATTTCCTTACCATTTAACCAGAGAGGACTTTTTCCCAGGAAGGGATCTGTGTTTATTTAGGGCCTTTGTCTGCGGAGGGATTAAAAGGCAGCCCACCAGCATTGTGAACTTGATGGTAATAAAAGGTCACCAACACACACCATAAAAACGTTCTTACTATGGAATTAATTATACAGTGTAATTTTACAAAGCATTTCAGTAACCCTCCTTTAGACTTCTGCTGTATTTGATTTTTCCTCAAATGGGGAAAAATTCAACTTTTGGCATTAATTGTGCGAATTGGACTCTGTGTGTATGTGTACAACTGTTTACAGTATAATATACTCATCGCAAGTTCAACTCACAATTGAAAACAACTGTAAAATTCCAGCTGAAGTTAGGTCTGGACATGTGAACTTTAAAACTTAAAATACTACACACTGGGCGCAACAGAATGAAAAAAGACTTGTTCGCTAAGAAATGCAAATGAGTAACTTAAACATTGTTGCCATGTTTGGTATTTCTATAGAATATGGCATATTTTCCAAGCCATTAAACACTGTTCAAACAGAATCCTGTTATTTTTTCTAAGCCACCAGGTGGCATTGCAGCCCAGCCTGCTTAAAATAGGCAATTGATAATTTATAAAGATTTGTACAGAAGGCATTTCTCCCCTCCACCCCATTCGTTTTCTCTAACTTTTAGGGCTTAATTTAGAATATCTGATAATGATGATTAATGTTCCTAAAAAACAAAGTGATTTAACTCTAGATTTTGTTTACAAAGGTAAAAAAGTGTTAAAATTGCCATGTCAGGGTATTGGCAAAACTTTTTTTGCTTTGGTAAGGTGACAGCAACAGAATTATATTCCTATTTAACTTAATTAATGAGCTTAGATTCATCCACAGTGAAGGTCACAATAATTTCTTAAAAGCTGTGGAGTGGACAGGCATGGAAGAATACGCAGAGGAATCCATGTGGCTTTCTGTATGGAGTGCAAAGATATCTTGCTATATTCAAAACAAAGATGAAAAAGTACAATTATGAAGTTGGGGTTTTTTTCCTCTTCTGCCTTAAAAAGACATCTTTCCTCCATTTCCAATTACCATTTAATCATACCCTCCATACTCTTATGTAAATGGACAAAAGAAAGCACATACCCATGAAAAATAGCCATAAAATCATCTTTCAGCAATTAACTAAATCATTAAATAGGTAGTAACGTGTCATGTAGCCTGTTTGACAAATTTAATACAATAACATAATACAATAACAATTTACTATGTCAAAAACATAGTAAATCTCTAGTTTGAGTAACGGGGGGATTTTTTTCCCCGGTTTTGTATTTTTTGAATGTGTACTTTTATGCTTTCTCCTGAAACAGATGAATTTAAAGTGCTACTGCAGTAATTTATCTGCATTTACTAAGTGCCACTCCTCTTGTGCTGTCGCCCTTTTTCTTAGACCATTTAATGGGCGTAACCCATTTAAGAAATGTATATGTTTTCAAAGTGTCTCTGACCTCCCACCTTGTTGAAGTCCAAACGTATGTTTTACTGTAGTCTGAGTATCTGAGATGCAGCATAACCGAAATATTAAAAATTCAGATACTAAGCGAATAAGAAAAACCCCGTGTGATAATTTACGTAATGCTTTCAGCAAATTGTACTTTAACATTGATTTCTTCACTAAGAAAAGGAGTAGCAGAATAGGTAATTGAGGCTTTTGACCCTGGATATTAAACTTTTAAACTTGATACAACAGTCTGCCTCTAAGCTTTGTTGTATACTGATATTGCTACTTACTTAACATCAAAAAGCTGTGGTAGTTTGCCTTTATAGATTGCGCCTGTGTTCTGGAATTGCCTCCTGCTGTCCTTGAACTGTTTCTTAGTTTAACGTGTTAGATTTTCTCATCAAAGCTTTTAAGCACGATGTTTAGTTAACACTTGTTCTATCAAATCTGATACAGTAGACTGGTTTGGAATAAAACTGTTCTTTTCATTAACAAACACGATAGCCTGACAGGCCTCTTTCCCAGCACATCATGGTTTTTTTGTGTAATGATATGCACATGCAGATTTTACATTGCATGTAATCTTTATGTTTGCCCAGTTTGCAGTCATTGCTCTAGGACTAGAGTAAATGACTGGTTTTTGCCAAGATTCCAAAAGTAAACTGGCCTCATTAAAAATAACGGTTGCTGAGAAAAGAATCTCTGTAAGTTGAAGTGGTTTGCTTACAGACCTGTTTAACCATAACACAGTTTTGATTCTCTGTCTACTGGTTCAGTTCAGTATGACACCACCGCTGCTGAGAGCTGCTACGGGATTCACAGCACAGAGGTGAAAAACAAGAACGTCTGGATAAAGGAAGAAAAAATAGAATAATAGTATCCATTTAAGATCCAGTGCATTGCTTGAGCTAGCTAGATAAAAATTGGGGAGTGGAGGAAGAAAGGAGAAGAACAAAGTAGTAAAATGTCATTTAATGACTTCAGAAAACAGAATTTTCTTCGACTTTTCATTTCCTGTAATACGTGTGTGTAGAGATATTGTGTCAAAACCATGGCAATGTTGTATATTGCTTTGCCCATTTTTAAAGTGGTTTGAGAAACATATTTTTTAAAATAGAATATTCAATAGAAGCGTATAACGGGAATGTTTAATTGCTATAATCAGTTACAGCTACAGTCATTTTAGAGTGGCTGGATTTTATAGTATTTGTATACTTACTGCTTTAAACTTTATAAGAGCTGTTTCCTACATAGACACTTCTGAATTTTTTTCTTCCTTCTGTTTGTAAATGGTTTTGGTTTGGGTCAGTAAAAATGGAAATGCTTAAATATCCAGCGTATGGTCTTTAGAAAATCTGAAAAGTGGCTACTTTATTGTCAAAAGTTGCTTTTTTTTAAGATACATCCACATGTGGCTATGCATATGATTTTTTGCAGTTGATATTCCTAGTAATATTTTGTTTCAACCCTACGTGAAATTTCAAAAAGTACAGTAAAGCCTTTTCTTAAGGGAAAAAAAAATCTCTGCATATTCCCAAAGACTCTCAGATTTGTAGCAGATGTACTGGAATCCCACTACTAAAACAAAACCAAATCTATTTTTTAAAAATTTCTTTTTTTTAAGAAAACACTAGTTAGTGGCAAAGTAAAGATACCACACTACTGGTAATATATGAAACTTGTAACCTCTGGTTTATACTCCAGCTCATACTTCCTTGGAAGTAAACGTAGAGCAAGAAATTAAACCTGTTTCTGTAGAAAGCACCCTCAAGCTTTTGAAGTAGATGCTCGGGACCATTGGTTTCACCATTTTCTGGGATTAGATAATTATAATTTTGTAAACTGGGTGTAAAATAGATGAGTAAAGAGATTATAAGGTAAAACCTTAGAAGCCCCAGTGAGTTTCAGAACCGAAATCTGCAGAATCTGCTTTAGAAGCAGAATTCACAGCTGGTGTATGTTGGATAGTGGAGCAGGACTGAGAACAGCGAGGAGCAGTGTCTTCAAGAAGTGTAGTAACTTTTCAAAGGTCAGTCCTGTTACTCATTTCAAAAGTCTGTCTTCCGTAGTTACGCTTTCCTGTACCTTTGCTCAGGGCTGTGCCTGACCAGATGAAGTGTGGCGAGATTGCAGAACTGCTCCCTCCCAGGACACCGAGTAGCTCGAATAAGAAAAACTATTCTGTGGGGAAGTGGGGTGTCGGCTGGAGTGTTTGTGAAACAAGTGGTTGCAGTGTTGAACGGTGAGGGGCACGTGGCTGTTGGAGTAAAAACTATTCAAGAGCAACTGGAATATAAAATCCTAATTCTTTTATGGTCTTCTTGTGGCCTGCTTCATTTGACGAGAAAGAGGGAAGAGAAGGTGTCGGAGAACATCTTTTATGTGTGTGTTTGATTGTCTGTTTCAGATTATTACTCTGGTGAAAAAACTAAAATATACTCAGCAACAGGCAAGGGTTTTCCTCTCTCAGAGGAATAATACGCATCCTGGAAAAGCACACATTTCTGTCCTTTGCTGGTTTGTGAACAATGTGGCTGATATAAATACTTCTGGATTTTTTTTGTTTTCTTAAAAATAAAACACCTATTAAATAAGGTGACAACCAGTAAGCTGAGAAAATTTGATCTTGAAATTTTAAGTACATCATTGCTTATTCCTAATTTGACTTTTTTAACGACTTAAGAAATAGTGTTTCAAGCAAGTAATAGTGTACATAAACTGTTTAAAGTTCTCACCTATGGACTATATATTTTTTAGGTGCTAGTAGATAGGACATGTTTAATAGTGTGCGTGTGTGCGTTTATATCTGTGTTCTTTTTTCTTATCTTACAGTGCCCTACCTTACATATCAGAAATGACCCAATAAAATGAACAACAAAAAGGGTAAAATTTCCTTACAACAACAAGAACCTAAAATAACCATTTTATAATGCCAATGAGGTAGCTGACTGTGTGCATTATTGGGTAATAAGATATTCTCTGATGTGTTTACTGCATTCAGCCTTCCACACAAATATGTATTGAAGCCATAAAATGACAGTAATTGTAGTCGCGTGCACCTTACCTTCTTGCTGAATTATTTCTGTTGCATTAATGATTATATAGTGAAATCATTTTTGTTGCTACTATAAAAATTTTATAGAAAAGAGAATTGATAGATTTTCAGTTTGTCAGTAATTTAATTATGTTGTAATCTCAAATTTTGTATCTGTGTAAAATCATTTAATGGTTAAAAGTTCAAACATGCAATGCCTCATAAGACTGAGATAACTTTGAAATTATTTGTATATAAATAACATATTTATTATATATATAATGTATAGTACTATAGGAAACTCAGATTAATGTGATTAGACAGTGGAAAAAATATTTGTTACCATTTTTTGCAAAACTGACGTTCTTTGTCAGTTCCACACAGTGTGTTGAAGGAGGGTGGTCGTGTTCTGAACGTTGTATCAACACTTTGCATTCTTTAATAGTGTCAATTTTTATAACATTTTAGATAAAAATAAATTCATTTTTAGTTTTAAAAAAAGTTTTTTTCCCTATTGCTAGACTATGGGAAACTTGTTATCGTTTTGATGGTTTTGAAGAAAAATTAACCAGCATGGTACAAGTTCTATCTGTTACATTAGATGAACCTACACTTTGTCACAGAATTAGATTTTATTATTTAATACTTAACAATCTTCCATATGTTTTTCAAGGCTGACTGACCTGACTGTAGAATGTGTCTGTGTTCGTCTGTTAACTTTATTTTTCTTTTGAGTGACACACTGTGTCCTATATTGTGAAAATAACCTGTAACCTTTGAAAACCAATACAGTAACAGTAAGAGTAATCAACAATAAGAGTATCAAATGGTAGGAGTAATCAATACTTTATCCAGGGTATGCATGGGAAGCAGCTAGAAGATAGCAATTGAGCGCTGTAGATATTGAATGATGATGAACAACTGAACAATGTGGTTTTCTTCCACTGACAGGCCAATTGGAATGACTGAGGGCATGGATGTGTATGGTGAAGGAAAGTGAGGATGGAAAGGTATGTGCCTCCCAGTAAAAATGGACAGGCAATAAGGTATTGGGAGACTGTTTTGGAGGAAGAACATTCTCTAAAGGCAGGAAATCAAAAGGTGAGGAGAAATAAGACTATCCTAGAAGTCTCAGCTTAGCCTAAAATTTTCTCCTAAAATTTCTTGGGGGGGGGTGTGAAATTTTTTTTAAAAGTGAGAGCAGCATGCTGAAGATACTGCTTTGCTTCACCTGTGGGTTATTTCAAGTAGTCTCTGAAGCATGCAGCTCTCCTAAACAGGTGGACTCTGAAGAAAAATATCTAAGTAGAAAATGTTGTAATGAGTATTGGGAGGAGAGTGTGACACTGCTGGACTGTGGACTGCCCAAGAAAAAGCTGAAGTGTCATCCACGTAGGTAAGACAGATTCAGAGTTACTAAGTGGAACCAGGAAGGGAGCACAGGGAAGAGAGGAGACTGTACGCATATGGGTGCTGACTTGGAGAATTTTGTACTGATGAACTCAAAGTGACAAGGGTTTATGTCTCTCTCCAAATGAAGAATGAGGAGGTTTTATGTCTTGTTTTTGTGGGAGGAGTTTGTCTGAATGAGAATATTGTACCATAAAGGAATAGCTTTGTTAATGTTAAGCTTGCTTTGGCTAATAGAAAAACTAGAGACTTACTGGATGAAGAATGTCATTTCCTCAAGGCTTTGTCATGGGCACAACCAACCTGAGAAAGCATTTCAGAACTAGAAAATCTAGAAAACAATATTGGTTAGCATAATCCTAGACTACTTCTTGCACTCCGGGGCTGTTCTGAAATCTGGTCTATTTAAAGGAGATGTTTTCTGTCACTCATTGGGAAGGAAATACCAGTGTGCTGTCCTGGTGTCACATTTTCAGAGAAGTCCTGATTAACAGGGGCTTCTGGAGGTCATCTAGTCCAGCTTCCCCCTTGAAGCAAAACTGTTGCCATGATTGGATAAGGTAGGCTGTGACTTTCTTCTGCCAAGTATTGAAAACCTTTGGTGATGGAGATTCCACCAACCCTGTCTGTTTAATCAGGTCCTGTGCCACCCTCGTATCCCAGTGAAGAGGTTTTGTAGCTAGTGTGCAGAGGTCTGATACAGACGCCAGAGTCGTATCCCAAAATGCTAGGGAAAAGAAGTACGTGGAAGAATGAAAACTCTTTGTAGGTATACTTTTCTTGTCAGTCCTGATATTTTTGAGGTGTGACACATTTGAAACTTTTGTGTCTTGTTTGATGAACGCTGTGCCTTGGACATGTTTGTAATTTTGAACATAACAGCTCCGAGAGTCTCAAAATTGGTCGTAACATGTTAAACAGTGCCAGTGATTCAAAGACACATGTAGCTGGACTTCAGATTCTCATTATCGAAGTAGTTTTGAAAATAGGCTTTGCGGGTAAAGTTGTGTTTGGGATCCAGAATTCAGACAAGTTGATACATGATGCTGATACATAATTTCTTTGACCGTTTGGTTTTCACTGCATGGATTCAGTCACAAATTTGGTGGGTTGTCTTTGCCTGGATTGATGGTGGCAAAGCCAAAGGAAAGTAAATAGGCAGGATATAGTTCTTTTTCTAAGTCTGCAGCCTTCAGGAAACTGTTGACATATATTTAGTCAGTCACCTCCTTGGATGCTTCTGTAAAAATGAAAAATGATGATGTCGTTAGGATGTCTATAGCAAACCCCACAAAGCAGTTGTTCCGCGGGTCTTTCATTGTCTGATCATATGTAATCTTTTTCTTAGAGGCAGGTCATTTTATCGCAGTGAAAAAAGGTTTTATTCTTCTTTGATTGGGGTTTTTTGTGTGCTAGCATTAATAAGTCTTGCGAATTCCTCTAAGAGTGGAAGCCTAATAATTATCTCCTTGCTATCAAAGAGCTAGTCTAGTTGATGCTTGGTATTTGCAATGTCTAATGTCAAGGTTCTATACCAGTAATTAGTACCAACACTTCCCACATACTGAATTTATGGCACTGTGACCACATTTTTACATATGTTGAGGGATACTTCAGTAACCCTCTTAACATGAGGATATTAAGAAATATGCTCTGTTATCTCTCCCTAGAAATTTAGTTTGCTGCATTTTTGGGTTTTTGCTCTCTGGCAGCAAGTGTAATGAGATCGAATTGCATTATTCTGTAATGCTTTTCACCTAATTATACATGATATTTAAAAGAAGGGGCCTTGCCATGCTGCCAATATAGTGTGGAAATACAAAATAACTTCTGTTGAAGACCCTTTTGACTGTTAGAAGACATTAAGTGGCCAGATAAAGCAACAACCCTGTCCTGGAGGCCTGCCAGAATGCAAGTAAGCTATTGATATTGAATCTTTGACCTTATGGTATTTTTGGAGTGGATGAACAAAGGAATTACTTTTTCTCATGAACCGGCACATGAGTAATCGATGAAAGTTGGATAAAAATAATATTTTTAAAAAATGCTACCTGGGAGGACTTCTAATAGGGTCTCAGAAATCAATTTCTGTTAATTTCTGACTGAACTAGAGTTAAAATATTATAAGACCCTATTTTGACAAATGCCTAGCAGAAGCACTCTCTGCAGCGCACACGTATGCATTATCAGTCTTACCAGTAGTACCAATGTATTTTGCTACAGGTCAGGCAGTCAAGCCCTTTTCTGACGATGAACAATACATGAGCCATAAATCCTTACGCCTAAATTTCAGTGTTACAGACAGTCCTCCTCTGTCTGTTGCCATAATAATTGAGCTGCTTCTGCTTTGTTTTTAAAGCAGAAAATACAATAAATATCTTCATTTGAAGCTCACTTAGTTTATAAGAGTTTATTTTTATTTATATGTGGGGAAAACCACACAGTCTGTTTTAGCTCAGAATGCATTGTAGCTAGCGGGTGACTTCATATTTTTTTCTTTCATTTTCTTTTCACAGGAATGAAATCCATAATCTTGGAGTAACTGCCATACAGTTTCCATACCTTGCGTACATAACATCTACTGTTGGTAGATGAATATGATAGATGGTATTTGGTGGAGGCTGTATTTATCAATGGAAGGGAATGTCTCTTGGATAGCTAGATCCACAATTAGGAACACCTCTAGAAAAAGTGGTAAAGAGTGTGAAATCGGGTTAGGTTAGCGAGGGACTATGCAGTAGGGTACTATTGGGAGAGGAATGGGCATGTTTGCTTACAGTGTCTTATGCTACTACATAATTTTTTAAGTGTATTTGGGTGTTGGTTGGAGTTTCTGCATTGTGCTTCATTGTGGGGATTTTTTTCTGTGGCTTTTCTGGACCTGGTTCTTTCTTTGCCGCCACCTCGCTGCTGTGACATGGGAATTCTGGCCTGATTTTTATCTGGAATGTGTTATTACAGTGTGTCCAAAGCCCAGTAGACTGGCAGACTTCTGGCTAGCCACACATTGTGTGTATATGTTCTGCTGCCAGAGATTTGGCAGGATTTGGTAGCTCTGATACTCTCCTTGTCTTGTCTACTGCACTCATGCCATGGAGTGCAGGTTCTTCAGATCATTTCCGTAGTTTGATGACTATAAATACTTGTTGCTAGTGGCATTTATTTTCAGTCAGCTGTTTTTCATTTGAGCACTGATTCTGGTTTGCCTCCTTTTAACTTTGAGAAAGATGGGTGATTGTCAAGAATAAATACAAAGAATATGTAGTTCTGAGCTTCCCTTCATATATTCCTGGTGCTTCAGCCTATGCTGTTTCATTGGCTTTCCTACAGATCATAAATACTGTTTCAGTGAGAGCTTTAGAGAATGACATTTGACATCTTACATAAATGGTTAGTGCCTTATTATTCACTGAAAAGGGCAAGGAGTAGCAGGAGATAAGGGTTAAACTCATGGGCCTGTCCAACTCCAGAGTTAAAGTACAGATCATAGAGATGGTTTTTCATACCTTGTAATGAAAAGAGTTGATGTCTGTCTGGTTTGATGACATCAGTACAGCTTGTTCTCGTGGGAAATAATCTCCCCAGCAGATCTGTAGGAGGTAGTCTATATGCCTCTTCAGCTTAATACAGTCAGTGCTATGCATAGATATGCAGATTACTGTAGGAGTTTCCAGTAGAGAAAACTTTGCTTTAGGGGCTTGAAACTCTTGCTGGAGAAGTACTGCTTGGGTGAATGTTGTGACTCACTGGGGTGATGAATCTTAAGGAATATTTCAACTCATTCCTCCTGACATAGCCTCCAGTTCTGGTACCTGAGATTTAGCAGCATGTGCAGAGTACCTAGAGCACAAGTACCCTTCTTTATGTAACTCATACAATTTTACTGTGGGAGCTAAGGTGACTTTACCAAAGTTCATCTACTCCCTTATCTGGTGGTTGGGGAGATGTTTATAGAAATACTCCTGTAGGTTCCATTTTTGGCAATGGCTCTACCTTATCACCAAGACCAGCACTATCAACTTTAAGTCATTAAATATGAGAGAAATGGATTCAGTATGAGGGCAGATTTGGAATGTTGCTCTTGAGAAAGAGGGAAATAAGTAAGTAATTAATAAAATATCCATTTCCATTTCCATTTCTGGCCTTGCTAGGAGTGCAGGAAAGCATTTATTCTCATGATTATTATCCTCTTGCACTTGCTGCAATTATTAGAGTATCCAATGTGGCTTTGGGGGGCCTGGCCAGAGCAGCTATTCTTTTGAATAGATTACAGCTAACACAGCTAGAGCAGAGGCTTGATCAGTATAAACAGGACAACAGAGTGACAGGACAAAAGGGAGGACATGGCTGCTCTAGTGAAAGGGGTAGTATCAGACCACCATTGTGGTGGGCCTATTGCAGTAGAGGTTTTGGAGAATTGCAGGAGGCTGGCATATGGTTCATTGCATGATACTGCTATCCCAAACTGATGACCTACAGTGTGTGTGTTCAGCAGAACCTTAAAAGGGAGTGTATTAAGCAGCAAGAAATTTAATACAGTGCTTCCTGCTTTGAAGCTAAGATGAGCTTGCTGTAGGATTTAATTTTGCTTGGAAACTGATGCAGCAGACTGTACCCCAGAGCAGAGTGGAAGCAGCCAGCGTAGAAAAACTGCTTGTAACATGTGACAAAGCAAATTGCAAAGAAGCCATTCAAGGGGCCAGACGGAAGCTTTCTTTATCTAGAATGATTGAAAATTGTGACTAAAAAGTTCCTGCCTGTCATTCCACAAGATTAAATTCTCTGATCCACCGTCTTTTTTTGTTTTCCTACTGGGCTATCTTATCTGTGGTATAGCCATCACTTTGATGGTTTAATTGTACGTGTCTCTTGACCTCTTTAAAGATAGCCCTCTGTTGGCCCACTCTTCCTTGCCTCGACCAGGTGGCCGTATGGCATCATCTTAACTTCCTCCAGTGAAGTGTTTCAAGGGAAAGTGCTTGTCCCAGGCAGGAAAAACTTGCTGTAGTATAAATCTCTCTTCTTTGTCTTCTTGGGTCTCCTATTTGTGACTTGGGTCTCCTGGGTCTCACTGTGACTCTGCACTTTCTTCCTTCCAGTCTCCTATTTGCAAATCTGCTTCAAGCCATCTCTGTAGTTTGCCGTCATCTTTTATTCCTGATATTGCAGGGGTTTTTTCCATGTTTGTCTTCTCACTCATAGGTTTTGTGACTCGTAACTTCTTTTGTGCAGTTCATCAAAGTTCAGTAGCAGATGGTGGGAGCAGTGGAGAAACTGAGTTTCCTTTGCCATAAAGAAGATATGGCTTGTCAGGACTGGGAGGTATACCGATAGTGGCTTCACTTAAATCTTCCCACTTAACACTGCCCATTGAAATACAAATCTCAGATAATAGCCCGTTTGGCCAGAGCAACCTTGCAGAGGAAAGTGTGACTTGTAGTTTTTGCTCAAACAACAAAAATAAATGCTAAATCCAAATTTCTTAATTAATTAGCATAAACTTTTTTTCATATGAGACCTCAGAGGCTCTGTTTGAAGGAATTACTGTTCCAGAGAACATGATTGAAATTGAAAAGATATATTTATGATTGGCATCAGCCTCACAACTGGGTGAAGTATCATTTGTCCTTTTTTCATCAAGGTAATAATCATACTAGTTGCTCCCAAGAATGCTCTCATGTCCCTGTATGTCTGTTCTTCTGCTGTTTATATCTTGATCAGAATTACAATTTTCTCAAGATAGTTCTTTTCGGAAGGCAACTGAATGCATTTTGAGTTGATTGCATTATTGGTAGTGTCTGAAGTTGTACTTACATGTCAGACTGTGTTATACTACATAAATACCTGAGTTAGCTGTAAAAAGGAGTAGGAACTTTATGTTGCTCTGGTTATCCATTTTGGGTATGTGAGTTAACTTCTTTTGTAGTTGGCTTGTTTGTCTGACATGAAGCGTAGATTGTGCTGTAGACATGCTCAAAGCAGAAATCTAGTGAGAGTGACACAAGGTTAAAAACTGGAAAATAATTAAGTATGATTATGGAGTTTTTATTACCCAGTCTTGGTAATATTTAAATGTAAAATCAAAAGGCAGAGCTGAAAGAAATGAAAAGTCTGTGTACAGAGTGAACTTGTGTATTTCTTGCCCAGACTTCCTTTTACAAAGTAATAAAGCAGCAGTAGTGGTGCACTCCTGTCATGTCAAAATTATACAAATAAAGGTTTGGGACAAAAATAAGTCAAGTTCAGAATTTCATCAGGCAGATTTGCATCAGAAGAGTGCATTTTTATTAAATAATCATTATTGTAATACAGTCTGTATCCTCAGAACAATTTGCAGAGATATACCTATAGTAAATGTTCTTGTACCTCTTGTGTTTTAGTCTTTTTAAATGTTCTTTTTATGTAGGAATGGAAGGTAAATGTAGATATCAGATTTTATGGAGAAAAATGTGGTGAAAAAAATCTTTCCCTGGATGTTCACCTAATGATAAAAGAGGAAGCAACTCCTGATTTTTTTGCATATTAAAGATTTGTGTATTTTTTAGAGGGAGCCATTCTAAAATTTGTTTTTGTTTTCTTAATTGCACTGTCCAAATAATTTTTGTCCATTGCCACCTCTTTACAGGTGCCTCTGTTAGGCCATGGCCTTGCCTATGTCTGCAATTATTTATTTTTTCTTTCCAAAGTCTCAAGTCTACAGTTCATCTTTCATCTTTTGGCAAGTTCTGTGAAATGTTGGGAAGTGTTTATTATTTATTCTTTTGCTTGGATCACATGTGTTAAAATCTTGCAGATTAACTGTATTTGTGGGTTTTAGTGAGAGTTGGATGGAAGCTTGCTATATGGAAATAACAGCTCCCATCTGTTTTGGAATAAATTACTTGTCATAGTATCTTTACAAGGTGAACACTTGTCATAGACATCCGTCTGTTTCTGCCTTGATTATATTTCTGACTTGACCACTTCAGTTTTCAGAGAACTTGAAAATTGCTGAAGAATGACCTTACAGACTCCATTATTAATCTCACGTACATAAAGGAAGGGTTTTCACAGAAAGCATTCAGCACTCTGCTCATAATAAGCTGAGGCAAGGAACATACGTGTTCCTAATTTGTTATCTTCTTCCTTTGGCTTGTATTTTGATAGAAAGGGATAAAATGTTGTAAAAGCAGATGAGCTAGATTCTTACACAAAATTAAATACTGAAATAATTGTATTCAGGTCCACACATATATTTTCTTCTGGGCCCATTTGATGTCTGCTCTTGATATTTGTGTATACATTGTACTCTTAATTCCTTTATGAGAACAGGCTCTGAGAACAAGCATGGTGGTTTCTGGAATGTGGGAGAGGTACAGCAGATACCCAACAGCTGCTGTTGAAAGGATCCCAACACTATGCAGAAGCCACCTTCAGTGCAAAGGATCTCTTCTCTCTCAACAGTATTCCAGTGAGCCCAGGAGAAACCCTGGCTGCCATCAGTAGGTGACTGGATGCGAGTCTGGGTAGCCAAAGTGAATTGTTACAAAAGGAGAGGACCAAACATTTTCTGGCAGCCCGGATGAATGGAAGCTCTTGCTAGGCACAAAGCTCGCTCTTTTTAGCCCTTTAAAATGCCCTTTAATCGGTGTCAGTGGCCCTAAGTGAACCGATTCTGATCTAATGAGAGATTTACTTTTCTAATCTCTCTGAGATCTGTCTCTGCTTTCAGAACAGGAAAACTACAGCTATCTTATTCTTCATTTCTCTTCTGCACCTTTCACTACCTGCTGCCACTCTATGAATCTAGAAATATTATGTGTGGTAGAGTTCCCTCCCACCCCCACAATTTCATCTCCACATTGTGAACCGGTTATCTGGAAAAAAAGACAAAAAAGTTATGTCTTTTACAAGTCCTTCAAAATTATTTTGGTCACTTGAGAGTAGAAAAGACCAAGGTACCTTGGCTTTTTGGGGGATATGATGGCATAAATACATTCAATTAAATTGTAAGGCAACAAATTAAGATATGTGATCAAGCAGCATGGAGTCAAGTACAGTTCAGTGTTGATAAATACAAAGTGGTACTCACTAAGGAAAAAACACTTGATTAACTCCTCATTGCTGCCTGATTTTGAATTAGCTGAATGCACTTAAGACATTTTCTTTTTTTTAAGCCACTCAGTGTATATCCTTGCATGCTAATTAGTGAAAGCTTCTGTTTAATATGGATCAGCATACAAAACAAATAAATGTTAGGGTATATGAGAAGCAAGTTTGAAAACATAATACTAAAATGTGAATACAGTATAGAAATGAGTGATGTGCCACACAGCTTTATGGCTAACATACCCTGGTTGTACTGCTGTCACAAGGATGCAGCTAGAATGGGGAGACTTTCAGACTGTTGAAATGGAATTTGAAACAAAGGAAAAGGAAGAAAATAATAATAGTTTCCTTTTTAAAATTAAATCTCCAAAAGTAGGTAGTGGTGGAAGTATGCAGTGGCACAGTGTAGATTGAATAAAGAGCCTGTCCGTGTTTGGCTTGTCTCAAGGCATGATGATAAATGGACATTCAACCAAATTCTAAGGCAACAAACTGAAAGCTAGCACTCAATTTTTTTCTAATGCAGTGCAGTATTAGTCTATCAAATGAATGCACTGACGTAAGTTATCATTTAGGGCAGAAGCTTGTTAAGGTTAAATTAAAGAATTAAATCAGTATCTATATCTACCAAGAATGCCCACAGCTTCCTTAGACACAATTAAACAAAAATCTAGGAGGCATATACATTTTCATACTTCACCACATCGGGTACCTAGGAAATGATAGAGGTTAAGAATAAATAATTTTCATGTTATTCTTGTGTAGGATTTCAGCCTGAAAAAAAAGAACCCCCTGACTCTTCTTAACTCTGGAATTTTTGAATGTATGTGGGGGGGAGACTAAGCTGTTCAACCAGTTTTAATGAGAACCTTGAACCATGTGAGCTTTAAAGCTGATGTTTCATGTGAAACATCAGTGCAGAATCCTGCATAATGCAGGAATAAAACTTGCCATGAGTATTGCATGAACAGACTTTCTGATTTCTTTGGCATTTTTGGAGGAAAACCACAGTGCTTTTATGGCTTGGTCTAGAAATACCTATGTGGTGCACCTCTTCTTACTGCTGGTAGGGAACAAGAGATAGAGACAAAAGAGTCAACAAAAGGAGCTATTTCTCCAATGTCTACTTGCATTCATTCTCTTGGTGGGAAATAGTTATGCCCTTTTTCTTAGCAAGAAACTGAACTATGAGGAGCTTGGCTGTCAGTTCTGCAACTAAGGAATACAGAAAGTAAAATTACTATTTGATGTAGTTAGGGTGGATCAGTACTGGATAATACCAAGTGGTGGAATCCTGTCATCTTGAAGGTACTTCTCAGGTGACTGAGTTAGCTGACATTAGATTTTCTGCATTTTATTGAAATACCTATCTTTGGATTATCTGTCCATGTCTTTTTTGCCAATGGAATGTGGTGGGTCAGTATTGCTTCTTTAACTTCCATTTATATAGTTGTATCTTGATTTGTAATAAATGAATGTTAATGTCACATAAATAGAGAAGAATAGCCTGAATCTGACAAAAATATTTGCATTATTGTTACAGCAATTTTTTTGCAAACTTGACTTGGTTTTGTCAGACACCAGTACCTTGAGGGTGGTGTCATCAGAGCTGTCCATATTGTTTTGTCTGGAGGGTGTCATGCAGGATTACTTCAATGAAACAGAATGCTCCCACAGTACTAATTTATCCCTGAATAGGAATACTGTGATTTTTGTGGACAGAAAGTAGAGTGAAACTCGTTTTAGATTTGGTATTCTCTCTGACTTTCCTAGTCTCCCATTTTTTTAGAAAATGCTTTTGCATGCCACCTCCTTAAGAAGGAGAGGATGGGGAGAGGGATGTGAGTTCCATGCACATCCCTCAGTTGATTTTCACAAGAATATCTTTGGCTTCATTAGGAATGAGGCTCTTAAAGCTCCTTCAAAAGCAATGCTCCTAAATCAAAACCAGATGTGCCAATAGTGTGCGTTTCCATTATACTTTTCTTTCGCTCTTTTTCCCATCTACCCCTGCCCAATTCAACAAAAATAATTTTCTTCGGGATTGGTAATCTTTCTGACTTCTTTGGGGTTGTTTACACCATTTGTTAGGATCCTTCAGTAAGGCTGTTAAGTTTTTGCTTAAGTTACCTTGCTTAAATGAATTTGGGTACCTTTATAAAAATTGAAGAATAAACATGAGGCTGTTTCAAAATCACTTTTTCCATCTATAACAGCTTTGTTCTGAATTCAGACATGCATTTTCTGGTGTACTTGCAGATGTGTCTTATTTTCTTTATCAGGTGCTCTGTTTTGCAAAAACATCTTTCCATCTCCCTCCCACCATTTTACAATCTTAGAAAGCTTTTGCTGTTGCACGGTTTTAGTCAGCTCCGTCCCTCCCCATCACTAGTATTTTCTCTTTCATACTCCAATCCCACTATCATATTTGACTTTTGTTTCTCTTTTTCCAAGAAATTGGGTGTGTTCTAAATATTGCAGACGTTTCACTTAGATTTGTTTGAAAGTCTTCTCATACGATTGGTATGACCGTGGTCCATGACCCAGTTATCTCAGGCCTTGGCAAATTGCATATTTTAACTTCTCCTTGGCCTGTCGTGATTCTTTGTCTCCCTGCTGTTATCTTTCACCTAAAGTCTTCATTTCTTGCAGTCTGCTGTAAATGTGTTCCTGGAATCCTTTTCCTGGTTTCTGATCTCTGTCTGCATCGCGTATCTTCCCCTTTCAAGACTTAACACAACAATGCCTCTCTTTCAAATACATCTTTCTCCCCATCTCCCTCGCTCATGCCAAGCGTTCTGCCAGCACGGTGTGCTGTGCCATTTTTCCAGTTTCTCCCAAAGCTTGACTCATATCTTCTTTCACAACAGCTCTGATTCCTAGGCATTAATCAACTCATAGTCTTACGATTGCATCTTAATATTTTTCCCTGCAGTCTTCCAACACTGATTTTTTTTAAATTTGTTTAGCAGTCATTTTTGAAGATAAAACCTTTTGAGGGTAAATGATAAGTTTTTGAAGTAAATCTCCCCCCAGTCCTTTTCTCTTTACCAAAACTCACTGTTGAAAGGAGGTGAAAAGATGAATCAACACTTAGAAGGGCAACTTCATTCCCGTGAAGGGAAGGAGAACTAGGTTAGAGAGACTTGGCTTGATCTGTTATCATCTGCCCTGAGACCTGAACTGGTTTTAAAACACACTGCATATTGATCTAGCTAAGTAACCATACTGTAGCCTTGTACTCAATATAGTTGCATTCTTTGCTTTAGAAAACCTCTCCAGTATTGTTTTTCACTAACAATATTTCTTTTGCTTGGTGGTAGTTTGAAAAACACAAATATTTTAAATTGGGCTTGTATGCTAGATACAGATACTTACACTAGTCTGTTCTAGCGAACTGTGTTTTATCTGCTAACATTTCCTATGTCAGCTTTTGAATGACTTTTCAAAATGAAGGCATGCAATTTCACAATGATGTTTTGAGCGGAAACTTTTATTTGTATACTGAGCAAATCAACAATACGATGCTTACCTCTTCCTTTCTAAATCTTCACCAAACTTTTCTATTATACATTGTTGCAATTACATGTTGAATTCTCTAAGTAAAATCTTTCATATCTTTGCATCAGGGGAAACTACTAATAGCTCAGACTACATCTAAATTAGATTCAGTAAATAAATATGTGAAAGAAGTAAGTGGTTATTGCTGCAGCAGTCCTGCTAGTTGAACAAATCTATACACCAGCGTGCTGGATAAAATGAGAAATCTTGCTTTTCATTACCTGTACCCCTGTGTTAAAGCAAATACCTCAAGCACAATTCACTGCTTTCCTGAATATTCTGTTTCATGGTTATTTGTTTGCTTTTTAAAATACTCATCACATGAGATAGAATTCTGTCAAAGTTTTATAATTCCTGTTTCTAGTGGTAAATTATGTAGATAGTGTGGCTTTAACTCATGTTTGATTAGATGCTGTATGTTTTTAAATTAATTTCTCTCTAAGCTCTTTGCAAGGAATAGTAACCCACTGCAGAGAGGTTACAGTACTATGGACTCTGTCTGTTCTGCCTTAATGATACAAGGGAATAGTTGAGCAAGAATAAATGAGGTACTTTTGGTGGGTAAAAATGTGAGCTGACTGTCAGTGTGAGATTGGTTCTAGGAGCAGTTAGCCAGCAGTAATAGGGCACACTTGAGTAATTGAATTTGCATAACAAGGCTTGCTGAAGAGATCTGACAGGCCCAGAGATTTGTCTGGCTGGAGATCTCCAGATGGACGTGACCACACAGCAGCTGGGTGGCACGTTTCTCAGCATGGTCAGCAACACCCAGACTGTCAGCTGGCCCCTGCAATTGCAAAGCCCTGGCAGGCCAGCTGGTGGCTTCTGACAGCCAGTGGCCCCGTTAGAGAATCCTTTCATTCTGCCTGTCAGGGTACAGGACCTGCAGGGACCAGTGGTAAGATGTAACAAGTCACCAGTGAGAGTTGTTAAGATGCTTCAGAAACCTGCTTCTGTTAAATAGCTGCTGCTTTACCGCTGAGAGTGAACCTTCTGAAAGCTTTTTCCATCCTTGAACAAGGACAAGACAAACCTGTTCTCCAGCATTTTGTTTGGAAATCTATCACTTGGTGTTAGTTTCTACATGTTTAGTTTCAATATCAATATTTCTGCATCTAACCAAGCATGTCAGTGACAGAAATGCATTTTTATGTGCTTAATACATTTGTAAGACAAAATACTGGAGCTTTCCCCCCTGTATTCCTTCCATGGGTACCAATATTGCTGTATTCTACATTTAGCAGGTTCGGTTAAAGGGAGCAGTTTATGGAAATACACTGTAAAGGAAAGTGTTAGTAACAATTGAGGCAACAGCTATTTTACTTGGGCAGTGTGCACAAATACTCTGCATAGCTAGGAAAAGAATATGCATAACACTAGAAATCTCTTCCTCTGTCATCCTACAAGAAATGATGTAAAAAATTAGGACTATCCCTCTCTTGTTCGAAGTTGCTTTGTCCTGACATCCCTGAGCCCCAGACACTAAACATTAAGCTGTTGGATTTAAACTCTGTTCCCCCTCCCAAACTTGGGAAAGTTCCTGTTCACGAGGAGTTTAGAATCCAGGTCATTGCACTCCCAAAACAGCAATAAAACCACTAACGGGAGTTATATACTCTCATCCGCTTATTATTTCTGTCCTCATTCATGTTGCTTTTCCCTGTTTACAAGATGACATAGTCGAAACAAGTAGGTGCCTGCTGTCTAACACACAGGCTACTGATTTGGGCAGTCCCTTTTTTGAGGTATGTAAACCCCCACAAACTGAGGGAACTAAGAACAGTTTTTTATTGGATGTACTATCCTTAGACATCGTAATTTCTTAAGGATCTTCTTGCTTCACTGAGTTTATTAATTTACTTTATTTTGGGAAGGCTGGAGGAGAGACCTGTTTTCTGCTCTTCTTCAAGCATCAGTGCCTGGATTGTTCTATGGGGTAGTCATCCACAGACTTCTGTCAAATCCATATCCCTAACTCTTACCTTGTTTCTGAAAAATTCTATGTTACAGTTGAATATTAATCCCTTCCTTATTGTTTTCTCTTTATTTCTGGCAAGTAGTGTTCAGCCTTTGTAAATCTGACTGGTCGATTCTGCCACCAGGTTTTCTGCCTTCCTCACTTTCTGCTGTAGCCATGCTCTGTTACCACTCTCAAGTCAGGGCAACCTGGTTGTAGGCTCTTCCCTGCCCACTTCATAATTTCAAGGTAGCAGGGGGGCCTCTATAAGACTCCTTATGTAATTTAATGGTTCATATTTCTGCAGGTGGGCTGGGATTCCTTGCCTGGACTTCTGCACCCTGGGTTTAGTCAGGCTGGAGTCTTTTTTTTGATGAAGGAGGATGTTGTACTCAATTGAGTTCAGGAGAAGACTCTGTATTGGCAAGAGCAGTGTGAAACTGCCTCATGAAGCATCCCGTTCATCCAGTCTTTGACTCTGCTCTAGCACACTAATTTAATGCTGGGTCCCTATTCCATTTCTCCACAGGCAGGCTTGAATCCCCTGCCTGGACTACTGCACCCTGGATTTAACAGGCTGGTGCCCCTCTGGCACTGTCTGGAATCAGCTGTATAATGCCCTGTTGTAATTTATCTGTTTAATCCATCTTGTTCTGTTACAGGATGTATGAGTTCAATTTTGTCTCAAGAAGAGATAGATTAGACTGTTAAAATAAGACCAAAAACTTCACAATTTGGAGGGATGGGTAGGTTTCTTTTTATCAAGAGCATTTTGATACCACCTTAGAGACTGTCCAGAAAGGGTTCTCTCTTTTTAAAGAATTCCGTATGAATGGAGAATGAGTAAGAGAAATTGTCAAAATAAAGACCACTTCGATTGTTTTATAGGCTTTAGACATTCTTACTTGTATTTTTTCTTATTGACTAATAAATGCTTAGCATGCAATAAGTAATTTACAAAAAGTTCCACTTTGAAAGAAGTGGAATAATGCCATTAAACCTTTTAATTAGTTTTTATATCTGTTCATCAAAGAAGGCTGAAATAACAGGTTATAAATTTTGTTGAGCCCTGTGATGCTGCAACATAAAACTCACAAGATTTGGCTTGTAGAATGGAAACCTCAAAGCATTTCTGTTCAAACAGCAATGATGACTGAGCAAATCACTGGTTTATGTCCATCAGATTAAAAAAACAGGCATGTAGAGAACATACTCAACAAAACTGTCTTCCCTTGCCACCCTGAATTTTTGTTACATATATTGTTTTGGGGTGGGGAAATATTTTAAGTCTTATGTGTATATTATCCCCGTAAGTCCATATGCTAAATAAGCAGAAACCTTTTGAGTGCACTTTTATCTGATTCTGGAAATGTCCTTTTTAGGATGTGAACCTGTCATTTAAAATTTTTTGCATTAATTTAGATATAATATTATTGAGAAATATCATTGATTGACCAGTCTCTCCTGGCACAATAGTGCAAAAAAACATTGAACAGTCACCTCAGGAAGGTACTTGGGAACATTTGGAGAAGCTTACATAATCCCATTACTGCTTCCTATATTGAGTTCTAGCTAACCCTTGACACAAGATGGAAAATAGCCTTTTTAAAAGTAAGTGCTGCGTCTTTGCTTCCTGCAGGTGATTCTGATCCCTTGCCTTTCCTTTCCTTTTTTTTGTGTGTATTTTGCACAAAGAAAGTGAGGAGTTGTACTTGATAAGTATATAGACGCTGCACAGAGACAAGGAATGAAGTCTGAAAAACTGTACTCTACACACAGCAAAAGGAATTGTTGAAATGCCAAAGTGCACCTTATATGTTTAGCCAAAAGTGATTAAGGTGCTGGTATTTCAAATGTTGTAGCAGGTATGATTACCTTCCCTGATAAGAGCGTAATGTTAGGCTGTGTTTAGCAGATCTGATTACTATCTGTGTATAGTCTGTGCCAATTTTAGTAATTTCTGGTGTGCATGCTTTATTTTTATGCCAGTTGCTCAGTAGCTGGTTCAGGCAGTTCATTTTTGATGTCATTTTGAATATTAAATTCAAATTTGGAGCAGTTATTTATTTAAAATCATATAAAATTAAATATGCTTTGTAAGTTTCTCAATAAACAACTCTCTTCTCTCTGCCTTCTTTCCCCCACTCTCCAGGGAAAGGGAGATGCAGGTGTCATCAAAGCCTCTTTTTTGAGGCTTTTCAGTACAGAGAGCACAGATTGACTTCCTACTGGGACGCTGGATATGTAGCCAAAAAAGTTTATATAAACTAAGTATACTGACCTGATCATATTTCTGTATTTTCCCTAGTAAAGCCCCCACTGAACTGCAGTGTGGTGATAAATAAGGGATACAGCAGGAGCCAGAGCCATATTTCATGTACGTTATCTCTCCTGTTAATCCAAGAGAGGAGGCACAGTACCAAAATTAGGAAGAACTTTGTTGTTTAAGGGGGTTTATCAGAATTAAGTCAGTATTCCAAAATTAATTGCATTAGTTCACTTGTTCTTTCCAGTTTCCTTATTGTTCTTTATGAATGAAAACCCAAATCTCTTCACTGGGCTACGTTTGGGGGCAAAAAAAGAATTACTCCTAGTTACATATTCTGAGACCAGAGTGAGCACAGAAGGATTGCAGGATAACCTCTTAAAAACCTTATTTTCTGTGTTTATATCAGGCAAGTGCTGTTCTCTCTTCATCTACATTCCTGTGTACTTAAAAAGTTATTTTGAAACCATAATGTTATCTCCCTATGAAGGCAAATGTATTTTTTTCTTTTGATGTAAGAGCTTTTAAAAGCATACTTTAAAAAATGATTCTAGCCACTGTTTTCTCTTTGCTAACATTTCAGAATGATCTTGGGCATTTTATAGATAGCTATAAACCAAGTAGAAAACATGCCAAATTACATTGTTTATTCCAGAGTCTTGCTTCCTCATGATTTTTTTTGTGAATGAGGAGTAAAAAACAGTCAAAATCTATTGAACCAATTATATGCGTGCCAAAATACTCTGGAGAATACTTGAAAATGGGAGGTTTGGGGCTACTCTCCAACTTCTTTCTTCAGTATTAACAATAATTACATCTTTTCAGTGTGTATGTTTCAGTGCATTTGTAATGCAATCTAATTTTTGTAAATCAAAAATTTTGAAAACAGAAAATAAATGTGGCTCAAGATGAGAAGATTGTTTACCCTCAAGGATGGCTGTTTCTTTCCTTCCAGGGTATGAATCGTGTAGGTTTTACTAATTCTGAGGCTGTTTTTCTCAACAAGTGGCTTTTGAAAGGATTTGTTATTTATTTAGATTTTGCTGCTAACACCTTTCTCTTAAGAAGGAATGTTTCTGTGCCCTCGTTGATGGCCTCTTCCTTGTTGCTTTGACTGCTCTAAGCAGTAACAAGTAATTCTTGTCCACTATTAAATTTTCCATACTTAATTTGTAGCAGATTTATGTGCATAGGGTTTTTTTCCCCTCTTATTTACTGTTATTAAGGTTGCTTCATATGGGTTATGTTTTTATTTCATAGTTATGGCTTCTTTTTTCTATCTGATGTAAATTTGAGATCCCATACTGCAAACTGATCATCTTCCTCGGCTTTTATTTTCATCATCTGTGAGTATGTGTATGTGCAAATGTGTGTGCAGCCATCATCAGTGATTCAAACTGATCTCTCATCTGTTCCTTTAAACGTTCACCATTATTTAATTATTTACTTTTACTTAGGAACAGGCAGTGCTTTACTGAAAGGTCCTTCCTTTCAACTATATTCCTAGACAGGATGCAGTTCTGTCCTCCGTCCTTGCCTCCCCACCTCACAAACCCTAGTTATCCCCGTCCTTGATTACTACATGCACCTCCACTCTAGGGTTGATATCTGCAATTTGACTGAGTTTATTTACAATGTTTGAGTTGCAAATAACATCTTTCTATCATATTTTAGTTGTCTTGTTCTCTTATATGCCCCTCTTACATGATGAGGAAGAGTAGAAGTGGTACAAAATAACACAGCAGGTAAATAAAGTGGACTGAGCTACACAGGGTTTGGAAAATTGGATTTATTTCGTTGTCATCTGCCTGCCTTCAGGCAAGAATGGCAGGTCCTTTTGTTCTCTAAGTTCATCGATGTTGCCAGTGTTGTGGTAAGCCACCACCGCCTTCTAGATATTTCTAAGATGGTTTGGGAATCTGTCTGTCCAACATAGGAATTCTGGTTAAACTGTTACTTAATACATGTTGTATCTTTGACACCCTGTTTGTATGCAGAATCTGCCACTTGATGTGACTTTTAGCATCTACCCAACGCAGTCAGGACCATGGAGGGTTGTTATCTTAGTCTGAAAAAACTGCTCTTTTGCTGGACTTTGGTTGTGTCAAGGAGCTGTTTGGAACAGGTCAAAACAACTCCCCCCTCAGTTGTTCCTCTTTCTCTCCAAGAGGCAGGAGTGGTGAAATGGGGTTTACTCGAACAGAACAAAAATGACTTATGACAAACAGCATCTTTAAAAGGGCTCGTAGAATGAGTGGGCAGTGAGGAACCACAGAGGCAAAGCAGCTTTGGATACCAGAAGAGGACTACATAGCTTTGTAAGAGCAGAAGATGCAATCTAACTGCAAGACTTGTAGGTGAGCTAATCTGCAATACAGTAAGAAGGGCACCATGATCGTGAAGGTGGTCATCCGTTACAGGTAACAGAAAGGCTTTTAGACATCCTAGCAGACAGGTGTACAGTTTGTGCTTGATGGAGACCTAAATACAGCCTCTCTGTGTTAACACTTCTTATTACAAGGCCTGATGTTTTCAAGAGTGAGTGTGCCATGGCTGTGCTACTGTATGGCAAACACCTCTCTCCCTCTCTAAGTTCAGAGGAGGGGTGCAGAAGAGGTTTTAAACTGGCGTCAGATAGTGTTACCTATTCGGGCACGCTGCAGCTAGCAGTATTTGCAGCTACATAGGACAGCCTTTGCAAAACAAGCCAACACTTACTAGTCAACTGGCGTACAGGAACTGTTCGGTTTCTGCATGGAAAAACAAAGCTTTAACATATGCCTGTGCTGGCAGCATAAATTACTTTCCTGCATAAGTGTCCAGAATTCCTTTATTCCTTCTTTACATTTCCAGCAGAGCTCTTAACTGGGAGTTCAGACATCAGGGTTCGTGTTTTGTCCAAGTTGGTTTGACATGTTCTTCTTTCCTTGGCTGACAGTTGTTATAAGTCAATACTTGGAGTGATCATTCGCGTCTCACCCACGGTCGTTCCATTCCTATGTGGGCAGTTTTGGGGATTTCACTCAGTTCTTTTCCAGTCCCTTGTCCTGAAGATCCCTTAACCCTTTCAGTACCAGGTGACAATGATACAAAGTGAGGGCTGAAACCATTGCATTTTTCATTTTAAAAACTACTGCAGCAGTTTTCACCTATTTTGCAGTACTGTGTTTTAACAGTAAACCATAGTAGTTACTATGGTTGTGTCAGTTAATATAATTTGACAGATAAATGCCATGTAGTCCTACCAGCTTCAGTCTGGGTTATTTATATACCGTGGTGTACAGAATCCTGAAAAGCTGGCTTAAAAGTTCTGCATTTTTTTATAAGACTCCTAGCCAGGTTAAATTCAAGAGAGATGTGGAGAAGATATAGCAAAATTGTACCAACCTCTATGTGACTGGTAAAAGGTGGGGTTTTTTCTTTTTTTCATGGTTTAGTCTCCACGGAGAATAGATAAATATATAAAAATTGTGTTGAGTGGGGCTGTATCATGATATGGAATTACATAAGGAAAAATATTCACTGTGAATGTAATAAAATGTGGGTTTTTTCCCCTTATATTCATGAATATAACTGGCACAAGTTCCTAATCTTCTTGAAGTATATTTGTCTTATTAAACTAAGGTAGCTTCTATGAGCTATGCAGCATCACTCAAACTGTTTCCTATTTACAGATCGGTATTTTTATTGCCTCGTTGACCTTAGAACAGCAAGAACAATTTCTGATCCTTTCCTGATATCAATTGACACTAGCAAGTCCTACATTAGCATGTTCTAATTTTTTTCTTATTTGTATCAACCTGGGGTTTGTATTTGGACAGCCATTTTGAAATGTTTCACTGTATATCAAAATAATAGGTCCTAATGGATTGCTTCCTGCTTGGCTAGACAACAGCATTTATTTAAAAAAAAAAAATATGCCTTAGCAAGTTTAAAAGAAACAATAGAGCAAAATAAAGTAGATTTTCTATTAATGGCTTTGCTTGATCAAGTATTTATATTCTGTGTATGATTTTATTATATATTAAATTCTGACAATAAGGTAGCTTTTCCTCTCTGAGGTCAGTAGTGTTCAGATTAATCAGGCTGACATTTCATGCCGGTGGGTCATGAACTGTTGATAATAGCATTAAATGGTGATTCACTTGCTGCGGGGAGCACAGCTCATTATCCAGTCACTATATTAAATCATCGCCACAAACAGCTAGAATCCTCTGTGTGTGCATGCACGCATCTGCACACATACACACGGGAAAATCAGGGGTGGGGATCTCTATCCTGTAGCTATCCATTTCTCTGTTTATAGCAATTGTTAAAGCTGTTTCCAGCATACAAGGATGGTGGACTTTTCCCCATTTGGGAGACTGATACAGTTCTCTCTGAAAAATCTGTTTATGTATGAAACAGGACTATACAGTTTATTTTCTAGCTTCTCTCTGATAAAGGGGCATAATTTTTGTAGCCAGTTCCGTGTTAGACAAAAGCAAAGAAAAATACATGCACATCATTTCTGAAATGTTAGTGTTGGAAAAAGAACAAGATGCAAAATGAGAACAACTGAAATCTAACTTGCTTGTGTTCACTGAGTATGGATTTTTTATTTAATACTGTGTTTCAGGGGCTTCTATATTAGTTTCAGATGTGCTACTTCCTGTTAAAAACATTCATACTTAAAAAAAAAAAAATAGCCACTGCCCCAGTGCAAGAAAAAGCATATCTATCATAATGGAAAATTTTAAAATAGAAGACTGTCTAAATAGCTTAAGAGTGGATTAATTATGTTGAATGAGGGGAAATTCCACTCTCTAATGCTTAAAAGATTTTGCAGTTAAATGCAAATCTTACTTAAATTTAAGTTGCATTCTTTAAAAATGAAATTTGAGTTAAGAGCATTGCAAGGCATGTGTTTAGCAATTAATATGAAATGTGCTTTTTTCTCCTATGTGGAGCAGAGAACTGGGGAGTTTTCTCCCTCCCTGTCCTCTGCCCCCACCATCTGAGCCAGTATAATTTGTTTTAGTGCAAAACTGACTGTTGTTCAAAGGCAACGCTTAGAGGAACTTCACTTTAAGATATGAAGGCTTACTTGAAGTATGAGCTTCTCAAAGTCTTTTAGTGACACTGGAGAAGTGAGGTTTTTTTTTTAATATATTATATATTTTTTCTAGAAGACATTATGTTTAATCAGAATATAAATATTAATTGGTGTGAGAACTGTGTTAACCTCAGTATTAACTTTAAAACTGAGAAGTTGAGGGTTTTTTCACATATATGTACATTTTTATACTTTTATATAAATGGTTACAGAAAGGGAAACCTTTTTCTGAAGCAATTAGCACACTATATACCTTAAGAGAAGTAAAAAAAAGGTATTATGAAGGGAAACATTTTAAATTCCTCAAATTGCCTTTTTTTTTTTTTTTAGGTCAAAATAGCAGCTAAAACTGCCAAGAGAAACAAGATAACATGAAAAAACTGCAGGCCACTAGAGGTCACTGTTTGGTAATCAACTTCTAATGAACCAGAACTGTCAGGAAGGCCAATAAATTACACTGTGGATTTTTCTAATTACGAATTCCTATTTAATCATTCAATGACAAGTTAACTGTGGCAGCGGTTCTATGTACTTTGCATACACAGTTATGTTAATGTATTATTATATTTCTTAGGATGGAGGTCCTCCATCATTAAAGCAGTTCATTACCAAAGACTCTCATATCTAATCATAATTACTGATTATGAGAAATAATTAACTTTGTTACCCTCTTGATTCTGTTCATAGGCAAAATGCACTCTTTTTCTTTTCTTTTTTTTTTTTTCAAATGGAAGACCAGGGCAAGTATTGACTTCAGATACCTTTACATTGAAGAAAAAAGGTTAATTAGGTTTTGTGCAAAATAGCTTAAGTTGTAGTGTAGGAATAGTTACACTTAGTGGGGAAAAAAGAGGTACACGAATTATTTTATAGTCAGTCTCCTTAAGTTGTCATTCAGTACAGTTAAATGTGAAAATGTGTTTTGTTTCACGAAAGTGCAGCATTTGGAGCATGTAAAGATTTGGAAATTTAAACCATATGATTGCATATTTGCTCATCCTGAAACAATAAAAGTAATAATAAAAATAGTATCTCTTCTTAAAAATATTTCCATATTAAACTTAGAATTAGTTCATACATAAAGAAGTATGGCTTTTAATTAAATTACAAGGGTTTGAACTCATTGGATAAGTGGCATCAAGAACATTTGAGAACACTGAGAAGTACATTGCATTTTAGGCTGGAGGGCAATGCTAAATCTAGTTCTCTGAAAGAGCTGTACTATCTGTTTTGCAGAGGAGTAATAATAGAATTATGTGTGGAGGATCCCTAAACAGGAAATAGAACTGGGAAAGGCCTTATAGCGACGGGATTCCTTAAATGGAAGCTCTGTATCTTCCCAATTTAGGCTGCTTTTCTAGCAGTTGTTGTCATCTTGCATTATTATACTTTTCAGTGCCGAATAAAAGCTTCGAGAATTAACTGTGAACATGCTGAAATGAGGCAGCAGAAAATGCTTTGTTACTTTATGGATGTAGAGTTAGGCATGCTTACAAATAAGCACATATTTTAAAGGAAAAGCTGAAAGATAGACTGTGGGGGCTGTTTACTGTTTATCTGGAGGCAAGATTCAATGCCGAAGCGCTTGCAGAAAGGACAGGCAGATCTGAAGCAATGCACTCTGATGGCGGTTCAGATTATCAAAATAGTTCTTGGTCTCATACCACTGATGACACTTTAAGGGACAAGGTTCAAAAGTTTGTTCAAAAATGTTCAACGCAGTCTTCAGTCTTACTTGTTAAGCATTTCTTTCCGATTTCAGTTGGTAAAGCTGTATCAGTTCTCCTGTCATAGACTGTACCCGAAACAGATAAAATTAAAGCTTGCAGCTGGGCAACTCTCCAGCAGAAAATACTGGAGATGGATTTCTTTTAAAATTACCTGCCTGATACTTATTTCTGGCTGTATGTTGCTATTTTATTTTAAACTTTTGGTAGGTTGCTGCTATTAAATACGAGATAGTTTTTAAATGTTGTAAATGTAAATATGCCCCTACTGCTTGGGATTGGGGTATGGCATTGCTATGTCTTCAGCTCTTAGATAAACCAGAAATGCTTAGGAATAGATATGCTATGCTGTTCCACCCCATTTTTGTTTTATTCTTCTGTGTTTATAATGTTTTTATTTTCTTATATAACAGGAAAGGACTAATGAATGTGTCGATAGAAGTTTACCTGCATGATTTTAGGCTTTTGCAGCTGGCTTTCTAAGAAGCAAACCTTTTATTAAGCAGAGCACTTGAACCCATACCTGTTGAGCAATGCAGTTTAAATGCATACCTCAGTGTGATTATTTATATATATTTTTTTAGCAATGTGCTTAATGCCTTCTTTATTCAGCAAAAAAAAACATGCTGCAGTGTTTTCTTGCTTTTGGGGGCCTATATGAGGGTAACATGGTAAAGAAAATCATAAAGGACTGAAGTGTTTCAAGTATTTTGTTTTTGTAAAAGGGGATTAATATCTTGTTATGGTTGTACTAATGCTGGAGAAATATGTAAACAATAATATTAAAAATTCCTGGTTTATTTTTCCTTCAAAAGTTCTTGTTTTTCTGTTATAATACAGGGTTTCAGCTATTGTATATCTGTTCCACAATGCTGTGTAAACATACTTGCATTTTGCTGTGGAGTTAAGGTAGAATGCATGAGTATTTCATACTTGTCAGATAGAGACATTCAAGTCCAACTCAGAAAATCTGCAAATCTGGTGGCGTCTGGCTAACTGCTTTTTGTCATTTACAGGGCTCGGCAAGTTTGGCCACATGTCTGGTTTTGTTGGTCATGAATTTGCATGTATGTTGCTCAGTCAAAACAGATGAGATGACAAGCTGTGGTGCCAAGGAGGACTGTTGGTTCTCTTTGTGGCTTTTGCTATCCTGCACAAGCATTAGGCTTTTGGGGTTTTGATGTTGTTCATTTTGGTGTTGCGTGTGGATTCTAGTTAGAACAGACAGAATAGCTCTTCTGGGATTTTTACCTTTTCTTCTTCTAAGGGGACATTATAAATGTTCATCCCTTTGAGCATTTTCTCCTATAGTCCCATAACAGTCCATTTTCTGGTTGCTGATCTTCTGCATAGAGTGGAAGCTTCTGAAGAAAGTGGGGGGTGATAGCCTCAGTGGGTGTTAAATATGCAGCTCTGCCACCTTTCTAATGCCAGACAAAAAATATTCTTGTTTTTGCACGATGTGATTGGGATGAAGTTTTATTTCTAGGACTTGAAGCCTCACCTGGGCAAGATGGGAATTGTGCTAGAGCCTGTCTGCTGGATTTTAGTTGCGTGGAGCGTTAATGCTGTCCACGTAGTTGAGAAGCTGTGTGCATGTTCGTGTTTCGGTTTCGGACTTCCCCTAAAAGACTAGAAATTCAAACAGTAGCGCTGGGCAAGAAGATGATGGGTTATTTTCTTTGTTTCTCTTGTATTTGGTATTTCTCTTGTATTCGGTGCAGTGCTTATTCAGAACGTAGCTACAGTTAACCAGATAGCTTGGTGCCATGAGCTTTACATTTGGAGTGACCTCAAGTCTCCTTTGAAAACTTGGTACCTTGGATAGATGGAATATACTGCTCCCATTCTTCGCTGGCTGTCCAGCCTTCTTGCTAGTGTTCAGACAAAAACCAAAATACTTGTTTTGAACTGTGCTAAGCTCTATGCAGTTAGTTTTGCTGTCCAGGACTGTAGATACTTGCAATCATTGTTGTCAAGTTTTAATATTTCTGTATAGGTCTGCGGCCTCAAATGAGATTTAGACCATGTATCTAAATATTAGGGATGGATAAAGGAGTAGCTGAATCTGGTACTCCAGCAAGAACACCTAAGGGCTTTTTCTGTTGTCTAGGGCTTTTATGGTGGAGTACGGATTAAAGGGAGAGAATAGGAAAGATGACTGGCATGAACTACTGTTTTTAAAAGGTTTTGATACACTGTTTGGGGTATTAAAAATAAGCAAATAATTTAATCAGTCGTACTTTATTTCTTCTCAGCACAGTGCTAGTAACCTTTTTACTTGGTAACTTTTCAGGTGCTTTGATATTTCTCTTTGACATTACAATGACTAGAACTAAATGTGATGCTTTTTAAAAAACTGCTGCAGACAGAACGATCTCATCAGGCCTTTCAGCTTGTATTTCTGTTGAAAAAGTTAAAGTATCTTCTGTGTGTATTTGCCTCTGCAACTTATTTTCTTTGGCTAATCCTTTTGGAGGCATCAGTTGCTACTTAATGCTGTCTCGTAAAATTTTCCTGGTGCATTCCCCTCATATTAAACCTCCTTAACAACACCCTCTACTCAGTTTTTGCATGATTTATTGAGAGGGCATATTCTTTTCTGTGTTTTGGCGTCCGTCTATAATACATCTAAATCAGATTGAAGATTTTTATTCTGGTGTCCATGGCCAAGTTCAAGTACTAATCCCTATAGAATTCCACTCAGGGCTTCCTTTAAAAGCATAAAGCTTCTCGTTACCCTTTTGCCTATTTTGTTTAATCAGTTCTTTATCCTTCCCTCTACACTACCTTCTACTTCCAGTTCCTGATCACGTTTACATAATTTTTTCTGTGCCCAAAAGGGATGTCCTCTGCTACTATAGCACATGTATGTACCTATTGTTTATATACATGTATCCTCATGATTCATGTAAATCCCTAAGTATGTTCTCCTTGAGGCCCCCAAGGAGCCTTGCATGTACAGCGACACTTCTCAGCCTGCCATGTGGGACCGGTGAGTTTGGTACTGTCTTTTGTCTTCGGACAGCACCTAGCAAAATAGAGACCCAACTGTGACAACAAGGGAAGTGCCAAATAAAGGCCGTTAAAGCATTCTCTAGCTGCATCTTCTGCCTTCGTATTATTCTAGGAGGAAAAAATCTGTTTAATTACTCCTTCTCATGCTGGGCTATCCAGAACAGGTAGCATATTGCGCAGCTCTCTTGCATCTTTCAGTCTCTGCCACTGCTAGGAAAATAGCTGCATGGAGCATTAATGCTGATGCACACAGTCTGATCCACTCTTCATTCTTGCCTGTGCTTGTGGGAGGTGGGGGTGGAGGAGGAGGAGGGAATTATTATTCTGCTGCTGACACAGGGAGAATGAAAGTGGCTTGATGCAACAGAAGATTATGTTCCCTGAGGATAAACAAACAGAAGGAGATAAATTAGGAGAGAGAATAATCCTGTTAATATGTGCATTCCTTAATTCTGATTCAGTTTTTCAAAATGTGTGATTTCACGGAGGTTAGAGATTTAATTAGTACCTGTAAACCATCTCTTAAAGTTTACGTTTTAGATTGTGGAGTAATGCTTTGAGTTGGCATTTGAGATACACAAATTTGCCCATAAAGAGGAATTGTAGGTCGTGATATGAATATCGCGTGAGGGAAAAATAATAATGTGCACATCACCATCCCTTCCTCAATTAAAAAAAAATAAACTTTTGCTCTCTGGACTTTTCTACAATACTGTTTGTTAGGAAGTCAGAGCAGCTTATTCCTTGCAGTCTTCTGTTGCTTTTTCAGCAGAAGCTAGGCCATTGTGATATTTATCTGAATTCAAACAAGGCTAATTAAAAGAGCTGCTGACAGTTGTTGTGATCTGACTTTGACTGGAGCTTGATGGTCATTATGGGTAAATAATGAACCAGGTCTGCAAATGTAGCAGCTGCCAACTTGGGATAGAAGAACAGCTATTGCGTCCAATTTAAGGATCTATCGACCGCTTCCCTTCTCCCTGCAGATCTTCTTCCTAGCAGAAAACTAATGTTTTCTACTGCTTTGTTTTGTGGTTTCAGCTATTTCTGATACAGTCTATAATTTCCTCCTAAATATTTAACCTAATCCATTATTAGCTTTCAGAGTTAACAACTTTTCCTTTGGGCTTTCTTTGCATTTTTATTTTTATTTGTTTTGTGGGTGGGGTTTTTTGCAGTTTGTTTTTATGTACAATGTAAAGGCTTAAATAATGATGATAATGTGTATTTAATTTGCCTGTTGCTGCAGAATAAAAATCCACTAGGCTTTTTTCTTTGTACAGCCGTAATCTAACAAATTGTATAATAGGATTATGCTGTAAAAGAGATGCTTCTACTCCCTTAAATGTGCTTTTGTCTGGAGTGGTATTGAGTGCTTGTTGTATAAATCTTCAAAGCGCTGACCTGATCCTCCATTTCCATTTTTGTTCAAACATCACTAGTTTATGAGGTATGGTGATGCAAAGCTCTATTTATCAGAAGAGAGAAGCAGCAATGACTGTCATTAAGGTGCACTTCCAAGTACGTTGTCGCTTCATCATGAGCTTCGCCTTGTCCCATTAGCAAGCAGGAATGGGTGCATTAAAGGGAAAACGGCAAATTTTAATAATAGATTAATTCAACTTTCTTCTAGAATCCCTGCCATTATAAATGCAGTATAGGCATTTAAAAGCCACCACAGAATTAGATATACACAAGAACTTAGTGCATCTACCCAGCGTTTGCTCAGCTGCCATTAGGAAAGGCAGCGTGTATTATGTAAAATGTACGAAGGCGCTTGTGCGTAGTGCATAATGCGGCAGAACTAGGGATCTTGCTGGGAAGAAATGATCCCAAGCGTGCCCCTAAAAGACAAGTCTTGCTTTGAGATATAATGATGAAAAATTGCCCATTTATTTGTGTCTTCGCGTTTCAGCAAAAACGAAACTTTGACTTGTTGTCTGTGGTGCTGCCGCAGGGGTTTTGTGCATGTATGTGTGCGTCCGCTTGCGCGGGTGTTTCTGTTCTTGCTCTGGAAAGGCCAGCAATACATTAACAAGGGGTTATGTTATGCTGGTTTATGTTAAACCAGATCACCCCCTAACATGTGCGGAGCCATTCATCTGTGTCACCAAAACCCAAGAGAACATCTGACATGGACTTTGAAACAGAAACAGTGATCACTTACAAATCAAACATGGCACGCTCTAAACCGATTGTGCACGGCAATCTTTTCGAGAAAGGACAACTAATTGAACATGATAAAGTGTAAAGTTAATTAACACCCTTAAATTTGTTGATTACTTTCACGGGATTATATTGTTCGTTGAGGAGCAGCTTTCCGTCCCAGCTGTCGCCTTTTTAGCGAATGTCGCTGGTAAACAATAGAGACACCATAACAAGTCGTAAATGGTCCCTGTGACAGCAGCCCCTTGTGAGGCTGCATCTGTAGAAAATGATTAGAACAATTGCATTTTAAAGACGGCTCACATTGCAGCCCGGTCCCATCGGCCCTCTTCTTTATCTCTGCTGATGGCAGACTGGTTAAAACATTTAAGTTCTTTTGAGCAAATTAAGTGATTTACTGTGTTTTAGTTATACGGCAGCAGAATAGCGTCATGGGTCTAGCTTTGATGCTGATTTTTATAACAGGGAGAAACACAAGCCCTTTGAGTCGTGTTGTGTTGTAGGGGATTTTTCTGACGCTGTTTTATTTACTTCTTTCCTGGAAATAGATTGAGGATGACAGATTTTGTCTATGAAGCAAGTAGAAAAAATTGATACCCTATTTGTATTTTATAAAATAACTAGTCTCCTCGTGGCTATTTTAAATTTATAGTATGATTTTAAATATTCTGCTTTTATTTTCAGTAGGGATTTGTAGCTGATTTTGCCTATACATGCCTTTTAATTGGTTTGGGATTTATATATGTAGCAAAACAATAGTAACCTTTTCAGTTAATCTTTCCTTGTGTATCTTGGTTTAACTTTTTGTGAGTTGCAAAAGACAAAGTATTTCATTTGAGCTGGCAGGTACTTAAAAAGAACAGCCTAGTCCTTAAAAACGCACACACATACACAGGATACACTGATGCAGGCTCTCAAGTTCAACCTATCTGAAAGAGAGCAAACATGACAAGAAACTGCTTGTTTGAGGCAACTGCAGTCGCTTAAGCTGCATTTTTGCAAAAATACCGAAATAAAGGACCAGTGTTCCATTGCACTTCCCAAAGCATAACAGGCAAAGCCTCAACTCTTATGCTTGAAGGTACAATGTTGTAAAATAGAAGAGAGGATTAAAACTCTAGCACTGTTTTTCTTTTTTATTTTTTTTATCCAGCTTAGGTCACAAAATCTGTTGTTAAAATTCCCCTTTGCTCAATAGACTACATGTTGAATAGAAAAATGACAAAATAGATGGTTTTTTGCCTAAGCTTTTTGATGTTATAGCCCTCATCTCCAGCTTGTCCTTTGGAGTCTCTGAAGCAGCTAGATGCTGTTATATTCACATTGTTTTAGTTTTTCTTCTCAACTTTGTCAGCAACAATTTTTTTTATCTGCAGGTGCAACACAACAGTGGTTTAAATATTTTGGCACAGGGGTATGCTTGGGTGCTCTGTGTTTTCAGCAGGGTAACTGTTTTCAGCATCACCACCGTGATGGTGCTCTAATGTGTAGCCTTGTAATATCACTTCTTTTTAACTCGTCTGTGCTCTGCGCTCTGCTCCTGTTATGGAAATGTGATAAAACTGAAACCAAAAGCAGGTACTTTCATGTTACATCTTTACATTAACATCTTTTTTTCTAGTAAATTGTATTCTTAAAAATAAGCAAACTGATTGAAACCAAGCTGCTTTAATGATGTAGCTATAGAGGTAAGACTTTTTTTTTTTTTTTTACTGGAAACATCAGTGGCAAATTACAAGACTTTTTCCAACACGTTATATACTGTTGTAATAAGCACAGAAAAGTGAATATGGAAGGGCAGGGTGGCTACTGAACTGGGCTGCCTGGCCTGGAGGCTAAAACTTGAGGTCATCTCCAAACTGTCCCAGGATATCTGCGACCAGTTGCTGTTGTCATATGAGGGCTCCTAAGCCTCCATTCACATTTTCATCTAAAATTTTGAACTCAGGAACCACTCTGCATCAGGTTCACTGAGCAATCCATTGGTGATCAAAGTGAGAAGCACGTGGATTGAACTAATCCTTGCTCCACAAGTAACTCAGCCAGATGCAACAGGATGCTTTGAAGAGCAGTTCTTGATGTACCTCTTCTGATAGAAGAAATTAATTTTTCAGATCTTAGTCTAAAACCTTCTAGTACGTGAATGGGAAACCCATCTCCAAGTGGGTATGCTGTACTGCAGTGAGACTCTATAACTTCTCACCATGCTTTTTCCCAGATTAATTTTTTTGCATGCTCCCTCACTAGCTAGATCTCTTATCATATTTATCTGCAAACCTGTTCTTCTCAGTTTATACCTCTGGGAAAAACTCTGATGGTGGTGTGACCTACTGACTCAAGAGTTGAGCTATTTTCTGGGATCTGCTGGTGTGACCTCCTTGAAGGATTCTGCGTGCAGGTGTGGGAGGGATCGTCCTAGAGAAGCCAAGTCTAAGACTGCAGCCATGGGCTCCAGCAGTCTTGCTTTGCAGCGGAGGAAATCTTATGCATGCTAATCACAAATACAGTTTCTCCGAAACCATTCCCTGAAGATGAGAAGAGGCTTTTTGTATTTTAGAAAGAACAAATAGATTCTGAAGGACTTTTGAGCCTAATCAGCGGTGATACATAAAGCACTATCTTAGGTGCTAAGACATCTTTAAAAAAATCAAAAGTTGAAAAATGATCATTAGCTTTTCTAAATTACATTAGCTGCTCTGCTTTCTCCATTGCTCTCTTTAGTGTTAGAAGCTGACAATACTTTACTGGCTTGTGGTGTTGGTATGGAATCTGTGATTGTGAAATAAAGCTGTGCATTCTTGTCTAATGATTTTTTATTTCTATTTTTAGCTGAAGTTACAGTTCTTGTACTCCTAGACTCCTTGCCATTTTTTTATTTTAAATTGCCAGTGTTATAGATTTGCTGTGTTGCTTGTTTAATTCTGATAAAATAGCTGATAGTTGGCAAGGACCCTAGATGATAAAATTTACCATGAAGTAAACAGGTTTTTGTTTTTAAAAGGAGAATTTTCCAAGCCTTCTGCATTATACAACAAATTGCTCTTTTTTTCAACTTAACTAATTTATTTTTTCTACTTGAAATGTAAGTGTTTGAACAAGTGAGAGAGTGCAGCTGTCAGAAGATTAACCAGCTGAAAACTATTGTCAGCATTAATTTTGCTCTAATAAATGACTCTCTGAAGCTATTTAGCAGTCTGTAATCTAGATACAAGGCTATTGACCTATGATGGATAGTACTGGATTTTGTTTGTAAGCTTTGACTTAAATTGTCTACTTAATTTGCTGCAGGTCAGATCACAGGATTAGTGGTAAAGGCCATTATGTGGTTTGAATAAAAATAGCTAGAGGAATGGAATGAAAATCATTGTGTTTATTAATGTAGCAATCTTTGCGGTCATGTACCTAGTAAACTGGTAGCCAGGAAGATGACAATGACCTGTTTGTGTTCCTCTAAATTTAGGCTTTGCACTTAGCCCAGTTCCTGTGAGTTGCCCAGGGAGGAGTTGTTCAAGTGAGATTAAGGATTGGCTGCAAACAGGGTGTCCCTCAACCTGAGCAGGAAGATCTTTACCGCTGTAGATATTCCGGTACCTCAACAGCGTTGTATATATAGACTGGGTTTTTTTAAGCTGCGTTCTCCTGGATGCTCCAGTTCTGGACTCACCAGTACAAGAAAGATACGGGTTTACTGGAATGAGTCCAGCTAAGGGCCATGAAGATGATGAAGGGACTGGAGCATCTTTCATATGAGGAGAGACTGAGAGAGCTGAGACTGTTCCGCACAAAGAGAAGGCTCAAGGGGGATCTTATCAATGTGTATAAAAACCTCATGGGAGAGAATGAAGAAGAGGGAGCTAGACTCTTCTCAGCAGTACCCAGTGACAGGACAGGAGGCAATGGGCACAAATTAGAACACATGAAATTCCATCTGAAACAGAAGAAAACACTTCTTTACTGTGAAGGTACTCAAAACACTCGAAGAGGTTGCCTAGAGAGGCTGTGGAGTCTCCATCCTTGGAGATATTCAAAAGCCGACTGGATACGGTCCTGAGCATCCTCCTCCAGCTGACCCTGCTCGAGCAGGGGGGTTGAACTACGTGATCTTGAGAGGTCCCTTCCAACCCCAGCAATCCTGTGATTCTGTGATTCTAGGTTGTAATATAGCTTGAGCAGCTACTTCATCAGTGGGAGCCTCTTTACTCTGTTGCCTATTTGCACATAACTGATAGGTATTTACTGTTTTTAAGATCTTGATCTGTCAAATTTGTCTGAAATTCTTCAGTGACTTCAAAAGATGGTGCATGTTGGAATCCAGGACGGGGGAAATAAACGCTTGACAGATACAGAAAGGGGCATTGGTAGACATAGTCACACAGAGCAGTTGCACAGAGACAGCACATCAATTGACATTTTTATGGGAAAGCAAACAAAAATTCTTCAAATTCTTCTGTGTGAGAGGCTGCAGTGTAACTGTCCTTGATGTCGGAAAAGAAATCCAGTACTGACCACTTCATTCTTTAGCTGTCGTACAGCACTTACATGGGCTTAAGGCTTTAAGTTGAGAGAAGCTCTGATTAGCCTGCTATGGTTGCCCACTTTGTCAGAACTTTGTGTGCACAAACTTGGTTGCCATGGTGGCTTAATTGTGGCCTTATTTTTTTCTCTTTCTATTTTTTTTTTTATTGCATAATTTCATTTATTAATCGGGAACGAGGAAAACAGAAATGTCCTGTTCAAATGGGATGTATTTCTAAGAGAAAAACTTTTTTGCTATTTGAGGTTAGATTGTATTGTTTTATTGTTTGTTTTTTAAAAAAGCTCTGTGTTCAGCTGATGAGCTTTTTAAGAGTGCGTTTTCATTTGTCGCTACACAACATCTAGCTCAGTGAAGGCAGTTCCAGTTACACTCTGGAAACTATTTCAATAGAAACATTTATTAATATTTATTATGGTAGCTAGTTGGTGACAAAGAACTGTGAACCATAGCTGGCGAGCAGCCTGACTTACTGTAGAAACAAAGTGGTCCGCCACGTGGAGGAAGAACAAACTGCTTCACTTGGACTTTCTGTTTGTAAGAACACTGTACCTAGTTAATCACATTAATTTGAAAGTAGGTCATTATCTGCAGCTGTACATCCTAACAGGCCAAAGTTGGATGCATAGCACAGAAAATTTATAGTGGCTATGCTTCTTGCTGAAGTGAGAAATAGTGAGGAAGCTGATGTGTTCATCAATTTGGGGCAAATTTTCCTAGCAGTTCTACACATTAAATCTGTTGAGGTTGAGGAGATTAAAGGTATATGAGTAATTTATATTAGAATTAGGGTTTTTTTAAGAAATAGAATATTTCATGGAGATTATAAATATCACATGAAAAATTTGTTGGTTTTGTGCTTAGGAACTGTATAATGGAAGAACTATGGTGTGTGCTTACTGACCTGTGGTAAAGACAGGATAGGCTCATAGGAATAAAACTGGGAATAGTGTGTGTGTGTATGCGTGTGTGAATCATTTTTACATTGCTTTTTACATAGTTCTTTAGTAGTTGTACGTGTGTTAAGTTTATGTGTAGGAAATTAACTCAAAGTTTCTCAAATTAAGTAGACTTTTGCTTCAGCTTAGAAACATAATAAACTGCAGAGATTCAGAAGGCTTGGGTTTATATGCCTATGTCTTCTAGATGTTCAATTATGTGAAAATCAGCAAATATTGATAAAAATTAGCCTAGGATTGGAAAAGCTGATAAAAGCAGAGTTAACTTTGACCAATAGTTTGTCAATAGTCATATGTGAAGAGTAGTTTGACGAAACAAGTTTTATTTAGTAATTCAGATACAGTGAATTTTGTAGGGTGCAAAGTTGCAGGAAGGGTCGATTGTTTCTTCATATGAAACTATAAAGAGTGACATTGCCAGTTTTCTGTAAGTCTTGTGAATTGTTTATTTCCCAGTATTCCTGAAAGATACAGCCTTCCGTAAGGTGGCTTTATCTTCATCAAATGTTTGAGAATTAAGGTCTCTGATCCTGTAATAGGCTTACTTTTACACAGAGTTTGAGGGGTTCATCATAAGTGAAGTATTAAGCACATAAATTTTACATCATCAGACCCTTACCGATAAGATAAAGTTCTTAAGGTTTTTAAAAATACTCGTTTTAAATCCAGTGTTTTCTTGATTCAGGTGTTGGAGCTGCTCGAGCTGGAAACCTTACTTTCATGGTTGGTGGAGTGGAACAAGAATTTGATGCTGCCAAAGAATTGCTGACATGCATGGGTTCTAATGTGGTCTACTGTGGAGAGGTTGGAACCGGACAGGTAATGCTTGCTGAGGCCTTACTAGTTATCTCAGTCTTTTTTTTTGTTGCTTTGTTTTTCTTTAATGATACCTACTCTTTTATTCCAGAACTAAATGCATTATAATATATCTTTGTACTTGTTTGCTTGTTTATTGTCTTCAACCATGCTTTTATCAAATAACCTCATGGTACTCTTGTCCAGCATGTTGTATAGCTTAGCACCAAAACATCTGACCTGGTGCTTCTCCACATTGGCTTGTTGAGATTATACTTCTTAGAGGAAACAGATTTTAATTTTGTTTTTTCTAAATTTAGATTTACTGAATGTTCTGAAGGACAAAGAGCCCCTAAATGCCACGTATACTAACTGAGCTACTGTACTAAGAAAAAAAGTATTTTCTAATCTCTGAAGGAACCATAGGGCAGCTTTCACTGACTTTATACTATTGTAGATCTGTGCTTACTGGTGCTACCTTTAGAAGAGAGCTGTCAGTACAGATTTGATCATACTGTCCCGGACCTAGTTAAAGAAGATTCCTACATGTTAGCTCTGTGAAAATGCAGAAACTAATTGACAGTTTAACTTATTTTCAGGCTGCAAAGATCTGCAACAACATGCTCTTGGCCATCAGTATGATTGGAACTGCTGAGGCTATGAATCTTGGAATCAGGTTTGTTTGATTTTTGTACTGGATTGAAGCATTTTTTCTGTGTAAACAGTTTTTGTGTTTTATGGTTGACTTTCGCTGAGACGATGATTAGATGGCATAGATAAACTTTTGCCAGAAATTCTCATATAAAGCCATTAACATGCTACAGGGATTATTTAAGTAAAGTAGGGCTGTTCAGAACAGGAATATTGTCTTGTATTGGCTGTATAGGTTGTTGCATTCTGCATCTGAAGTTAACGGTTTATTTGTTCTGTCTGCTGTAGTGCAATGTACAATAATGTTTGTCTTGCATTATAAACATGCAGAGGTAATAATATAGAGGTAACTTTTTGTTTGTATTCTAAGCTAATGTACAGTGTATTCAGAGTATTATACTTCCATATGCCTCTTGTTGGCTTTGTTTACTTTGTTAAATTGTTCCAAAATATATTGTAAAGTAAAACTTCTAGTACAGTGTGTATATCAAATTAAGATCAAAACATAAAAAAGAACATCTACCTTCCCGTTCAACTTTACCACTGCAGTTTGTCCTCATTGCCAAAACTCCTGCTTTGCCGGAAAGCTGGAGTATGTTTCACTACACTCTTGTTAACGGTAAGGCTACTGTTTCTTTTCTAGCGGGTGATGCATCTGACTTGTAAGTGGCAGCATATTCAAACAAAATTATTTTGCCTTTCCAATTGTAACGTATTTATTTTGCTGTGGTCTTTGAGATTTTATTTTTGTTTTCCAATAGAGTGCATGCAAGTCCCAGTTCAGTATCATAGTATTTGAACCTTCATAAATTCTCTTAGCCAGATCTAAATCATTTGCAAATTTATAGACAGAGAAGTCCTATGTTTGAAGAGATTATCTTGCAATTGTGTATCTTTTAAGGGCTCTTCATGAATTATTTATCTGCACAGTTGCATCCTTAAAACTGGCCTGTTAAAACTACAGTTATTGTAGATACTTATCAACTGGGCTTTAGACTGTGTGTTCATGTGGATTTGATACACTATAAAAACAGCAAGAGGGCATCAAATGCTTAAATAAATAAAAAAGAACGCCTACATGTGCACACATACACGAGGCAATGTAACGGATTCACATTTCCTCTTAATTACCATATCAAGATGCAGTTGTTTTATTGAATTGCCCTTGTCTCAGATGTTAGACTATCTTGACCTATTAAGTTGTCATGTTGTAATTGAGATAAAAGAGGAATTTGCTTTGCATCAGTGCTAATTGGTTTATCAATATCCTGTACCATTTACATTTTAAAATTGAGAGTCTGTAAGATACTGAAGCATGTCTGCATCAAGCCATAATAAAAACAGTAGCATTGTATACAACTATTGTAACCCAGTGTAGTGTAAAGCTTTCATCAGGTTCTGTTTTAAGTCATGGTTCACTTAATAAAGCATATGCAACTGATTTTTCATTATATTTTTATCTACATTTATAGGAATGATTAGAGTTAAAATTGAAGATAAAATAAAATGAAGAGGTTTGGAAGACAGATATTCTGGGCATGTAAACCCTGTGCAGAATGAGTTGATGTCTGCAGTCACTGTAGCTTGAAGGTGTTTAGAATTTTCATTTTTCATTTGTCCTTTTCCAGTTTAAATTTTGTGCTGAATTTGTATTCAGCATTTGTGAGCAAAAATCCAGTGTGAAGGTGGCAATATACAAACCTTCCTACCCTACAATAATGGTAATCAAGAAGGAACTGTACTTACTGTAGAAGAAACCTGCTGATTGTAACCCGAATTATACAACGAGCAGATTCTCTTTCAGTCTGAAACTGCATGAGGCTTAAGATAGAGGCAGCAATTTAAAGCATTATGAAGTAATTTAGAACCCTTGCATTGATTTTAATGTGCTGTGATTTAAATCCTGGAGAAGGTGACTTCTGCTCATAACTAGAATAAGAGCTTTCCAGTTTTAGTGTGTACAAATTTCTAATGTACAAGTTAACAGTTATAATTCTCATTATTAGAAGGTTTGCTATATTAATAAATTTATTAGATTTTTTTTCAAGTCTAAAACTCAAAGTATAGTGTGGCTGCCTAGTCTGGAGGGTGTAGGAAGCTGTACTTGATTTATTAGATTGGTGCATATCTGGTAAAGAAAGTCTGACTCTGACCTAATAATGGTAAAAGACACTGGAAATCTAAAAAAAATCATAATAGGAATTGTGGAGCTTAGACATGTTCTTAACTTTTAGATAGAATGTATAATATCTTCATGTCATACATTGTGTAGATCTGCTACATCATTTAAATCTTGAGTTTTAGGGACTTCGGGTAATTAATTATTCAAAATATTGCTGACTAAAATAGACGTAACTAGAAAGTCATATTACAGCACCTTCCAGAAACCAATATATACTCTGAGCTTCAGTCTTCAGAACAGTGTGATATTAATTCTATTAATAAACCACTTCTTCTCTAGTGTTTTCCTAAACGATGCAGCCTACATTTTCATTTTCTGAAGCAGAGTTACTGTTTTATTAATTTCAGATTTTTAAATGACATCTGCTGTTGTTTTCTTTATTTTATATTTGAAATATAGAATTTTCCAAACTTCAACATAAGTAGCAAATAGAATGCATTGAGGAGGAAGGAAAACCAGCATTAATGAGCAAAAATTCCACGATAAGCTCCCACAAAAATAAGCAATATTGCTATGTAATTTCTGCGTTTATATTCTACTTGCTTTTCTACTTCACGCTAACATCATCTTCATTTAATAATCATCTTCATTTACTAATGAAGATGTCTGTTTTCACTGGAAGTGATTTGTTTTAGATTCCGTAACTAATTTAAAAAAAAAAAAAATCTATCCTAGGTTCTGACCACTGAAATGCTTGTTTTGTTATGTTTTGTTTTTTCCATTAATTTCCTGATGCTTTATGAACGTTGCTACTAAAAGTTAGAAGATATGGCAGACATTCTGGAAATGAGTTCACATTTTCATTTGTATTTTCTTTTTTTTTAGCATGATAGTGCAACTTGTCAGTAGAAAAATCTTGAGTAGATTTTGCTATACAGTTTTGTGGATGATGTGCGTATTGCAAAATATCTAATACTAGCAAAATGAAGCTCGGAAATGAAATATTGCTGATACTTGGTTTGTGTTTAGGTCAGATGGAAGTTGCTGCCGGTCAGGCAGTTTGCGGTCCCTTCAGAAACTGCCTGCGCAGCCTCAGGGAAGGGCTTATGTGGTGACACAAGATAGGACAAGGTTGCTTGATATGGTTGGGATATAAGGGACCAGGAGACCAGTAAGGGCTCTATGGTAATAACCTCACTGCAAAATCACTTTTGTACTTCCAACAGCAGAGAAAGTTGTCTCTATGAGGAGGGACTGCAGTGGCACCCAGATTTATGCCAAAAGCTGCGAATACAGCTGTTTCCTAAGCAATTTTACTGTATATGGATTTGTGCCTGCTTGCTTTTTTAGTATAAAGTGAAAAGACGGTAAAAGAACTTTGCCCTCTGATGCTAAGTCTAAACATAGTTTCAGCCTCTAGATCTGGTTTCTGCGAGCACCCCTGGGCTATAGATGGAAGACATGAGCGGAAGGGGGAGTCAAGAGCGTAGAGAGGAGGGTGTGCTGCAGGCTGAGGGATGATTAACCCTGGGCACAACCCCACTGCAAATTTTAGAAAGAGTGCCTTGAAAAAGAGTTCCTCCAAGAGCACTGTGGCTCTGCTGTCTTGTGAAGGTTAGTAATGACACTTGAAAGCACTTACCTTGTTTAAACCGCCAATGGCAAAGTCATTTTTAGCTGTGGTAGAAGGGTCCTAAGGTTCTGCTTGAATATTTGCAACTTCATCTGGTATTTATCCGAAGCACCTTGAGCTGGGAAACTCTCAACAGTTCGGCTACTTCAGTTGTTACACTTTAAAATGAGACCAGGACGTATCTTTTTTGTGAGATGCCATTTCAATTTCTCTGTCTGTTCCAGACTGAACTCTTGGAAGAGTATATGATAATGTCAGTACATGGTTTTATCAAAGCTCAGCAAAACTTGAGTTTTGAGCAGTGGCTCGAAGCATTCCTATTTTAACCGTTTTTTTAGTATGTGTGTCCGTTGCTGAGTTTCTGCTGTTCAGTTCATTAGGGATGTTATTGAAGAAGCATTGATTTGAGGGAAGCAATTGTTTTTGCTCTATTATAAGTACAGTTAATACATGGACTTCTTTTCTGCTTATAAGGGAGAAGAACATTTTGGTAATTGTAAATTCACACGCGCATGCACAAGCTCTTGCCACGTCCAATGGCAAGTTGTTATGGGGACTGGCAGACTGTCATCATTTTGATAGCTTGAGCAGTATATCTCTTGAACAGCAATGGAGCTCTTATGCAGAGAGTATCATATGTTCCCAGCCAATTTACAGGGAAACAGCAATAACATTTTATCATGGTTGAGAGCCCAGTAGCTGCTTCCTATTAAACTTGCCCTTTCAGATACCTGTCTTGGATTAATTTGTTGATTTCAAATGGAAACTCAGTCTTCTCCACTGAAGCATGACTTTCTAGGATAGACTCTCACTGAATGACAATTACTGTATATTCTAGCTGGTTTCAGACCATTACAAGCTTTGGGCATAGTGGAAGACAGAGGACTTCTTCAGTAACTGATTTTAATATATGTCTAATTTTAACTGTCAGTTATGTATGCACCAGTGGATGAATCCTCAGAAAGATGAAATGCAAAGCACTTCTAACTTGCTCTTATTAATGATACACTTGCTGCAAAGGAGAAAAAAAAATAGGTTCAGGTCTCCTGAAGAGAATCTGCATGGTGTTTAAGAGCAATGAAGTTTGAAGAAGCAGGGATTTAAACTGACACGATCTTCCTTTTTCTTTTCCTAGGGCAAAAATATGCCAGATACAGTGCAGACAATATTTTACATATCTGTATAATACATACATATCTTTTAAAGTATACTTTCACAGAGAGGTAGTGGGAACACTGTGAGAAGAGCGTTCCTCGGGAGGGTTATTTGCATTTTGAAATAATAAGCTCTCTGACTTGCGCTATACTCGCAGTTGTAATTACAGGCCTCTGCACGCAGCTAGATATGGCACAAGCAGGCACTACATTGCTAAAAATACTGATCTGCATGTAACAACGATAAGGAAACAAACAAGCCAAGAGATTTGTTTTGGCCAAAAAAGCAACCTCTGTATACTTGAAAGCTCAGGCGTTGCCTGCTCCCAAGGCAGGCTTTTTGGATGACAGCAATTAGAGCAGTTATTCAGAGTGGCTCTTGATGAAGACTTTGATGCATTATGCAAGATAAAAGTACAATTCAAGTACTGTGAAAACATATTGGTGCTGGAAAATATATATTTTTTTTTTTTTTTAATAAATGGCCATTGAAAGCATTCAGTTGAGTCAGAGGGTTGGAAAAAGATGGGGAGGAGAATAAAGCTTGATCCCATTCAGGCCAGCAGGGGACTTTCCATTGAATTCCAGGGGCTGCTGCAGTAATTCATAAATAAGACTGCACAGCAATAATGCTAAAAAGCTACCTTTGCAGTACAGAAAGTGATCTTGCTTTGCATTAGGAGGGCAGAATTGCAGAGACACATGCCATTATGGGAACAGGAACCATGCTGTAGGGCCCACTGTCTTAAATGTAGTTTTTCAAATCCAAACTGCCTGCTGGAATAAATAGACATAAATTCTAGCAACTATTCCATTGAGCTCTGCTTATCTACAAATTAAAACCTTGAGTGCTACAATGCCTGGAATCAGTGTTAGGGTCCCCATGGCTATGGAGATCTGCAAAAAGTCTGTGGTGTAAGAGCTAATGTAAAAAGTGTTGTCTTCCATAAAGGTTAACTAACGCTCAGCTGGAATTGTGTGGAAAAGATGTTTTATTTTTAACCTGTTTGCTTGTCCATGGCAAAGTAGGTTGTGATATATCCCTTTTAAAATGTCCTTTCCTCATCTTGGATTATTGCTGGAGATAATTCCCTTGCTTTTGGCTTTGTCATGAGTGTAACTGAACATTTGTACAGGGCTGGAGAAACTGCTGCTGCTCGTTGTTGGTATAAATGTAATTGGTGTAAAATTACACTTGCAACTTCATATCAGCATAAATGTGAATGCATAGGAGGGTTATAGTACTGAAGTACTTTCAGGGTCCACATTGAGGAGCAGTTTATGCCATCAGCTCTGTGATAGAACAAATGACGTTTCTACTTGGACAAGCTTTGTTTGATCAGGATCAGTAACCTTATCAACAGTTGACCCAGAACTATAATGTATGTTTGCGAATAGATAACATATGTCACAGTGAGAGGCAGACTTGCCTCATAAGCAAGAGTATACAAAGAAGATTTAATAATACCAAAGCAAAGAATGTACAGATGTATACAATAGTAATATTTTTGAAAAGTGTAGTGAGTTTGTTCGCTTATTAGAGCAGGATCATTTGCATTATCTTGCTTACATGAAAAATACATTAGTGTGCACATATAAACACATCACACAAGTACTTTCACACTGCCACACTTGCTTGTGAATTTTTTGCTTTGTTCAGCTTTAGAGAATATAATTTTTATATGAAGAACAAGTATGTGACCTAGTAGGTAGCAGAACAGAGAATGCATTTTAGTAGTTGAAATACGAGGGAACTGCTGTTCTCAGAGGACCTTTATTTTGCTTGCACTTTCAAAATTGCTAGGTGGAGGGGATTTACTTAGTGGAAAAGGAAAAAAGCTCTGAAAACCTGCTGCTTAAATGGTGGATTGATGCTCTTTAATTTAAGATACAGCATCCCTACCCCCAATATCAATACTCTGTCATTTTTCATGACTTATAATAAAGGGAGAGAAATGATGGTAGGGTCCTAAGATATAAAACAAGTCACCCATGTCTTGTGCATTTTGACATTAACACTTCTCTTCCTTGACCTTTGACAGATTAGGCCTTGACCCAAAGCTGCTGGCCAAAATCCTAAATATGAGCTCAGGTCGCTGTTGGTCAAGCGACACGTACAACCCTGTTCCTGGAGTGATGGAAGGAGTACCATCCGCTAACAATTACCAAGGTGGCTTTGGAACAACACTCATGGCTAAGGTACATAATACTTGCATGTAAAGTATGTACAGTTGCTTCTCTCTGGACTTCTAGCAAATGTTCTTCGCGGTGAAAATTTATGATTGCAGGGAAATATGTGTGCATGAACAGAGGGGAACCCAAACTCTTACTCTGAATTAATGAGTTGTGTAGGGGGCTTTTCCTTAGCCTCCAGCCTCTTTCTGGCCACTATCACTCCTGAGCCACTCAATGAGGTTATATGCACTGTCTTTTTGAGTTCTGCCTTAATCAAGGAGTCCTGATGGACTTACGTGTATGGCAAGGTTCAGCAAGCCATTTTAGGTGCGTCTTGCATGACTGCTCTAAAACTGAGGAGCCTAAGCTGAAGAAAGCAATTTGGGGAAATCCAGGTGACCTGATGAGGTGCAAATAGTGGCATAAGCATCTAAGATTTTGCACCCAGTCTCTTCCAGATACTTTAAACTGTGCTACTGGACATGCCCTCTAGCATCCCCTTCCTTGCTAAGCCAGCTGCTTATGTGCTTGTCTTTCTGCCTAAGGACATTCTGCAGAAAGCAGACAGGTTTCAACCCACACCCCTGCAGACTGATTTTCTGCAGGTACCTGCACTGTTCTGTGAGCTTTCCTGAATTGTCTTTGTTGGTGGCAGAAGTAGTGCTTCTTATGAGTAATAACCTAGCAATCTAAATTATTTGTCCACAAAGTGGGAGATCTGGGGTTTAGGTCCTCCTCAGCATAAGGAAGTTGTAACCTACAGCTATCCCATCCCAGGAGAGAGCACTTACTGCCATGCTCTTGGCTGTTCTAGGAAAAGCACTGTCCTGAGTCACTCTGTGGTCAGGAAAGCAAAGCTCTTAGAGGCCAGAGGAAAGTAGGCAAGGAGGTCAGGGCTCTGCATCCCACTGATGAGGACACACAGTTGGAGGAAGGAGCTGTAGAACTCTGACTCTTGAACTACTTCTGCATTTAGCACAGTGATTGCCTAAGGTAAATTATAAAACCAGCCCTGGAAGAGATCTCTCATCTAAGCATGTAAGTGCAGGAAACAATTTCACACTGAACATTAGTTTCATGGGGATACTGTCCTGAGGGAGGCATTTGAGTTCATATAAGACAGGTCTTAGGCATACCAGTTTATAAGTGCTCCCAGCTGGTTAGGCATTCTGGCCATCTTCAGCTCTTTCACGTACAGTGGAAATTAAGCACTTAAAACTAAAACAACATTCTCAGACCTGGTGATCAAACTCAGATATTGCCATGCAAATCTCCAGAGTGCTGGAGTTGCTGTATGTAATACGTGCCTACTGATACCATTCCTGTCATTTTGCAGTTGATTTATGTCAATTGGTGTATTTGCACATTCAGTAGAACCAGCCAAATTCTGTCCAGAGTGAGTCCAGAGTGTTTTCCGTGTGGTAGCACCAAAAAATTTTGCTAATGCTGCATGGCTCAATACCCCTCAGTGGTTGGCCTGCTACATTTTATGTTTAAGGACCAACAACCAGGAGCTTCCATTTCTTTGAAGGATGTGTTAAAATATTGGAAAGCAGCAGTTTTTACGTCATGTTCACATCATTAAACATAGAGGACAATAAAGTGTTATTTAAATTATTGATTTATAAAATGCATTAGATTATTGTTTGGAGTTTGGCAGGGCTGCTGATTAGAGATAAGCAACCTGATCTCGGCACTACCTCAAAGCTCTTGTTTCCATCTTGCGTGCTGTTTTCAGAATCTGTTCTGCCTGCTGTGCCCTGTTTCACACTGCAGTCTCTGTTCTCATGATTTGTAACTCTTACTCTTGTCCAGAATAACCTCATAGTGTAAATGGGATGGAGGCACATATTTCCTTCCCTCCCTTTTAAATTTCTTTGTAAAGGGTTTTTTTTTCTTTTGGTATGCTTCTAAGAGGGACCTTCATCTCCTCTGGAAGCTGCCTTAAAGATCTTCCTTTCATTGAAGGAATAGCAGCCTGGCTTGTGCCTGTTGAAACTGCCAGCTTTTGGTTATAAAGCATCAGTGATAACTAAGAAGAGAGTTCCTCAGAGAGGTTTGTAATTGCTGTTCACCTCTTCTGACTATGTCTCTCCTGCCAGTCCTGCCTGCCAAGCAGCCTGAAGACTGCCTTCTTTAGGCTGGAATCCTCAATAATAAGGAAAGACACTAAATTCCTCTCATGCCTCTTTGAACAATGCTATGTTATTCTATATAGACAGAAGATTACTTGAATGAGTAAGTAACCAAGACAGCTGATCATATTCAAGGTATTATTTGGTGCAGTGGTGACCTCTTTTAAGACATTTCTCCTTAGTTTGTGGAAAGACTTTTGCTACTATCCCTTGCATTCTGGTATGTGACATGTCATGTAGTTTGTGAATTGTTTGAGTTGGGGACTTTTTTTTCTGGGAAATACAGAGCGTGCTTTTGCCACTTAAGAAAAAAGGAATGCTGTACTCAAAAGAGAAAGATGTAGGTACAATGCTGAGGGTGAGAAGAGAATAGTCTACAATGAAAACATCTAAGAGTGACTCAGTAACACAGTCACTAAACACAGTTACTACACTTCAGGTTACTGCTTACATATCAGATGTGGTAGAAGTCAAAGGCTTTCTTAAAAGTATGTTGTCACCAATGGATCTCGCAAACAAAGCCAAGGTATCCTTATCTTAAGCGTTTGGGACAGAAAAGTTTGTCAGACATGTCTGAAAAGCTCTTCAGTCTTGAAATCTGATATTGAAACCTAGAATTTAGTCAACTTCATGTGAAGCCTGCTCTAAGGATTTTGCATTTTAAAAATCTAGTTTACTTCCCCTCACCATCTTTGTGTCCGAGGCATTGCAGGCCAGAAGTTCCATCTTTCATTCACAGCACAGTTGCTAATTAAATGTCTTCTTTGAATCCTCAGAAGAGCTAGATTTATATCATACTATTCTTGACTCATGTCAAGTCAGCCTTTGAGCTTTATTCCAAATGGCAGTTTCATTTACGTCAACTGCAAAATAAATGTAAGGAAACAGGTATTTCCAAAGTGAGCACTGGAAGCAGATTCTGAAAGAGAATCTGTTTCCCTGTTCCAAGCTGGGAAAAACTGGTTAGAATAGTTGGTACAGTGAGACATCTGGAAGATGTTGTCAGTTCCAAAAGAGTATGAGAGGAGCCATAAACTATGCTCTGATTTTTACTTTTCCAAAAAGGTCAGCAAAGGGCAAATTTCTTTCAGAGCTGTTTTGTACTATTTCCACTTGAGGAATCTCCAACCTCAGGAGAAAAGGTGCAAAATACTTTACAACCTGAAGCTAAAGATAACCTTTACTTACATTTTGGGTTTCTTTTTCCTTCAAAGCTCTAATTTATAGAATGGAATTTAAAAAGCCAAAACAACCTTCCTGCACTTTGGAGTCAGTAGTCCTTGTCCATTTAATTGTTGAGATGTTGTCTGATGTTTCAACCATCTTGGAGCCAGAGTTTCATTATTAAAGTGAACAGATCCACTTTATGAAATTGTATTTGTGCTAGCAGTCTATTCAGATTTTTCAGGGATTGCTTCTGCGGATGCACCTTCAGAAAGAAACAGATCACAATCACCACTACCCAAACCAAGCACCTTCACTAGCTTGGAGTTGGATGATTTTACCATTCTAATATTCCATGACATGATTTAAGCTTTATTGAATAAAATGGGTAATATGGCAACAGATTTCACAAAGAGGGTTTAGAAGAGGCTAGGAATATGTCATGGAATATCTTATTGTAAGTAAGTGAGGTTAAAGTAACTTCCTAGATTTGTCAAATCATCAGTCTTTCCACAGAATTGCTAGACAAGAAGGAATGATCTGCCCTGATGCAGATGAAGAACATTTTGGATCCTGTGACATCTGATATGTATGTTTTTCCTATTTTCCTAGATCTTGAAGTCATTCAAGGGTAATAGGAAGAGTAACTATAATTCTGATTTGTATCAGAATGACCTTTATAGAGCCGATTTACAGATCGAAGTGACATTTAGAGAGTAGAGTAAGATCTTGAATTTCCTTGTGCTAATTCAAATCCAGACACACAGAAAGTAAAGACCTGTCTTGTAAGTCATCCCTGAGAAGCCAAAGGTGCTCTCAGCAGTACTACAGTCACTCAGTTCTTCTGTATCAAAGATTAGTTATTTAAAAACAAATAAAACCACTGCAAATTCTATAAACCAACATAGTCCTGGATGGACAGAAAATCTAGGCACTTCCTAGTAACACTTGAGAGGTTCTTCTGCAACTTTCTTGAAATGTGGACTGCAAAATTGATTTCTCTAACAAGACCTTATAAAGGCAACCTTGAGTGCAGGCATTACTTTCATACGTAGGCAAGAGATCTGTTTATATACCCAGGCCCTTGTTAGCTTTTCTTTCTTTGGTTGGTTTCATGTCTGATTCAGCTTAGAATTCAAGACATTCTCCAGCCTAACTTGTCATTTCTGTCCAGCATGCATGCAGCTGACTGTTTCTGGCTAACTATGGTTAGTTGTAGTACCTGATACTTGCCTTTGAGTTCTGTCCTATTTATTTCAGATTATAGCCGTAGTTGACCAAGGACTCCTGGAGGACAGGTTTCAAATTCATCCTCTTTACAACCTCCCCTTCTTTTTTTTCCCCAAATTTAGTGTTTAAAAATGCAGAAGAATTATTTTCTGTATCCCTTTATCTTCAGTCATTAAAGAAAACTTTGAGTTGTAGCAGACCCATGGCAGTCCCCTAAGGAATTCTTTAATACAGCCTTCCAGCTAAGCTGCAAGCCATTCATATTCACAAAGTGGCCTCTGCTTCTCATTTTGCTATTAACTGGTCACATTACAGTAAAAGTATGTAGGCTAAGTGGCTTCAATTTTGTTGTTATTGAAATCCCTCCTGCTTGATTTTTAACCTGTTTTTAGAAAGAAAGATGTCCTCTTGCCCAAACAAGAAAATGATGCCATTACAACCTCTGTGAAATGCTTAAGTGAATAGCCAGGGAAATTTTATTTTTGGAGATGACATAAACAAGCGGGGGAAAGAGAGTCTTGAGTCTTGCTACCAGGTTGTGTAGCGATCTAGAATCTTAAAATTTCTCCTGTCCTGAAGGAGGTTGCATGCCTTGCAAAGTTTGGGTTTTTTCTGTTGAATAACATTGAGTTACTGTTTCAAAAATGAAAAACTAAACAAGGCTCCCTTCTTCCAGGACTGAAATTTTAAGGCTGGAGTATTGTATTTGTTGGCAGTAGAGTTCTTTTCACAATGGAAGCCAAATAACCTATAATATGTACATGGCTATTTATATCCTTGTTGTTTCTCCCGACTTTTTTTCTTTCCTTCCATTTTTCCTCTCTACCCTCTTTCTCCCTCTTCTCCCTCCCCACAGGACCTTGGCTTGGCCCAGATTTCTGCCACCAACACAAAGACACCAGTTCCTTTGGGATCCCAGGCACATCAGATCTACAGGATGATGTGTGCAAAAGGCTATGCCCTGAAAGACTTCTCAGCTGTGTTCCAGTTTTTACGTGAGGAGGAAACCTTGTGAGCTGTCCTTTGGAAACAGACACAATAACAAACCATATTTTTTATCCTTATAGCTCGTTTGAGAAGTATGTGGGTTTAATCAAATACTGTGCATCCTGTTCCCATACAGACTAATCATCTTTGGTTGTCTAGATCGTAACAAACTCCAGGGGTTTTTCATACTTCTTGAAAAAGCAAGCCAGAGGAAGGGATTGTTTGGCAATTGGCCAGACAGCAATTTCTTTTTTTTTTAAGAACCATCAAAGTGTTTTTTTTTCACTAGATGCAATAAATAAATATTTTTTTTATGAAATATTTAACTGTTTGCATATAAAATAACTTACATTATGGCTACATACTTAGGTGACCCTTTAATAGCAAGAGAATGTTATATAATGATTTTATGATATATAGTGATCTATTAAAATTAAAAATTAATACTTTATGGAAAAAGAGAAGATTTGTTCAATGAAGAAACACAGCTTGAGATGGATTTTTTTTTTCCTTGCACCTACTAGCCTTGAGTTGATCAGTAGTGAATTTTTCCTGGGATTCAGGTTGCAGATTAAGTTTATAGGCACGCATTTCTAAGTGGAGAGCTGTTACAGCATGTTTACCTGATAGACTTAGTTAAAATAACATAGAATGTGTGTCCCTCTTGTAAAGCTCCGTTATTGTATTTTGCTAACCCAATTTTATATTTTCTTGTATTCTGTCACACATTTTCAGAACTCAAGAACAGCACTTACCAGAAGTTCTAACAAAGTGTACATTTGTTTTAGGTAATTACTGAAATATTTTAAATCTAAACAAACCCCATTATTTTGAAGAGAAATAAAAATCTATACTGGTAAATACTTGCTATATGATTACTTGCTTTTTGTTTTGATGCACTCTTGTACACACACAATTAACCAAAAACTTGTACTAAGTGGTCTTATTTTTTAATTTGCTTAGTTTGCTACAGATTATCTTGCAAAAACAAGCTTTTCAAGAGCTTTTGTTGTGAAATGCAGATGGTAATATATTTGCATATGTATTACCTTAACCATTCACCATCTCCTTGGTCTTGCAAAAGTACAGGTACACATTTGGCTTTATGAATATAACTACTTATGTTGATTTCACTAGAACTACTCACATTCAGACTTACTTGCAGGCTCTAGGCCTAATGGTCAATTATGCATTTACATTCTTATTTTGGTTGTATGATGGATCCTTTTATATATGCACATTTGGGTAATAAAATTGTGTGCTTGAACTAGCTCAAGTCTGTGAATAATCTTCTGAGAACTTGGACATTATATTTTAACACATTAGTAACATCATACAAAAATCATTAAACAGTACTGGTTGATCTGTTCTCCTTTCAGTTTTCTTTGAAAACTGTTTGACATTCTAGGTTATTCAGGGATTTGGGGCTCATTAATGTTATATATGAGTGTAGGACTACTGGGAGCAATCTTACTTTTAAAAAATTGTTCATCTCTCTTTTGATAAAACCTACTGTTTCTGCAGGATTGCCTTCATTCCTTGAAATTAGACACAAAACTACCTGCACTAAAAACTACTAAAATTGCGAAGTCAGCCACTCGAGTGCTGGAAGACGCAGAAACATGGGACCATAGTTGCAGATGTGTGGTTCAACCTTTGATAACAACATCACATACTATAGCATTTTTTCCTATGGGACTCCTGCCTCACATAATACAAAGGGTGGACCCAGTCTCATAATTAATTTGAGGTCATGTAGTGACGGACATTTTTGGCAGGAGGATCCTTGTTCATTTTGAAGTTTCATAACGGATGAGGTAAGGAATTGTAGGACAGTCGTGGTTAAGTCGTGGTCTCCTCTGTATTTGGCTTGGAGATCTGGCTGGCATCAGCAGGACTGCTGAGAGATGCTTCTTTCTATTGTCCACCCCAGCCTGTAGCAGCGTTTGCTATGAATGTGTTTGCCAGTAATCTTGGGCTTATCTGTAACCCTGGGCTTGCAGGAAGCATAATCGGTTGTTTTCTGAAGACATTATATGCACACATAAATGTTGGGAGCCATGAGGAAAGAGAATATGCTCAGTGAGACACATTCTGAAGCTTTTTAGCTTCTGAAATCATAAAGTCTCTGTTAAGCATGTGGAAACTTCATTATTATTTTTGTTTCTCCCAAAGGCTTGTAGCTTAGGCTTCCTGGGGTTCATTTCTCCTCCCCCACAACCTCTGATCAAATTTTAAATTCCTACTCCAAAGCACAGGGTGCTCAAGTTGGAGTAAAGGCTGCCAGAATGCTATTTTGGCAAACCAACAAAATGTTCTGTGGTCTCCTTCTTGGAGGAGGATGTTGGCTGAAATTAAAAACAAAACAAAAAAAACTAAAAAACCCCAGCTTCAGGGCAGACAGCCAGCATGTAAAATTTTAGAACAAGCAGTTAGTTTGGCAAAGTTAGAAACAACTTTTTAAATAGGTCTTGTTATGGAAAGTGCCTTGAAACCTTTAATGATGTCCAATACCTGAAGCCAGTAACACAATTTATATTAGAATACACATTTTTCTCCTAATTCTGCAGGGGAATATTGTGTGCCTGGATACATATAATGGTGGTGGTATTCATGCTAGCTACGGCTATTCTGCATGTGCATATGTATATAATGTATCTTTTGCTCTGCATGGAGCATACTTCTGCTCTATGGAAATTAAGCAAGTACTAAAACTATTGTCACTGCGAGAAACAGGTGTTGAAACCAGTAATTTGTTGAGCTGAAGAGAAAGATTGTAAAATTGGTTGAATTTCTACGCTAATTACCTCCCAGTACATACACACAAATTAGGTGCAACAAATTAACTGCATATTTTGTAAATGTCCCAAAGGGAAACTTGAGGTAACTTCTTTTTAAATTAGTTTGAATGTTAAACTAGCCCTCCCATCATGCTTACTTGGGAAACTCACCCGTATCAAATGCATTTATTGACTAACAGGAAAACATTGACAACCAATAAAAGTAGTGATGGTTTTAAAAAAAATCCTAAGCAGCCTTCTCTCATTTATGATTCAGTATAACCTGTCTTAAGCAACTATTTTTGGTGGTCGTTTAACAGAGGAGGCCTTCTATTAAAGCTGCTGAGTACTATATTGCTTTAACTTTATTTATGGCTCTTACAAGCCTCGGGAGGAAGAGGAGGTATTCTGACCAAGTAAAAGTATTATACGTGATATTCTGGCTCTGCTTTAATCAATGGGAATTTTGCCATTAAGTACAATACTGCCAAGATTTCACAGTGTGTTGAATGCCCACGTGATTCCAGTGCAGATGTGGCCAAGATGCAGCTCTGGAGGAGCTCAACCGCGTCCCTCAGGCAGGGATTGTGCCCCATTACTGGCATCAGGATTACGAGAAGTTGAGGTGGTGGCTGTGAGAGGACGGAGCCAGCGGGAGCTGCTCAAGTTGATATTGCCAGTCTCCATCCCAGCCTTGTCCCGCAGTGGATGAGAGAGACGCTGAGGTGGGTGGAATAGCTGCTCTGCCTGCCTGCCTGAGAACAGAGCTACCCATCTTTTCCGCTGTTTAAATCTTATGGCTCTTTGCCACAAGAAGATTTATTAAATGGTTTATGGAACAGAAAGACTGGGGCTGCCCCTGGAGCAAGCAGAGAAGGGCTACAGCTACCATCATGCAAGGGCTACTGTATTTAGATAATGGGTGTCTTCCTATGCTTTTAGTCCACCAGCAGTACCAAAGCTGCCTAGGCACAACTCAGGGTACTAACTTCGTTGGTAGTGATACCTGTTGCTTTTAATTTGTCTTTACATCACCATCATTCTCTTCTCCTCCTTCATATAAAAATAGATGTAATTCAGCTTTTCTCAAGAGAAGCTGAGAATATCACCTGTCTTTACAAGGCTGTCTAATAAGTTGTGGAAGCTTTGATGCAGTTTAGAAACCTCTGTTGTGTTTTCTTGGTGCACAACATGTAGAGCTAGGGTCCTCTGCAGTATTTTAGACTTAAGGTTTGATAAGACCCCCTTCAAGTTAGGGGACTTTAAAATGGGAAGCCTTTTTATCACCTTCAGTATCAAGTTCTTTTAGAACTCTGACTGCAAGCCTTGCAAAATTGAAAAACTATATTTCAGGGGTGGGAGAAGTTTAGTTCAACATCTACAAATTAGAATAAATGGTACTTTTGAAAAGCTCGAGCTTTCAATAGCAAGGATGTCTTTGCCATTCTGTGCAACAGCATAATGGATGTATGGTCTTTAAAGGCTGCGGGTATTTTTAAGATTTGTTGCTTTCTATATATGATCTGTCACAACCCATCCTGCCGGCTGGCACAGTTACACATTAATTTTTTTCCTATAAGAATAATAGCTACAGTTACAAAGTTTTCTTAGGTGGATAGAGAATGAATATTTTTATGGTTGGTGTGTTCAATAGATGTATGACATGGAACTAGGCATCCATATGGCAGTGATTTTTTTTTGGTTTTGGCATTCATCGTGGATTGTGAGCACTTGGGGTAAATTGAAACAGGTGGATAAACCTTTCTGAAGTGCTACATGTCTCATAATAACCACTGTATAATTAGAAGTCATCTGTCTCTTTCTGCATTTACACCCAACTCTTCCTTTTGACCTTGGCCCCGAGATGAGGTCTGGATTTTCATTTGAGGTCAGAGAAAACTCAGTCTGTTTCTTCATTTAATTTTACTGAGCCTCCATTAGTTCTGTTTGTTAAAGTAAATGCTATATACGCAGATAATAAATGTGCTAACATATGTTTTACGAAGTTCACTGATTTCAAAAAGACTTGGAGCGCTGGACAAAAACAACTGAAATACAACTGATAAAAAGGTAAGTTTGCATGTACCTGAAATGCAGCTACCCTGGAAGGAAATGAAAATATTTTTACAATACATTTCAGTCTTTACAGTATTTTTAGAGAAGAAATTAATTGTATTTTGTCTTGTTGAAATTCAAGGGAGAAACCAGGCCAGTAAAACAAGAGTAATAGCCTTCAAATGTGGTCAGACGTAAGCTTTATTTGGCCAGAATCAATTGTTGCTGCTGTCTGTCTTCCAGTTTGAGCCGCATGACAAAACCAGCTTGGATTTATGCAGGCGACTTACAGCACCAACAGCTGTAGGGAAGCAAGTGATGTGGAAAGTAACTTATTACTTCTTAAAATCTCTGAGCTGCCCACTTTCTCCTGAGTGCTTTCTTCCAAATGATTTAGCGGTGTTAACTGGACTGTAATCACTGGTTGCAGGCATACCTGAGCCAGCTGTAAGCTAGCTTGTTTGCATATCTGCGGCTCTCTAGACCCAGAAGCTTTCCTGGGAAGCTGGGCAAATACTGGGGCAGCAGTGCTGTGTAGGCAGGCTGTTTCCAGTACCTACACTGGCTAGTTTGCGGCTAGCAATAGTAGGTCATTTTTGCTTTCCAGTCATCATGCATGTTGTTCCATGGCTATAGAGCTTGCAAGCTTTCAATGACCGATATTTAGTAAGGTAACACATTGGCTGTTGTAGCTAGTGTCTGTTTTACAGCATCATCTTGGCAGTCTGTGCCCTCTTTTTTCTTCCTCTGTTTGTACGATGCCTAGGACAAGTCCCCTTGGGGGTGCGTAATTGTGTCAGGCAGCCATCGGTCTGCAGTCCACAAAAAAGACTAACTTCAGTCACTCGCTGGTGATTGAAGCTGGAGCTTCAGACCTACGGATTTAAGGCATGCTTGGATTCCTCTGCATTTCTACACACAAGGTTTTAATACAAGCTCTACCTTGTTTAAACCTATGTATTGTACGGCACCAAGAGCCCACAGTATGTTGGTTATTTTTTCCTGCGTTTGACTGTGTTACAGCTACAGTTGTTCATGCTCAAAAATATCCAATTTCTGGTCCCTGCCAGGAGAAGGAGAGAAAAACACTGCTAAGCGAATGGAGATCGGTTGGTCACAGGACCTAATGCCAACACGTTGGTCTCACTGAAAAGCCATTGGATCCTGTCCCCACCTCCCATTGCTGTGACTTTTCTCCTCTGCTTGTCCCTGAATAGGTGACTGTGTTAGCTTATGTGATGCAGATGCAAATGAGGTCTGTGTTTAATAAAAAGAGGAAAAGAAAGCAGCATCTTTTGCTGTGTGACTTGCTAGGCCTATCAAGGGAAGGTGGTTCCTTGTAAAACAGATAAGGGAACCTCAATCCTCTCCCTCAGGCACCGTGATAAAGGCGGAGACACCAAATCCGCAGACATCTTTACATGCCGCCACTAAAGTCACAGCCAGCAAAATGCAGTTCCTGTCCCTCATCGCACCACCCAGCTCTGCTGTCTGAGCAATAAACATCACACCAGCCTCTCCAAACTCTCCCTGGGGCCGCTTGTGGCTCTAGTTTTGGCAGCTTTGTCTGCCTTGGCCCTGGCTGCCTGGAATCTACTTCTGCGCTTCCTCCCGAAAATTCCTTTTCCAGTGCTGTGCCCAAGGTAACTGTAGGCTTTCAGTGCGCCTGCAAATAAGATGTTAGGTCTTGCTTTCCGTGTGCTCCCAGTAGTGCCAGAAAGCACATAATGAATGTGTCTCCCTTGTTTCTTCCAGACTTAATAAGTAAACGGAGCTATAAACAGTAAGCCAAAAGGATGGGGATGGCAGGCATTTATGGGGTAATAGGAATTTGTTCATTGAACTGGTCGTTGTGCTACTTCGTGACTGCGGTATCTCGGCTTTTTCTGAGAGCAGGAGTAATGTGTGTTGCTTTTCATGGGACGAGGAGCCAAAACTGGCTCTGTCCACTGACCTGTGGCTGTCATTTTGAAACAGACTCATTGTTTACATTTACAGTAAAAATGAAAACTAGCCATTTTCATGTATTAAAGTATAGCTGGTTTGCTTTGTTGTTGGGGTTTTTTTAATCCATTTTCCACAAACGGATGTTCTAATGTGTTTGCTAGTATTTTACTTCCTTCTCCATCTATGCAACAGCCTGCATATTATAGGCTACATATAACATCTAAAATCACGTTGGGGAATCTATGAGAAACTCAACTCTTAAGGTAACCCTGCCATGGTGCTGTTAATAACACATTGCAAACAAGAAAGTAGTAAGTGGAAATAATGCACTCATTTAGAAGTAATAAATCCTTTGATCTTTCTTTGAAGCAAGGGTATATGCTTAAACTACCAATTCAGGGACAACCAGATGCCCATAAAGAATGGTTCTTTGCTTTGATAGAAAATCACTGAGGCCTGCCCAGCAGCTCTGGTCTGTAAACAGATTAGTTAAGTGCTCATCAGCTCTGATTTGCATAGGACAGTCTTTGCACACAAGCCCTACTTCCTTAACGAGCTATTTACTTGCAGGAAAGCTACTGGGTTCCTTTTAGTTAGAAATCGCGGTAGAAAATTGCTTTGTGAGAAGGGGCAGGATCCTGATTTGGAAATAGTGCCTTTCCTCTTCATAGATGTTAATAGGCAATTGGTGACTGGCAGTCTGGCATGTTTGCTGAGCCTCTTTAGTGCCAGAGAGTGGGAATTAGACAAATAGCTCATACTTGGAAATTTGGAAAAAAGTTACTTCTCTCTGCCCATTGGTGGCTTTCATCCTCGGTTGGATAAGGAGCATACATGGGAGAGGATTGGGAACCAGACGCCTATGTTCGGCAGAGCTGAATTGTTCACTGAAGAGGATTTCACTAGGCTGTAAAATACTCATCGCCTTTGAATAAAAATAAATGCCTCGTGGATGCTTGCTGGTTTGTGTGCAGAAATTGTGTGCAGCCTGCAAATTTGGCACTTACATTTTTCCCTGTTTAAACTTCTTTTGATCCACACAATTACTTTTGTCTAATACAGAGGGAGGTCAGCCTCAGCCACAAACATAGCAGATGGTGAGATTCACCCCAGAGTATAGAAGAGCTACAGTACTTCAGTGTCTTTTGCATTTTAAAGCACATTACTTCTCAACTGATTTCAGTCTAGCCAACAGTTTGCTATTCTTCTGAATCAAGAAAGCAGCAAAACTGCAACTTTTTCTGATGGAGAGACAAAAATACCAAAAGGGGAAAAAAACACAGTGTGTTGCTGAAACCAGTGTGAGCAGTTTCAGTGCAAACCTGCCACAGCCGGAAAGGTCTTAAAAATGATGGACTAGATTCTTTCTATATTAATGATCCCACAAACTTTGGGGTGACAGGTATACAAATAAGGATATAATGTAGGTATGTGTGTTTTAAAACAGAATACCAGTGTTAGACACAGGGAAGTTAATCGTGTAGTTCTGCCTTACCCTAGTAACAGTGAAAAATGTTATGAATCTGTTGTTTCACTGCTTACACTATTTCCATTTTGTGTCCCCTTTTGCTTGAAAAGTAAACTTAGGTTAGTGTCTTTGTGCCCGAAAACACAGGGTGGAAGGCTGGACTGAGGAAAATACATATCATTTTCACAGACAGGCTAAATATAATTAGAAACTCTTCCCTGTAAATCTCTGCTTGGTTTTAATTTATTTCATCGTCCAGATGCTAGTTTTTCACTTAGGCTATGATAAGAACATTACCCAAACACTTCCTCAAAAAATAAAATCTACATTATTACAGGGCACTCTGCATCAGCCCATCAGCCGTCTGCCTTTGAAGGCTCGTGTTCAGCCCCTCCGTTTTATAGTGCCAAGATTCAAATATGGGATTGCTAGAGGAAATTAATTACTAGTAAATTTAGAACAAAGGAAAGAACCTGCAATTTCACAGCATGTAAAACACCTTTTGGAATTCTTTGCTCTCTTCTTGGAAACCAGTGTGTCAAATTCTTGGAATTATTTTAAAGGGCCCGGTAAAATACGTAACTATCCAACAAGCCATAATAAAGTCTTATGCTTAAGGATATAAATAGCAGGCAGAAAATTATTTTGCCTCTAGCCACTTTAGACCACATCTATTCAACGTGCATTGCAAAGCACTGTGGGGCTTGCTTTTCTGATGCCCTGTGTGCTGAGTATGGCTGCAGGCAAAGAGTGGAACCTGGTGGGACAATGTCGTGATCGAAGGTCAGACGTCCTCTGTTGCTGTGCCCAACCCCTGAGCTCTACAGCTGCTGCCTCCTTCTCTTCCAGCCCAGCTTCCATCAACCACCAGGGTCCAACCAAAGGCGGCAGTGGGCTCAGGGACCCGCATGACTTCATACATCAGCTGTCCCACACACCCAGCACTACCCAAGCACCTGCATCTTTCTAAGCTTTCTGGAACCGTCTTTGCTTCATGTCACCTCCAAGAAGGAGAAAGAAATGTCTTGAGTTTAGTCTGTATAAACCTGACCTTTCTATTGATTCCCTTGCTGCTGGTTCTAATTTCTCCCTCTCTGACAGTTCTCCTTTGCTTGTTGCCTCCAGATCACAGCCTGTAAGAAGTGTCTCCCACTTGCCTCCTCCCATAGCCACTCTGTCTCGTGGTCTCCTCCTCCCTTCTTCCATCACACTTGCATGTCTTTCTCTGTCCCAAAACACCATCCACAGAGACACATCATTCTCATCCCTAAAAGCAGCACATGATTCCGCCCCAGCCATTGCCATAGTTTCCTTTCTTTTTCCTTGTGAACTAGTGTGTTTTGTCTCCCTTGGCTCTCCTGCTCCATTTGAACCACGCTCTTGTTCTCTTGTACCTTTGCAACCCCTAATATTCACACAGGTGTTACACATGCTGTGTTGTTAGTTTGAAGAGTGGGAATAGACAAAATACAAGTCATTAAGGAGGCTGGATTTTATGTCACCACATTCACTCTTGTTTTCACATCTTGTACCTTGCTCCTGCTCCCTGAAGTGGCTTTTTAACTAAATGAGCATCAAGTGTACTCTCACTTCTTCAAAAACAGCTGCATTGATATCAGCCTCTAAGGCTGTGTCTAAACCAGAGCAGGAACCTGCTTTACAGCATATTTTCTGACCATACCCATTTACCATACTGGGATTCACATTGCAGAGCGATCCCAGAGCATGCGAGCGGGTTTTCTTTCAGGTGAAGCAACGGAGCAGGATGGTGCTCCAGGTCTGTCTCAGGCACTCTGACTTGCTCACTGGCCTTCTGTGCACAGGACCAGACCACAGCTGATCTGGAGAAAACTCCACATATAAAACACACACAGTGTGGGCACTGGTTCCTCAAAACCAACTGTAGCTTTCCAGATTTGCTTCTAGTGTGCTGCTGATGTAGACAGATCCTGTATGTCCTTTCAGAGAAGCTGATTTTTCACTGCTGCTGTAAACCTCTCTTTGTTATTTTAACATTTGAGAACCACCTATGCCACATCAGATCAATGTGATATTGCAAGCCTTAGCCTTCCAGCAGTGTGGGGTGGACCTTCTTCTTACTGGCATTGATTTTGTATTCAAGCACATTCATGGATTTCTGTGAGGATTCTCTTTACATCGTCCGAAGTGAGATCCACACTGAAATGTATCTTCTGCTTGGTGAAATGTCATGTCTGTGACCATATTCTGCATATTGTAAATGCTCGCTTTGGGAAGCATACTGATACTGGCCTTAATATAAATTAGTTGCTTTTCTAATACAGGAGTTGCAACACTCCGTTAGCTTTGTATGCTTATGGAGCTAACCAGGTTATTATTGTGGAAACAAGATATACTAACTTGATTTAAAAACTGTTCTCTGTGGGGGCTTGTTTTTATAACCCTGGATTTTAAAAGATTCCAAAATATATTTGCATTCATGAAAAATGTATTTTAACAATATAATGGCTGGCAGCTCTGCTAGTTGTAAGGAATTCCTTTGATGGTGAGCTACAAAGTCCTCAGTAGCCCTGGTAGGGATACAGGGCTCCCAACCCATTAGTCTCCCCTTTATTTTATTTTTTTTATTTGAAAGCTTCCCTTCCCAAAACCCACAAAGGAAGAATAGGAAACAATCATCAGTGTGGAGGTGACTTTTCCACTTCCTTCTCTCTCATGTAGTTGTTAACAGTAATTTACAGTTCCTCAGTTACATTGAGAAGGCTGTGATCTTTCTACCTAAAGTAATAAAAATCAGTGTGTAGGTCTTATTAATTTACTGCATGCCATAAAGGCTAACAAATTGTACTGTACTAAAAGAATATTGCCGAAGTATTTATGAAAAAGCGTATGATATTGAAAGTAATTCTGCTTCCCATGGACTTCCTTACCTCGATGGGAAAAATTGTCAAAGCATTAGGGATGTTCATCAGCTATGCTGTATGGCAGACCTGAGAAGTATTGTTCTTTCATGAATGTGAAGGAGAAAAACTGCTGTGGATATTTTTGATGCATGCACACCTCTTTCTTTCCTTCTTTCACTTGAGTTGTGCCACTTGGACATGATTCTACCTTAAGCAACTAAAAAAATCTGAGTACTTCTGGAGTCAATGGAAATTTTGTCATTTATTTCAGTAGGACAAGACTTCTTCTCCCATGTAGCTAGTTGTTTTGGCGCAATTAAAATTGGAATGTAGCTCTTCGAGTTACAAAAAGTGTCAGGTGTTTTATAAAAATAAGATCATATCATTAAACCAAATAATTTTGCAAGAAATAGTGAATATGAAGAGTGTAGCTGACTTCTGAATTGTATTACTGTATGACAGGATCTCTCAAAAATAAACAGAGGGACAAATTGTCTGGACTTGAAAGTTGAGCGAAGATCAACAAATTTGTTGATGAAACGTAGCAAAATATTAAATAGCTAGAAGTCAGGAATTACAGGGTCACAGTTAGGAACCTGGTCTATTTAACATTTTCATAGATGAAGAGGTAAACAAGAACAACCCATTGTCTGCAGACACCGCTATGCTGCGTAGCAGTCTGTCATCCCTGTGGAAGAATCCCAGAATCCCAGAAAGGTTGAGTTTGGAAGGTATTTCTGGAGGTTATCTGGTCCAACCCCACTGCTCAGTCAGAGCCACCTAGAACCAGTTGCCCAGAACTATGTCCAGATGGCTTTTGAATATCTCCAAGGATGGAAAGTCCACAGCCTCCCTGGGCAACCTGTGCCCATGCTCGGTCACCCCCACAGTAAAAAAGTGTTTCCTGATGTTCAGACGAGGCCTCCTGTGTTTCGGTTTGTGCCCATTGCCTCTGGTCCTGTCACTGGGCACCACTGAAAAAACCCCAGAAGGTCCATCCTCTTTGCACCCTCCCGTTGGGTATTTATATACATTGATGAGGCCTCTACTCCAGGCTGAACAGTCCCAGCTCGCTCAGCCTTTCCTCACAGGAGAGATGCTCCAGTCTCTTCATCGTCTTCATGGCCCTTCATTGGACTCTTCCCAGTATGTTTTTTGTCCCGTACAAAAACACATGTTAGCGTAATTCCCAAGGGCAGAGCTTCTCTGGGGAGGGACAAGGACCAACCCCTGGTTCTCTGCGTATCCTCTACCAAGGTGTTTCCCACAGACACCCAAACATGCTGGTCTGTGATGAGATTGCTTCATGCTCCTCTGCCCTCTGGTAAGGTTAGAAACCTGTGCCTTCACCGTAGTGTTCTGCCTGCAAAGGGATCACTTCGCAATGGGAGAGATCCCCAAGTCCTCAGTGAAAGACTAAACTATCCTTTCTAAAACAAGACTTTCTTGTTCTATTCATGTTATAACCAGAACCAGCAAAAAACAGACTCAAGATGAAAGATCTGTGCTGGTGGACAAACCAGTGGTGTAAAAGGAGCCACAGGGAAAATAGCTGGCGTCCAAGTCAGAAATTCTTCCTAGCATGCAGTGGCTTTAACTGTTAAGTTAATGCTTTTTACTGTGGGAAAGAGTTTATGCCTGATACTGTGCTGGATGCTACAAATTTGTCCATCTCTTTCCCTTTGTAGGGTGGCCCTGTTAGTCACGATAGTTATAATCAAGATGAAAAGCAAACCTTGCCAGGCCACCCTGAATGTAGTGACAAAAGCCTATTTGAAGGCTTTTCTGCTAATGGGTAGGAGAATATACTTAGGATTCAACTGGCAATAATTTCATTTGCTGTAACTTGTTTAAGTACGATGATTTTGTGCATGGCAGCCTAAATATTCCATTGATCTAGGCTGAACTACTATCCCTATTTTGAGATAACAAATAGCAAGCTGATCATAAACAAATAATGAACAGAAGAAAAATTCGAATTGACTGGATAGGCTATTTGCTGTGAAATATTCACTCAACTCTATAAATAACATTTGGTTTCTATCCAGAGGAGGAATGATTTACTTCATCGAACAGGTAAAATAGAATAAATAACAAGACCCTAATAGACTGAATCAAATGAGAAAATAAAAACTGTGATAGATGTGACCTTTGGAGAAATGTTCAATTTTGTTTGTCACTGCTTGGAAATGATACAATGTACCTAACAGGAGGTAAGAGCCAGGCAGTAGAAATGTCACTGTTTTCTGTTATTACCTTAATATGGAATGCAAGTTTTTTAACAGATCCAATATATTTTAATAGATTGCTTGTTTTCTTTGAGCATTCATAGAGTTTCTGTATGTGGGATCACAAATGAGTGTATCCCTCCACCCCCAGCTTTATAGCTCGTCACTGTCCAGTATTGCTATAATGTGTGAATGTGTCTACCGTTTTTTCCACAGGATTTCTGAGCCTTTAGTGTGCTGATGAGCTGGTTTTATACTTTGTTTCTTCTGATTTAGATCAAAAGGATGGTTTGCACATGGGTGAGCCCCTTGCAATACACTTGATGCGCTTCCAAAACAGTGCCAGGTGACAAATCTCATTTTTACTCCACTGTTAGTCTGCATGTTCAATATGTAGGAATTTTCCAGAGTCTTTACTACAGAGCTTATATCCAAAAAAATTAAATCTCTGTTCTCATAGAGACCCTCCTCAAAAGAGCCCCTGGCTACCTTATGTTCCCTCTTCAGTTACCATCCACCTTTAAGGAGGGAGCATGCTGTGTATTGACATGCAAAACCAAGCTCCAAAGAAGTGACCTGCTGTGTCTGACAATTTCTCTACCAAGTAGCTTTTAAATTAGAGTTAACCTGAGATTTTGGCCAGTCTGCTCATTTGCACATCAATATGCTAACGCTCCTCCTTAGCACTGGTGATGTCCCAGTGTTACTTTTAGGATAAGGTAGCTAGCTTTGATATTTAGAGATATGCGCACATTAGAAAGCTGGATGTGATCCTGGAAGAAGGTCCAGGAGTGTTTTGGCACAGGGCATATGTTAGTGATACCGGTAAAAACTACAACCTGGAAAGCATTCATCACATGTATACGCTGTCACAGGCAAAGATGTGCTTTGGACAGCTATAGTGAGACAGATTACACCAACAGAATCATAACGTTACTGCTGAAACATCAGCACCTACTCTGGAGCCTCTGCCAGTGCCAGCTGGCCAAAGGCACCTCTCTCCCCAACCCTGCCTGGCCTAACTATGCCAGCAGCATCCTGATGCACAAACGTGGTCTTGGTGCATGGAAAATGTACCTGAAGAGGAATGCTCAGGAATCACAAGTGAGCTGGCTTTCCAAAGAGGAGGTGAAGAGCAGACCTGGTTACGATGGGGAGACCTACACAGGGACAACATGTCCAAGACTGGCCAGCCCTTTAGCCCAGCAGAGATGCAAGCTCCAGTTCCCTTCCAGCGTTCAACACTGAAGCCTGAAAAGTTTAAGTGAGGGAAATAAAAGTGCTGTTTGCTGACAGCAACAGTAAATAATCACCAAAGAGTTCACAAGGAAAAGTGACAAATTCACCCTTGGAAATGCTTTTAACGTATTCTAGCTCAATCACCCAGCTACTGAGTTTCACAGTCAGGATCACTGCAGGCTGCGTGACAGCATCTTTGGATCTTTGTCTTCTCTTTGCATTCAATATTAAACAGAGGCTTTGGCCTTGTAAAGATGCAGTAATTACTGTTCAATACATTTGTCCTTTGGGATTTGGGGTGGGGTTTTTAGCCTTTTGTACTAACGATTTGTGGTACTAATGCCCAATGAGAGCTAAATGTGAGATACAGGTGCATTTCTGATGGACTTTGGCACTTACTGCTGTCATAGCAATAAAAGTTATTTCTAGGTCTATCTTCTCAGTGGTGTCAAGAACTGAAGTTCTTATTGACATGAATTATACTCTCAGCTGTCTCTCCAGTTCTTCCTTCCTAACTGTTTAGACTCGACAGTGCTTGTGGAATTGCTTGGAGAAGAACTCTAAAAATTCGAAGTTTGCACCTCATGGAAATATGGCTGTTAAATGCTGTGATTTCTTTCCTATGTGAATGTCTGCTCATATAATCGCAGTGAAACAATTCATGCAAAATAGTTCTCTTTGAACTGTAGTCTTGTGTAAGAACAAAAAAGCATCAGGTCAGGTCTGACCATATAGCTCTGCCTCCTGTCATAGACATCAATAAGTGATGGATGCGGAGAGAAGAGTGTGACAACAAGGAAAGGACACCATGAAGTTTCTCCAGTCTGCTCCCCTGCACTCTTGCTATTTTGTACACATTTCTCTAGTTTTCTACTGGTCTGATCCTGTGAGTTGAGGGCACTCAGCACCTCTCACAAGGTGTTTTGTATGACTTCGTGAAAGATGTATTAATCTCGTCAGGTCCCTGGCATTTGAGTTGAAAACTGCAGAAAAAGGTGGGCCTCACTGGCAACCACTAGGTTAAGATGGGCTTGCCTTGGGGACAAAAGCCACAAAAGAAGTGGTCATGTAAAATATAGCAGCGGGGTAACATGAGTATTACTATTTCAATTTTTGCTATCAGGGAAACTGCTTGTTCTTAATCCCACTTGTGTTATATGTGCAGAAATAATCTCTTCAGACTCTGGAAATGTTAAAATTCCTTTTAAAAGCCCAGAGGGGGAACTCAAATGCACAATCAATGCTTATGTTCTACTGGTCTCGATTTCCAGACTGTGTTTCCAACTTTTAAACAGCTGCTTCTTCCATTTTCCTCCTGTACCTGCTAAGCAAGGAGTGATCAAAATCTGAGCGGAGCAAATGTTAAGAAATTCCACTGGTGGCCCTCTTTCGTGAGGTCCAGAATTGTGGTTGCTGGATAACATTAAGGTAAATTAACCTTTTAAAAAAACAAAAACAAACAAACAAACAAAAAATCCCAACAAGAACCCAAAGGTTCTGAAATTCAAATAGTATCTTGATATTGCCAAAGCATCGTGGAGTTGTACCTGCTTTAATGCACCCTGTTGTTGCCAGTAAAGGGCCGTATCCTCACTCAGCAACCATTCCTAACCATCCGACCGACATTGAGTATGGAAATGTATGTTACAATGTTTTCCTGTTTAATTACTCTGATTTTATTTAGAGAGGAGGTTAGGGTATTAGGAAACGCCTTCAAAGCAAGTAGAACGGACTAGTTGTGGGATAGGTAAGAAGCTGTTTTCTCACTGGGATCTTCAAAAAGCAAAGATTTGTAAAGCTTTCAAGATGACTGGGGACAGGATTGACTTCTTGTTAAATCAGATAGGATCTAATTAGAGATTTATGAAAGCAACAAAGCACCCTGCAGCAGGCAGTTTCCCTGCTGGGAGAAAATTCACTGAAACATGAGGGTAAGGCTAATAGCAGCTACTAAGAAGAAAGAAAGAAAAAAAAAAAACAACACATCCCTTTTAACTGTTTTAAACCCTCAAGTAATTAGACATCGCTGGTCAGGGTTTAGAGGAGATAGCCAAACTTGCCTGGCACGAAGGCAGGAGACACAAATCTGTTGCCAAAGGCCACAGGGAAGGGTTGAAAAAAAGACTAAGGCCGTCAGCAGCTGAGGAGATACCTCCCGTTCAAGTAGAGGGATGAATTAGCCTTACAGTTCCTAAACTCAGGATAACAAATTTGCCTAAAGCCTTGCTTCCTCATTGGGAAAATAACCTTTGAATGGATCTCTGGAGCAAGAGAAAGAGATCAAGGAAAATGTGTCAATTTGGGATAATAAAGGAAGCAGAAGGGCCATAAATAGAGCAGATATGCATCCCTAGGCAGCAGCCACCTTTTTTTCTTTTAGCAATTGACAGTAGCCCTCAAGGTGTTGTTACACATGATGGGTTCTCAGACTTGATACTGCGTTTCTTCTTATTGCCATTTGCATAATATATGACCCTTTGCTTTTGTGGAGATGAAACAATCTTGTGATAGAAATGTGAACACATGGGGGAAAATCATCCACACTCCATCTGTTTTGGTGCATTTGGATTTGAAATAGATATTTTTCTGAATGCATTTTTACAAAGGGGATACAAAGATTTTGATCTTGCATTTCCTTTTTCTATTGCAACCAATAGAGGCTGAAGTCCGGAAACTGAGAAAGCTTCAGGGCAGAAACCTGAACAGCTTCACTTAGAAACATTCTCTCACAGAAACAGGCTTTCATAGCTCAGAAACAACATTTCTGTGTTCGGCATGAGTTGGGCAGTCTGGCATGGTGGACCTTCTTTTGCACTTTCTGAGTGCAAAAAATGCTAGTCATTGTTTGCATGGGTAAAATTGTGATTATTTTAATACATTGCAGCACCAAAAATAACGTCCTCAAAGTTTCTTTAATGGGAAATAGTAAACAATGAAAATTACTGAAAAGTCATTTGCCATTAAGCATGATAAGCTCACTTATTTAGCACTAAAGAGGTGACAGAGGTTATGCCTATATGTGATATCATTCTAGATGAAAACAAAACTTCTAATATTTTCCCTAATAAATGTTGAATACTTTAGTAATGCTTGCATGCTTAAGTAATATATGCATGCTCTGCTAGTTTAATTTTCATAAACTTGATTGATTCAAATGTTGACTTTACTACCACAGCTTTTATATCCTCATCTAATCAAACTTCATGTTTATTATTTCAATTTTACATATTTTAGTAATTGGATTGTGTACCTTAATGGTACAGTAACGTTTTGCATAGTTTACTAAGGAAAAAGCTGACTTGATATTGTTTCTTCTATTTTAGTGTAGTATGCTTAATTTTTCTGGGCCAAGCTGAGCTCTTCAGAAATTACTTTACAGGAAAAGTATATGATCAAGTTGAAGGGAATTAAATGAGACTCAATTCATTAGCTCTTGTATCCCAGTATTACTCCTGCTTATCACTTGGGACTCTTCCTCTGCAGCTGCCGCAGCCTGATACAGTGGTCACAGCTTTCCAGATTCATGCAAGTGGACCCAATTCCTGTATTATTCTTATGGCCTTCTACTTGGAAAATGAAAATGGCTGAGTTCGAAACTTGCAACTAATATTCAGTTTTGTCTGAATATTTTGTCCTTCCACTTTCTTATCATAGATACAATCCACAAAAATCATTCATTCTTTCTTTCCTTTAATTTCCTTTTCCAGATAAAATAGTCAAATAGCATTTGCAATTCGGAGTGCCAACTTCAAGACCTCTAGTGAAAATTAGAAGTGTATCTAGTTGGACATGTCAAAAATGAGACGTTCCAACTTGCTAGTCAGTCTTGAAAAACTTAGCCTTCAGCTTTAGCAATTGCAAGCCTTGTCCTTTGAAACATATTTTGGCCATGTTTGCTGGTCTCCTCATCTGCTTTTATGACAAATCTTTTTTTAACTTTTCGCTCTTACTTAATAGGTCTTGTATACATATAAACCGTACAAATATTGCAAGGATTGGTTTTCATCTCCATGTATTTTTAAAAGATTGGTAATTAAAAAAAGTTAAGGACCTAAGTCTGAGTTTTATCACAATGTGAAAAGACTTTTTTAGATAATTTGTCATCAAAATATTCAGGATGATTCAGAAATTTATTTTTTGTTGATGTACTCTATGAAAACTAGACAGCCTCTGTGAATTCCCAATATTATTGGATGAGTCTAGGATTTCAGGGGAGAGGGGTAATTCAGATACCATTTAAAATGTATACTCTTTTTGTTTTACATTACCAGAGGGGCCATTATGTTTATTTTTAAAATATATGATGTGATCAATACATGAATTAGTGTAATTGATTGATTAAGCTTTATGTGTTAATAGCTTGACTTCTATGCCTCAGTGGTATGTTTTAAGCAAGTTCCTTCATGCAGTTTTTATAAACAAGATGATAACTGAAAGTAGATCTGACAGGTTAATTGCATTTTCTCAAGAAGAAAGTGTATCTTGGGTGGCAAGTATTTCTTCTCTGATATTGTTCTCTCCTTTACCACCCTTTCTTACACTTTCCAGCATAGGCATATTGCATCTCACAGGTTGGAGTGGATTTGCAGCCGACAAGGACTTGAGCAGAAGGGCTCCAAGGAATGTGTTGGTGCTGTCGTGAGTGGCATCCATGATTTAGTAAGTGGCAATCTCTCTTTGGAGTCGGAATTGAACTGCTGACCCAGTCTGGAGTTTAAGAGACTGTGCTGATGGAGCTACTGTGTTTTGAGTGAAACTTAAAACCAAGGTCCTGTCCGTTTGTGGTCATTAAAGACTTCTGGCATGCATCCTCTCCAAAGCTGCTATATGGTACTGCATTAAGTGTTGTATTTCAGAAGTGGATTAAGAGATCCTTTTGTATGGTTTCTAAAGCACTTTAGGATTTGGGGGATAAAAAATACTATATAAATGTAAGTTACTATAATAATAACATGAAAACTCTTCTTCACTTTTCAAACAGGAGCACATCACCTTTAAAAAGAACAAAACTAGCTTGAGGTTTCTTTAGCATGTAAACTCAGAAGATGTTGACCAGATGTGGGTCAAGATCAGCTTTAAATCAGGGTTTGGGTTTCAAGTTAAAGGCTGAACCTTGGCTGAGGTTCAGATTCTGGTTTAATGGCAGGCAAATCCCATAAGGGTCTCCAGCAAGATTTCGTCTCAACATTGTGAAAATTTCATGAAATCACCTGTTCTCCTGAGATTCTCATATTTGCCCTCATCTTCAAAGAGGATCCTTCTCCCCAGGTTGTGAAAGACAAGAGACTGGAGAGACTGGATTTAAGTCTTTCTTTGAATATGACTTAGTGCTAAGACCTGGATGGCAAGGCTTCATGCCTGCTAGTCTCACTGGGGCTTGGTCCTAATGCCAGACATAGAAATAGGTTTGGAGGGGGAGAGAGAGGAAAGTGCTATAGAATATCATGTAGCTTTACTTCTCCGTTATTTAGCATAACTCTGCAAGTCTTCACTGGTCATTTTTAAGAGCCACTTGGTAAGCAAAACTGTGTAGGTACTTAGGCAGCACTTAGGCTTAGATCTAAACTATCCACGCATCATTTACAAATGTTCACAGTTAGCACTTTGGGAACCCATGGAAACACATGCCTTTAACCCATCACTTTCTAACTCTGCAATAATCCATTTTTGCTGAGTACTTAACTTATCTTTCCACAGGTCAGCACATTTCTCTCACACAGGCTGGCGGTACTCGTCTGGGCGCTATAGTAGTAGATCGACATTATCTGTAATCATGGCATGAAACAGTCTGCATGCTTCGAGTCTGCCTTTGCCTCATCTCCTCCATTTACTGTAGGATCTGTGGCTGAGGAATTGAAGTTTTGGGACAGAATGGAAGTACTTGCTAACTGGCAATTGTAAAAGAGGCTCCGTCCAGGTGGGCATGTCAAAGAAAATTTCCCTCTAGAGGTTAAAGACTACGGGGTGCAAAAAGCTAATTTGGGGATAACTCAGCTGCATCATAGACTACATTTGTGCTAGGCAACTGTTTGCAGAAATATTTAGCTATTTGAAAACACAGTTGACTACTAATCACCGGGATCAGCTCAGGAAAAAATACTGTCCAACAAAATAATGTAGTATGAAATCAGAAAGCTCATGCAAATGAAGGATGATGGCATCATCAGTTTTATTTACTTAGGTACGGGTGACTGGAAAACAGGAATTCTGTTCTGGAAAAAAAATCCCAATGTCTGACATTCGCTTTTTTCTTGCGATGCGATGAGGCCTCAAGCTCTACTAGTTTTAAAGGAAAGAAAAAAATTCCAGCTCAGAAGATCCAGCATTCCAATAGCTGAGACAAACCCAGGAAATGTGGGTGTTCGGGAATTTGACCCTGTGTGTTCATAACTTACCCTGTTCCCTCTGACCAGCCGTTCCACTCTGGATCCCGCAAAACTTTGTAATATTTATGTAAATTACATCTTGTCACAAAATGTTCTGATGGACAGATCTGCATTTGTCCATTTAAAATGGTTTAAAACATTCTTTACCTGATCTTACTTTCATTTTCATGAATAGGTGAGTAGGTGTAAAGGAATGTTACTGTTTGGACAGTAGGACAATATTCTGTAGGAGAAGCTGGCAGTAATAGACCAAAAATTATATAGCTCGTTAAATATGCAACCTAACTTGTGTCTGCCTGCTGACAAAATCATGAACCCACTGAAGACAGTAAAAATCTTCCTGAATGATGCATCAGGGTCTTGGTAGAGCGTTAAATAACCTGAGTTCCTGTTAAAGCTACAACTTTCAGTGTAGTGTCCTGTGTGTAATGCGTATAACCTCAGAATATTTGCATGACCTTTTCTGTGTCTCTGGAGCCAAGGAGAGTATTTGGGCTGAGAACATCACAAGACTGGGACCAGGAACATCAAAATATGTGCATGTACTTTAAGTTGTTCCAGCAAAGGAAACTCACTTTCATTGAAGTGCTGTAAGTTGATCTAAGGGAGTTTTCTGATGTAATGAACTTTATCACTTTGATCTCCATGAAGAATCCATCTGAGTCAGAGTCAGAAAAACATGTAAATCTGACACTACAATAGGAACATTTGTTTAAAATGAGTAACACATCTTGATAGTTTTTTGATAGCTAAAATAAACTTTATGCAGTACAGTCTTGAAAGCTTGTTGAAAAATGGATGGATAAAACATGTTTTAGCTCAAGAGTCAGCTATTCAGTCAGATTACTTCTTTCTTTTTGATTCCATGCAATAAAAAGTTAAATCCTCTGAAGAGACATTGTACCAAACTGACTGGGTCTGTTATGGTAGAGCACATATTATCGTAAAGAACCAGTTTCATACAGATAATTGTCGTGGCAATAGAAACTGAAGCAGAGACACAGATGCTTGTTGTGTTCTGCTAGTCCTGCCAATGGTTATTTGGAAGTCTGCGATCAAACAGAAAGACGAGAGCGTGTGCTAGGTTGCTGCACAGAGCTCTTTCTTACCAGGGTTTATGCAAACAATTAAAAATATATATTATCAAATAAAGCTTATGCTGCTTCTTTCCATCTATACCTTCTATGAATATATCAAAAATGAGTCCCTGGCAACCGCAGATTTTGATAATAAAATCTGATAGTCAGGAATATGTTTAGCATATTTATTTCAGAATATTTAAATGTCCATCAGTTTATCAGAGCTCTTTACAAAAATACAAAATTTGAAGCTTAATGCACTCATAATGGTCGTCACAGCTACACGGCTCTCAGCGAGAGACATCTGCAGCCAGTTTCCCCGCAGGCTGTCAGCTGATATATTATCAATTAGCCAGCAGACTGACCAAACACATCTGTGCTGTGTTTTGCCTGAAGATTGCTGAATCACGTTGCCTGGTACTCTAAAACAGTGATGACTAAGTGTATTAGAAAGGGCGCGATGGTGGTCAAGCAAATATAGAGAAAAATCTGCTCCCTGTTGTGGAAAAGACCAGTTTTCAAACTGCTCTGGACACAGCTATGTTTATGATCTTTTCTGTACAGCTTACATTGAATTTCCCATTCTGTGAATACGAGTAGTCTTCAAGCAGCACCAAAAGAATGCTGCAATCTCAATTCTCACAAGGGGATAATTTAGAGAAACCTAATATGTAAATACATTTTAGAAGATAAAGAATTAAGGGATGATGGTTTCTGGAATAATCTGTGTTAATCATTTGTGAAATAACTCAGTGAACTGAGATAGTTCAATAGCTCACATTTAATAAAAGTATGAGACCTGAAAGAAAACTGGCAGAAAAAAAATGTAAAAACCTGAATTAGAAACACCCATTTGTACAAGAGGCTGTGAGGGAAATGTCGGTAACAAAATTCTGAGTGATTATTTTGGCTCAATGGTATATGAACCTCGATACATGCCATAATTTATGATTTCTTATAGGGAGTGTGATGCTGGCATAGCAAGAAACAGCAACTGAGGTGAGTGGCTGGCTGACGAACCAATTTAAGATGATGATAAGCACAGCAATGATGAAAGGATGTGCAGGGGTGAGACTTCCCCACATCTTAACTCCAGAAACGTTGATTAATGAGTTCATTGTAAGCCCCTTGCTTTTACAAAAGCTTTGGATGAGATCAAGTATAAGCAGATGAGTAACAGAAGAGGGCAGCGAAACAAGACAGTAAAAAGACTAATATTTCAGCTGACATGGGAAGGCTTTGTGGAAGGACTAATTTCAGGCCAAAAATATTATGAATAATAGAGATTATTTCTGTAAAGAGAACATTAGTTTTAATTCTACAGGGACGGTTTCTAATAATAACACAGGAAGAAAACTAACAGAAAGCATCCTAAATTTATATATGGGGTTTTTTAATATATAGAATCAAAACCATCAATGCATATGGGCAAGAAGCTGATAAAATGCTACCTTCCATAGTCTGAATTTACTTCTTGACCCCAAGCAAAAACAAAACTCAGAAAAATATGTTTTCTTGATGTCTCCATCTCTTATGTATGCTATGTAACTTAGCTGTGGTCCTGTCCTTTTGGTTTTTGAGGAATGCAGATTTTTCAAGTCCTTGGTCAGCACCATAACCACTGTGCCTTCTTCAGACAGGAGCAGAGCCAGACACGGGAAGGATTAAGGCCCCAGTGTGACTGTGGGGACATCACTTGGTTCATGAAGAGACTTAGGCACTGGTTTTTTGCAGAACCTGTCTGCTGGCTCTGAAAGGTTTTAGCGGGCAATGGCTCTTGGACTGTGCATGCATGTGTGTGCATGTGCACAGCTCTGTGTGTGTGTATGCACGCGTGGGCGTGCGCTTGGGGATCGCATTTGCAAATCTGATCAAGCTGATTACAGATCTAGTCTTTTCCTTATGTTACTTTCCTGCCTTGATTGACAACAATAGTGTCCTCTCTGAAGTGTCCTAGCAGTAAGGCAAATACCCCAGGTCGCCACAGCTGAAGCAGTGGGGAACATATGCAGATGCAGAATGTTACTCATCTGGTTCAGTTTGCTGTTAAAAATTTAAATGCCGATAGGTTTAGATGAGAGTTTCAAGAACTTGAATGCCTGTGTTCTGCCAAGTCCTTTATGGGTCCGTAAAAGGACACACGGCTCCTTTTGCTGTGTCTACCCTGACAGACAGACCAGGGCGGCAGCAGAGGCCGGCAGTTGTCCATGCTCTTTAATTGCTAGCACACTCCCAAGCGCGGTCCTCGCTGTGCTGATTGCCCTTCTTCCAGACAACACACAGACACGCTTCAGGGGAGAGCATGTGCCAGGGACCGTTCCCAGCAGGCAATTTCGACTCAAATACACTGGGTTTGAGGGGGTGGGGAAGGGAAAGAAGAGACTATGGTATGTAGAGCTGAGCCATGCTGTGCTGCCTGGCCTCGGGGCCAGAGCGTGGTCCCTGGTTATTTTACTTACTAGACGTTTCCTGTGTGTCTCAATTCTCTGACTGTTCAAGAGCAACAGCAGCACTTCCTTGCTTTGCAAAAAATGAGTGCCTTTTTAATGTGCTACAGGAATAGGTGCTATTTTAAGTATTCGCCAGAGATTAATCCAATATTTTTGCAGTCTGCTGGGAGAGTGGATACTTGGTAAGAAATCTTTCTCCTGCAATCAAGATCTTGACTGAGTTTCAATCTGTGGTGATCTCCAAATCTGTAGATGTTTGCATTTGCTGTTTAAATTTGGCCCACTGTGTTGATAGTGTTTGTGCAAAGTTCAGGCTTGAAACTGAACTGGAGTGGAAGGTGAGAAGGGTTCAACTTCATTGCTCTGCCTGTTGGGTTGCTTTCTCTCTGGGCAATGTAAAAAAGTCAGCTGTCTTGTTTTTCCTTTTCCATGGCCAGGGCCAAAGAATGCAGGAAAATTAGCCAAGAGCAGAAAAAAAATGGAGCTTTGCTATAGCTTCAGGGATCCAGGATACTTGCCTTTCTCATCAGAGAGCGAGCGACCAGACTGATATACTATTTTCCATCAATCAAGTCAGCAAAGCCAGGCAGAGCACTTCCTTTGACATCAATGCAGTGGTGACAGTTGTAGAGTTAATGCATTCCTTCTTAATGGAATACCATAAATCTAGGTTCAATGCTGCCAAAATAATGGCTGCAGTTCTCACTGGAGAAGTCAGCTCTCTCCCTGCATTCCCATGGGCCTAAAACAGTTTGGTTATAGAACTAATAGTAATTATTTACTGTTATTAATAAGGATCTCTAAGACACTTTACAGGGATGGTTTACCTGTTTGAAGCAATGCTGTTGCTTCTTCGTTGAGCACACCACAGGCTTTTAATAATTGCACCATATTTAACAGCTTCAGAAGAATTCTATTTCTGGTTTGAAACCATAGGATAAATTTAGAAAGGAACAACTTCTATTTTTGCAGGAAGATGTTTGAATTGTGTCAGAGATTCCCTAAAACAACCACAGCTTCCTCAGGTTTAGTGTCTTATAAGGAAATATGTAAGGCAGAATGCAAATGTGACAGTAGGATATAGTACTGGTATGGGAGGAAAAAAAATCATTGATTAATTCATTAGCTGTATTGTATTTGGGTACCAAGGGGGGGGGGAACAGGTATACCAGGATAGTCAGGAAATCATCAGATCAGATTTAGAGATGCTTTGGAGGTTCAAATGAGAGTCAGAAGACTTCTTTGCCATCTCAGAGAGCTGATTTGCAGGGGGGGTGCATAGCCCAGTGGCCTGCAGATGAAGGAACGATGGGTGCAAAGTCTGTGTCACAGGCAAAAGCCCTGACACTGCTGGCAGCACAGCATCTACTGAGTGTTTCCCTCACCGTATCTTGATCCTCTTCCTCCTCTCCCACAAGAATTTACTCAGCCCCCAAGGGGATAGTATTTGAGATTGCTTAACTTGCTAGAGTTAAACAGCTTTATAGCACTATTCAGGCTCAAGGCTTCACCTCTCACTTACAAGTTTATTTCACTCTGCAGGGATCATAAAGCACCTTTCAAATTACCAGCCAGTACTGCTGGGGCACAGCAGAAGCCATTGTGGTACAAAGTCCATTGAGTGTAGGACGTAAGCGTAGCACTGCTTTTAAGCCCTCTCTGCATGGGAATCTGGAGACAGATGGTAAATGCCCAAAGCATAGGTGGTGCCGGGGTGGGGGAAGGACGTGGACCATGAGCACAGGGTAACCTGCATTTTGGTTCAGTGCACTTCCAACATGCAAGCACACAGGCAGGGCTTCCTCAGGACCCCCCCAGTGACAGGAACAGCACCCTTGCCCTCCTACCCACGTGAGGGGGGACCTCACCGATGTACAGGTGGTGACGAGAGCGATGCCCTAATGCTGCCCACCCTCTCAAGGAAATGAAAATTATTGCCCGTATTTTACAGTGGCCTATTAAATTTGGTGTTCGATTTAAGCATCCACAAGTGATCATATGAAAATCTCAGCTTTGGTTTTGTTTGCCTAGACACTCACTTACAAAGAAAATGTGGAGGATGCAAATAAAACATAAGCAGAAGGTAGCCTTGGGGGTCCAAGCTCTGAAGTCATATAATGTGTTGATTCACTTTTTGGAAGGCATTCCTTGTTTATTAAACCAACCGCTTGAATTTAATTAGGAAGTAAAGGCTTGATCTTGGCACATCTAAATCATAAATATTCAACTTGCATTTAGTTCCTAAATAGAGCCAAGAGTGAAGGTACGTCAGACTTGGTGAGGGATAGCAGGACCTACATGCTGTGGGTCAGGCAAAAACTGTTCATGTTGGCTCAGATCATAGGACATGAATGGAGGAAGAGTGATGCTGACTCTAGTTGCAAACACTTTGGTCCAGTTGTATGTAGACTGGCCTTTGGTTCAGAGCTATGAAGACATACTAGCAAAGAAGCAATGCACATTAGGTTGCTCATGGTACTGTGCTGATGTGAGTGTCTGGCTTCTGGGCCAGACAGGCTTGCATCTGTCCAACTAAGAGCATGGGCTCATCCAGGCAGGCATGCACTAATTCTGATCCCAGGGCCATTCCCCAACAGAACCGCAAAATAAACACATGCACATTTACTGCTTTCTAAAGCATACCGGATGTTAATAAGCAGAATAATTTGCAGTGGCTTGACTACTGCCTTTTTTTTTTTAGCTTGTGGCTAATGCATGAAGGCATTTCTGATCATAATTATGCCAATGACCTATTGTCATGTCAGCTATTGCAAACTGCATTTACTCAAACAAAAAATTGATGGTGTTCTTTTTTATTGGACTGAAAAAAAAAAGTGGGCAAGCTTTCAAGAATCACAGTCAGAGTACAGTATGTCTGCATTTAATTATGGGATTGGAGCAATTAACACTTGGACTCTGCTTTGTTCTGTATTCCATGGCTTGTTGTTGAGAAAATACAATTCTCAAAAGCTTGCCATTTAAAATGTATTTTGCCTATTTTTAGTTAGCGTGGAGGGGTTTACATACAACTGCTTAGGGCTGTGAAGGTTGGGCTAGGACTCAGGAGACCCTGGTTCAATCCAAAGTCTTCTTTGTGACAGTGGAAAAGTCTTAATTTGTGCTGATATCTCACTGGCCTGCTGGAAAGTAATTCCTTGCTGTAACACAGGGACTCCGTTAGGTGCTCGCAATGTGGGCTGCTTAAAGTATGTCAGTACTTTCTCAGGTTTTATTCTTAATGTATGTGACTAACACGATTTACATCAGTTTTATGCTCTGATAACCAGAGACCCTTAAACCAAAGCATTACACAATGTGCAGCGTATATAACCTTGCCCCTCATTCATGAATTCTCTTAAACACCTAAGTCTGACCTAATTCAAAACAATATTTCTCAAGCATGTACCTTAGATTAAAACATATGCTTCAGACCCATTGAAGTAAAAAAAAAAAATTATGATACTAAAGACCTCCTTTTTTATTATTTCCCCTCACAACTTCACCTTGCAACACTTTCTTAATTGCAAAACAATTTTGGCTTGAACTTCTGTGTCTCAGTCTGCTGTACTGTGACCTAAAGAACAGTACATACACATGCAGAAATTAACTGGTCCCTTAGGAGCACTCTTGCACTGGAGAGCGAAGGAGGAGAAGGCATATTTGCAAATAGTTATATTTTCTTTCACCAACTTAATTGCTTCTGTTTGGAACTTTTAAAATCTCGCCTTACCATGCAGTCATTTTCAAAGTGAGCACAGTATGACTGACCCAAAAAAATCTGTTTGCTTTTTTATTATAATTTTGGTTGTGATATTTTATTAGTGGGGACTGCAACACCCCAGAGGAGTAACAGTCGGCTGGTTGTGGCACTTCTGGCATTTCCTAGCTTATACTCTGATTAACTCTGCTCTATTAATAAAGTCCTTTTAATATGCTTTTGTAAGAGTAATTTCCTAGGGCCTTCAGGAAAAGCACACAGAAAAACAAACTCCAACCCATGGCGTCACACTGACACTCCTATGGGTCATCAGCAGAGCTGGACCTTTGGACCTCTAGTAGGTGAGCTAATGGAGTAAGTGACAACAGTACTAAGTTGTCATCCTTCTGGGAGATTAGTACTAGAAATATTTACCATTTTTCATAGTTATTTGTTGATGAAGGAATAGTGATACTCAGGTTGGGGATCTCAGGTACCATTTATGGCTCTGGAAACATCTTCCTCTCCCCTTCTCAAGCACAACCCTTTGCTGGGTGTCCTACAACCTCTCTGTCCAAGTACAGCATCCTCCTACTCCACTGCCCTTCCTCACTGAGCCACATAGCTTCTGCTCCTCATGTTCACCATTCAATCCTGCCTCATATCTGGACTCTTCTTTCTTGTCTCCTAGGTCGGGTCAGACCCAGCCTCCCTGCTCAGCGCCTTGTGCGACCCGTCTGGTCCCTTCAGGCACGTTTCTGTTTCGCAGCCTGGTAACCTCAGTGGTGCCTCCGATGTAGTCTCTCTCCTTTCTCCTATCCCACAGTTGCTCCTCAGTCTCCAAATCCTGCCTCCTCGCCCAGCCAGTTGCCTTCTGCCTGTCTTGCCTTCACTTCTACTTTTCCCTGTTTCCTTGCCAGCCTCCAATGTAAAATTCTCTATATTAAAACCATTGGTCCACCTGCCCCCACATCTCCCATTCTCCTCTCTTCCTTAGGCCAGAAAGGGCAGCTTCTGTTGCTGAACTGGCCTGGCTGAACCTTTGCCCTTAACTTGGTACCTGACTCAGACCAGCCCAGAGGTAGGAATTTTTTGGAAATGCAGTGATACATAGTCTATGGTTGTTGAGTTTCATGGCAGTTGCTAGGCGATTGGAAATGGATGCCTCTTACGGAAAATTGTCTATTTTAACAGTCCTCCAGTATTTTTTTTCTATCTATAATCCTCGACATTTCAGTTCAAAGGTAAAATGATGATAATGGTGGTACAAACCAGGTTAACACAACCAAAAAGGACTCTCTAATTTTTTTTTGCAGCTATGCTCACAGCATTTCTTATCCAGCAGAGTGCATAAACTGCGCACAGATTCCCACATACGCACGGCCCTTTGCACAGTCCTTTGATCTTTGACAGGAATCTTCAGACACCTTTTGGACTGGGAGACACTCTCACAGTCTCTTACAGTTGTGGATATATTTTTGGTCTGGAGTAAACACTTGATCTAGTTAGGAGAGGTTTTCTTACTCTTAAAATGACATGAAGTCCTCAGAAGGAGATGAAAGTACATAATTGTAGCTTTGTACTTGTGGGAATATTAGCCATTTATAATTATCTGGAATAAAATAGAAATGGAAATATAGAGAACATAATGCATAGTAAACAATCACAGACCTGTAAGACATGTATTACTCATGAACACAGGACCAAACAGCTGCTTTTCCTGCCTTTTACAAAGTGTTCCTGACATACTATTCTCCTTGGTGAACAGTTGCTGTATTTACTGCACTAGTGTCTCACTGAACCCTTGATGCTGATTCCTCACCTCTTTCCTTGATTTCTTCCGTTAAAATTCAAGCGATTAGGACATTTTGTCCTATAATACTTTACCACACTTTTTTCATCTCTGGGATCTAAACCTACAGACATTCCCACTCTTGTCTCTACACCTGCCTCCCATTTAGTGAGGGTTTTTTGGTCTAGCTCTCTAAACCAGACTTTTCCTCTCAGCTGGGAGGCATGAGACCCTGCTCAAGTCAGGAGTGCAGCATCAGGAACCACAGTTTGCAAATTGTAGCCTGATTCCTTTCATCAGATCTCCAGAGCTTCCATGCACCGGAGCGTGACCACAGCTGCCTCCTCTTGGACCCAAAAGGGACAGAGTTACAAGAAAGCACAGAAATGAACCTCTGTTACCTTCTCTGATTACAGCTGCAGAATGATTTTGAGAAATTGCTATTGAGAAATACATCAACATATTGTTGATGCCTTTGGCCTAGTAAGTGATGATCTAATTTCTGTTTAATTGACCAGCAGTCAATTTACGTTTGGATCAAAGTTTGAAATGTGGCTTGTTTCTTATTAGGGTGAGCTGGTCATTATAAATGTGAATCATAACAGCCCTCAGTTAGGGATTAATCCTGCAAGATGTGAACGTTCTGTCCGGGAGGGCGGGTACTCAGTATACTGCCTACATTATTCTTTACATCATCAAATCACACCATTTCTCTGAAGCTGATCTGACAAATCATTCATGAAGCTCTATCCTGTAAATAGAGACGTTCATACAGACAAATATGTTACACTGTTCACTGTGGAAGCAGAAATTAACTATACTCAACGATCCTCATTCACACCTGCATTACTGCAAACTTAGGTCAATCTAAATCCATTACCAGCTCCAAACTGGTGGGAAATGGTCTTTCAATTATTTTTCTATTTTACTCTGATTTCTGACAACTAGAGATGGCAAGAATAAACCAAATGTCTTGGTCAGTTACAAATAGATCTAACCTACTTCTTTCTAAGAAAAAAAAAAAATCTGCATTCACCTAATCAATAGCAGCATACTACATGACACAACTGAGAAAATCATTGGAATTAATTAAGACAATAAAAATACTCTTTGTCCCTCATTAAAGGTCTTTACAGGAGTAACTAAAATTGAAAGGAACAGTTGTAAGATCAGGGTCAACAGCTGTTTCATTTTTAGCTGTTTTAACTCTAGTTCTTAATTATTTTAGATGCTATACTTAAGGGTTAAAGAAGAAAGAGCGATGGGAAGAAGACAGAGTTCTTCAGGGGAAAATTTGTCAGTTAATTCAATATACAGCATATGAGAAAAGAAGGAACAGAATGGAGTTTTCTTGGTCATAAGCTAATAGTCTCTAGCCAATGTCCAGGGTAGTGCCAGGCCTTCAGCGCTTTGAATTTCTAACTGGTGACACATTGCTAGAAGTCTAGCACACATGGAGAAGAGGTGGTTGTCTCCGGTGGAAGTGGCACTGACAAGAGCCACTCACACTATCCTGATAGGTCACATTTTGTCCCGCAGTGCCCCCAGGTTCTCAGCACCTTAGTCTGGCATGTAACTGAGGGACTTCAGTGAGGAGCACAGCTGATGAAGACCCTTGTGCAGTCAACACAGGCAAAGACAGGGAACTCTCCAGAGGATCAGTCAGGTTTTTTGTGGAGTAAGAGTAGTTCAGTTTTTTTATCCAAGCAAGGCTCGGCTTTTGAGTGCAAGGTCATTTGACTTACCTCAATGCACAATAAAAGAGCTTTAAGAGAAGTCAAATGACCTCTCACTTATGGCCAGCCCAAAAAGAAGAAAGTAAACTCTTCTGTCTTCTCCTTCATTTAACTTCTGCCTTGGCTGATGCCTGGGACATGAAATCTCTTGATTCAAAGATGGAAAATGGAGCATGTTAAAAAGCCATGTTCCTTCTCTTCTTTCTCTGTGAGGACTCTTCAGGCTCTCCTTCACCATGTAAAGTGGAGCAATCCAGCTACCCTTTTTTCATTACAAACTTTGCTAATAAAAGCCAAAATCAAACAATAAAAGCACACTTTCTCCTGATGCTCTGTTTTCTCTTCCTGGCCCCACCTGTGCTAACACAGTCACACTTTCAGTAGCCCTTACTGGAAGCAATGCCAGCTTTCAGTTTTTATTAAGAAGGCTAAATCAGGAGTTTATAATAGTCCTTTTATACTTTTAATGTTGCCCATTTTACTGCTGCTTTAACATTCACTGCCCAGACCTGGCTTGTATTCCATGTTCCCAGATCTGAACAACAGAACACCCCTATTAATTTAACCATGTCCTTTCTATTCCTACATTTCTTAAGCAGTACAGCTGTGATTTTGTCTTAATTTCCCTGTGGCCCTTAAACATCATTCAAATCCATACATGCAAAGGGAGAAAGTCAAAGGGGAGTTTGCAGTTCCCTGTGCCTTCAAGAAATCTGAAGTTGTACGCTGCCTTTGCATTGCCAGTGGGGAAAAAGTACCCTGTACCAAAGGGGAATAACCATGGGATGCACTCAAGGCTTTGACATGACCAAGACAAGGTTCACCCAGCTATACTGATGTTTGAAGGAGAGTCATGGGTTTTGGTACTTAACTCTCACTGAAAAACAGGCTCCTAATGTTTTCCCTAATGATTTCAGTATCTGCTTTCAAACTCCAGGCCATGCAAGGACCAGCCTTCTTCCATGCACCCCTCTCTCGGGTTTGGGTATCATTCAGCTGCTCATTGTTTCCTGCAGTTGGTGAAGACATCAGAGACAGGGAGATGAGGAGAAAAACACAGAGAAAATCTTGTTCACATGTCAGTTCCCTGTGCTTTGGTGATGGGCTGTTAAGATGCTTCTCTGTGCAGCTGAATATGGAGCCAGATTTCCAAAAATATTTAGGTCTCTCAAACCAGAAGTGGCTAGGATCTTTCTTAGAGCTACCTTGCTACTAAGCTGTTATTGGTATTACAGCTAGTGGATGTACCAGCATCCAAACTTCAATTCGAACAGGAATTCAAGCCAAAACTGAGAAGCAGAAAGCCCCTGTTCAGATGCTGCTCCCCGAGGTGCCTAAAATTCCACTGGGGCTGCACTTTGCTGCCACAGCTCTTTCTTGAATTTAACTCTATCCATCTACCTGTGTTTGCTGGTATTCACAACCTCAGATAACTTGCCTGTCTGGAATAAAATGCCTGAAACAAATATTGATCGAGTTTGTGATGCAAGCCACTCCTTAGGCACACTGTTGCTTAAGTCAGGTCAAAGATTCATCATGCTCATTGTAAGGTCACAAATATCAGAGAGAAAAACATTTGCACAGCACTGTTCCTGAGTGGAGATTGCTCCTGCTCTGGGGTTACGCACCGATGTACCTCTCCACCCTCAACACACTAATGAAAACAAATAGTGTGGTATGGTATGACCTCCCTACAAGCAGAAAACAAGCACCATCGTGTACCTAAATGACAATATATTAAGATCATTATCGTATTTAATATAGTCAACGCTATCACTGTTCAGTAAAACCAGCAGCGGCATTATGTTCTTTTCTAAGTGACAGGTTTGTCAATAAAATAAAAAATGCCTTTCTGTCGAGACATGGTAACATAAATACAGGCATCTTAAGGGAATACCAAAAATAACAACAGGCAGAAAGGAGATCTCTTTTACCAAAAAAAAAAAAAAGAAAAAAGTTTAGTTATTGACTAATTTGCTGTAAATCTGTCTTTTGCTTTCTAATCAATCGTTAACAATCAACCGACCTGGCTTAATTGAGCCTAATTTTCAGGAAGCCTGATCTGGCATTCCTCGCACACTGCTTGGTTGAAGTAAATGTAGGAATAGGAAAACAATAGCACTAGTAAAGAAATGAAGAAAACCTGACATTAAAGCATCTTTTTAAACATCCACAAAACCAGTTTTTCAGTAGCAGATGCAAAATATGACAATTGGTGGTCATTTAGTAAAGAAAATAATGTTTTTGTTCTCCTAAAGGCTTTTAAAGAGTGCACGCACACATTCAAAATCTCAGCTGTATTTATTTTTTTAAACTGAAAAGCAACAGGCTATAATATGACCGCTTAGCTACTGAAGTGAGTAGTTTTGTATAACCACCATCTTAAAGACATCCTCTGGCATGTGGGTCATAGAAAGATTTTGGAGGATTTCAGCCTAACAGGGTAAATGAATATCGTAGACAACACACACCCTCTTTGGCACCTGGAAATATTTTAGTGGAAGGCTAATTAGAGCCCTACCAGCTTTCTCCCTCCTCTGCAGGAAGATCTCCTCTTGTTTGGCCTCTCTAACTGGCTCCATCTTCCTTGCAGAAGCAGAAGAGCAGCTCCAACCCTCGCTTCTGACAGGACATGACACCATTTACAGGGGGTGAAGGTTTGGGGGGCCTGGTCCTGGAGTCATTGCAATGGTCTGACTGTACACCACTGATGGATGAAGCCTTTGTTTTACATTCTGCCTGAGTAATTGTAATAAATATTGATAGGTGTGCTCCGTTATTAATTTATTTCGGGCAGAGCATGTCTGTGAAGCCACAGAACGACCTTGACAGAGGAAGCAGTGCTTACCAGGCATAAGTATCTCTGCCGAGGGCATGGCAAAGACCAGGGGACCCTGTCAACACTGCTAATCAACGGTAGCTTCCTTGGTGCTACAGAAAGGTAAGGCATTGCTTAAAGGCAGAAATGTAAAAGTATCACTTAAGTATTTTTCAGGATTTCTCCCAAATGTGGTCATCAAAAGATGCAATAGCACAGTGACACTGGAACTGTAAAATGAGGCATTTCTTTCTTTTACAAGGAGAGGACGTGTCATTTCTGGCCTGGTCTTCTTATTTGGGATTGAGCCTCAGGTCTGGGTTTTCCCGCAGCCGTGGCACTGATCCCCAAGCCATTCCGGGCCATGCCATCCATGTGGGCACGGCACTGTGCTTATGTGGTGTGCTGCGGACGGATCCTGTCTCTGTAGGCACAGACCACTGCTTGGCCTAGTCTTTTTATAAGATCAAGGCTTCAATTTCAATTTCCTCCATAAAATTTGTATGCAAATATTTTCCTAGCTCACAGACCTATTATGAATGAGAATGCCCTCTGGGCAGTTGCCATTCAGCTTGGCTGCCTTTACTATAGACTTTACTGGTTGGCATCAGAGTCACTTTGCATGTACAGAACTATCTGCAGCTGTAGCAGCAATTTTTTCCCCATCTTTGCCAGGTATTTTTGCATTTCAGAGGTGGCAACCTATTTGTAGCGCTTTGTTCATTAAGGTACTTAGAATACATACATAGCTCATTTATTCACAGCATCACTGAGACTGAGCTGAAACTCAGAAACTTATTTCCTTCCTCCTTCCCTACACCAAAGAGGAAACACTTTGTGAACAACCTTTTCAGCCCCTAGTTTTTTCTCTGTTGGTTAACATATAGTGAGGGATTTGATTTTTCTGCTCTACCTGACAAGATCAGCCCCTCCATCCTGAAATACGTTACTGTTAACTCATACATCATCTCCCCAAACTCACTGTTAATTTAAATAGCCAAAATGATTGTGACGATTAAGGTTCTATTTATGAGTAACTGATGGTTGATAGATGTTACAATAATTTGTTATTGAATATTATAGAGTCCAACAGGTTAACTGGTTTCAAATACCCATGGCTTAGAACTGTCTATTATTCTTTCTAGTGATGTCCTTAGTAGGCACATTTAATTTAAGCCATAATACATAACTCTGGTGACAGTGATATGTGTATATATGTAGTTACTTCTCTTAGTGCCTCAAATATGGAACTTTGCAACCCCGAATATTTTAAAACAACAACACATACACACACAAAATCAAACTAAAATATTATGAAGCTAGTGAAGTTTTGTGGAAACCCCCCCCCCCCCATACCTTTTAGCTCAGATTCTTGATGGTAGTGAGGCATTTTTGAGAACGGGCAATTTGTGGCTTCTCATACCAAATATAACAAATGCATTTTCTCTGTGAGGCTTTGCAGCTCCTAAGTGTTTCTCCAAGAGCTGTGTCACTCTTTTAGTGACAAACTTCAGAATGCTCCAGAGAATCATGACAGCTGTACCCTCTTTATCTGCTAGATATCTAAGCGTACTTTTGGCTGATAAATATAAACTATAATAAAGTTATGTTAACAAGTGTCCCCCTCCTCTCCACCTTTTTCTTTTCCATAGCAGCTTTGTTATAGGAATGAAGCTCTGAAACATCTGCCTGCCTATCAAGGGAGACTGAGTTGGTGACGGAGCAGAACAATATATTTCCTGAACAGAACTAATACCAATGGATACCTGATCAGACAAATGTCTTGTATTTCCCAGCTCCAATGCACCCATGAGTCTTACTGTACCAGAGATGCTTCTGCTGCTCTGTATTTCCTACATCTGGGTTTTTGCTGTGCTGCCCCATTTTACCCAAGCAATGCAAACGACCCATACGATATTGAAAAAAATCTCATCCATACTTCTTCACCTATGAGAAAGAGCTGGGGCTAAATTCTGATCCTCGCTGCAAGTAGTGAGTATCTCCACTTAAGCCAGCATGATGCCACTATGGTCATGGAGAGGAGACTTCGGAGTGATTTGGACAGAAACAGAGGAGGAGAGACCCAAAGTTATGCAGTAAAGGTGTCACACCTCTGTTCCAGGAAATAATCCACTGTTGATGAACTGTAACCAGCTAGCATTCACTCAATATTGCAGATTTCCATTAACTGTATACTAACATTTATTCCTACCCTACTAGTGAAATGGTTCATTAATAGCAAGAGTGATGCTGGGACACTAGGGCAATCACGGCAGTGTTGTGCAAAACCACCTTGGAGGAGAGCGCCTCAGCATAGCCCACGCCAGCATAACCGACGGAGGGTAATTTCTATGATAAAAAAGACAACTGCTCTATTTTAAGGCCATTCCTGTAATTTGCTTCATTCTAATCAGAAGGACAGAAGTTTATACTAAATAAATGCTTGCTTTCTTCGCTCCCCTCTTCACATCAGTCACTGTCAGTTTGATATAGAAAATATGGCTGTTAATAGCTTGCAGTGGAACAAACATTTGCATAACTGTTACCTCAGAGCCCATAACTCTGAGCTAATTGGCTGATGGTGATTAAAATGATTAAGTGACTGTAATTTATATGATTAACCAATTAAGCCATTCTCTTGTGATTGGCCCAGGGTAGGCTCTGGGATGTGAGCTTGTTTCCCAGCATGCATGCCGTCAATGCACGGTATTAAATATTCTTTTAAATACTTGCCGTTGTTCCTGCCAACAGCACTCAAGGTGCTTTAAAGGTAGTTTAATTACACCATATCATTTGTGTAGCACAGAGAGTCATAAGTTGAAGGCAACCCATGAATTAATAACAAAATAAATCTAGCATTGGCTAGGATAACACAGAATTACTGAAGGCTGTAAATAGGACAGTGAATTTGATCATCCAGAACTGATGGATGACTGACTGGTGTAAGTGCAGACAATATCACCACCTTGAACAGACGATAACGCTGATTTACCCCAGCGTGACATCCAGATTTTGATCCTTGGAAACTGAAAGTTCACCAGCAGGTCTGAAAAAAAGGTAGAGGAAAATAATTGCAATCCCTTCTAGGTAAAAGAAGCGAACTGACTTGGTTAATTTGTAACTGCTTCCATTACGAGTGCATTTGCCAAGGGAGTGAATGTTATTTGAGTGAGCTCTGGTTCTTGGAGGAACTAGGCAGGTGGGCAGGAAGCAATAATTAAGCATATTCTTTGTTAATCTCCTGCTAGGTACACTGAAGGAAAAACTTGCTGTGGTTTCATCCCCCTCTTTCCTTCCCCCCCCACCTTCCTGTGGGTTGCTGTTGCCGAAACAAGGGACTGCTGCGTTTCCAGCTTTTTCCCCTCTCACCTCCTACCAGCAGACAGTTTAATTCCATGCTTCCTGAGGCTAAACACATCACCTTCATCCACATTACTTTCAATTTCAGCTGCTGTGTGTCCCGAAACCTTAAATCCGTTGCCAGTTAGCCTGGACTATCAGTTCTGATGCTGCAGCATGGTAGTCTTTTAAGAGATGAGAGTAATACGCTTTTCTTTTCAGCATACCTCAGAACGGACTGCAATTTCATTTGTGTTTTCTCATCTTTCTTGACTGGTTATTAAATGTTAACATAATGCAGATAGCTAGTATTTTACTATCACGTGGGTTAACTAGTTCCATGTGCAGTTTTGTCCCAAATGGTGGCCTTGGCAAATGGGCAAATATTACACTTAGTTATTGTTGCTGCCATTGCTGCTTAACTGTATTAAGCATCGCTGTGATGCTGACTGGGTATTCCCAGTGCTTCACTGGATGGTTTCTTAGGGTACAGTATTGTATTTTTAGGGTGACAAGGTTTGAAAAGTCAATTGTTTCATGAAGGACATAAAAGTCTGAACAACTGCTTTCGATCCGAGTGTTTTGTTCAAAAAGGCTTTGGCAGGATGGCGCTAGCGTCAGAATGTCTGTTTTACAGTACGCTGCAGAAAAATTAAATAAATTGCCAGTACTCCCATGCTGAGCCTATGGTGGAGCCAGAAATTCATCCTCTGGCTTTGTGTCTGCTGGATGACATTGTATCCATATTGCTCACAGAAAGTGCCCGACAGAGCTCTAGGGAAGTCTGTGAAATCGCTCATGAAGCTTCAGTCCTGAAGTTTATGTACATGTCTATCTGTCTGTCTATCACATTACTGATATGCCACAAATATTTTCAACTTGACCTTGGGAAGTGTTGTGAAAGCTTCAGCTCCCACTGAAGTAAACAGCTATAACTTAACCAAAAGGGAGAGCGGTAGTTAAGGCTGAGGCTGGGGTGCAGGAGATTCTGCCTCAGACTCTGTGCGTGACCTTGGCCCATCACCTCACCCCTCTTTGCATTGGTTCCCTGTTGTCACAGGGAGGAATCGCGCTTTCATCACTCCTAGCATAGCTTGAGGACAAGGCCATTAATATACATAATGCACTCACATAGTACCAGGATGACCTCCATGGAAAAGCTTATAAATAAACATAAATAAGGACCTGATGAGTAAAAGGCTGGGTCCTGCCCAGGCTTCAGTGAGACTTAAAAAGACCACACAGAAAATGCATCTTAAAATAGGCTATTTGAAGGTCATAGCCTCCTACCCTTACCTGTCAAGACCTGAGCGGAGGCTTTGCCTGTGAAGTGATGGCACTGCTGATGACATCAGCACTCTCCATGCAGGTTTTGGCAGGTGTTAGCCATTCGTTTCACCTTTGCTACTGTTCACCCAGGAATTTCTTCAGAGTCATGACTCGCCATGTGCTTTCGTGGCAACTACCATTTAGTTGTATGAAAAAAACGCATTTCTGCTGAAGATCTGCTGCCGTGATATCAGAACTTGAGAAAAGGCAGAGCGTCTAACTGATTTTTTTGACAGGTTATAAAATATTAAAAGACGGTAAAGTTTTAAAACTCATTTTTAGGTATCTATCTGCAGCCAAGTCCTGTTGGCCTAACGGATCAGTCAATGAAACAACATTACATAGAAATGCTGAAGTCATGTTATCCTGGATAATCTATATTTCAAAAATGAGACTGAGCTCTTAAATGACCCGCACATGGATTTGATCTGCTCCTCCCTTTTAACTTGCACTTCAGTAGCCTGGCTTTAAAAAAATTAACTGTTTCAGTAATGTGGGAGTCCTTTCATTCCTACAGTCTTCTGATTAGTTCCAATAAAACTGGATAGTAATAAAGTTAAAATCCATTAGTGGGTACAAGACACACAACAGAACTAGTGCTGGTATTTTAAAAAAATGTAGAGCCATTATAGCCTCCTGTGCAAGTTTGAATTTAGCGCAAGTATTTTTTGCTTTTTTTCTTTTTTTGCTTGGTTTTTTTTTTTTAATTTCAAACCTCAGCAAGGCGAGTCTCACTTCCCCATGTAATACTATAAAAACTATTCTGGCAGAGTACTGCAGTAGTGGCTCAAAATGACTGATGAAAACCATAAAAAAAGGACAGAGGTACCTTAAATAAGAATTAGACCAATTTTGAATATTTAAGACTTCATCTACATGTAAAGTGGTGCAACAAGAGTTGATCTGCACAGGGAAATGTTTGGTACCCAATGTGCACATTGTCTGTGTTAGGGCTGAGGGACAAATTGAGGAGCTTTCAGACCAGAACCAGTACAAGTCCATGAGTGACTGGCGCGGTCGTGCTCTCCCAGAGAAGATCTCACAGTTTGGTTTCACCCAAAATGGCCCACATCTTGTGACGAGGCAGCACCCTGAAGCAGCTTCAACAGCCTGTGCAGCTCAACCTCACAGCAAATGCTGCTGCACAAAATGGTGCAAAATGCCTCTCTTCAGCTCCTGGTTCCTAATGGTGCTTCCTAATTATCAAATTACAAGTCTCCTCGGAAACACAGTGCGACTCTAGGTTAGCTCTGGCCTAATATGGCGTTTGCACCAACTCTGCTCCCTAAGCCAAGAAGGAGGCACAACCTGATGGGCATTTCCACATACCCAGCACCCAGCAGCAGAGTCAGGTCCCACACAAAATACTTTTTGTTAAAAGATGCTACGTGGAGAAATCTCCCCTTTTTTTGTGCTAGTCCCCAGGAAGGATGGCCAGCCCAGCCCAAGGGGCTCAAAAACCTCGTCTCCCTCATTGCTGGGCAGCCAGCGGGGCTGCAGGGGACATTTCCCCAGGCTTTTAGCACCCCTGGCTGAGGAGGAAACTAGCCCTGGCTTTCTCTTTCTCTAGTTAAATGCCCTAACCACTAAACAACTATACAAAAGGACTGGCACCCCCAAACCTCCACCAGCAGCCAGGTTTTAAAAGGGAAGACAGATTAACACAGTGCACAGATGAAGTACAAACCTCTGACAAGTGCTTGGATCAGAGGGTTTCCTCACAGGAAAAACAGTAGACTTTCTCCTCCTGAGGAATAATTGGAGGCCTGGCAGGTGTGCCTGGTGCTTAAAATAAAATAAAAAATTCCATGACTGCACTTTTCAGTGAAGTCCTCTTTTCCTGGATGAAAATCAATTAACTCTTCACTGTGCCTTGAGGCTAACAGACAGGAAAGAGATTAACAACAGGAAAAGAGACTTCAGCTTTATTGTACAGCAGCGTAGGGCTCCCCATGCTTGATCCACTCCATGAGTCGTCTAATCCAGCGTCCCGTCTCTACCGTGAAAGTCCGAGGCATTTAAGCACATGCTTAACTTCAGGCATGGGAAGATTTTCAACAGCCTGGTGGAAGTCTGGCATTCGCCTCTCCTCCTCCCCCCGCCCCGGCTTTGGATGGGAGCTGCACACCTAATTGTTCTCTACCCCTTTGAACATTTCCACTCAACATGCTTTCCTAAAGGGAGAAGAACTGCTGAGCTGGGGCCTTCTGGAGTAATGGCTCCATTAGGGAAGCTGCTTGTTAGCCTCTGTCGTCTAGTGGCTGGTTTTTGTCCTCGGGCATGAGGGTTTATTTGCATGCTTAGGAAAAATCTTTTTAAAATTCATTTTAAGATGATGCTAGCCATTCTTTTAGGCAACGGTCTTACCTTTTTCAGTCCTGTTAAGTACTTGGCTAAAATGAGGGTCTGTGTCACATGGGTTAGGCAGTGTTAAAAAAAAAGTTGCCATTTAATTTTATTGACTGTCTTTAATTTTTTAATTAAGACAGTGGGTGACCAGAAGCGCAGTGTCCCATCTTCTTTATACTAGATATGATGCTATATCCTATTATCAGCTGTTAAATTCATCTTCTCCTTAATGTAAATCCTCTCAAAATAAGAAGCATTTACATACTCCTTATCATCCTTAGGCATTTCCAAGCTCTCCAATTTCTGTTACGTCATCTTTGAGACAGGAAAACAAAAGAATCCTGGTAAGATTTATATCATGCCATTATAATAGTCCCTGGCTTAGTCTCTATCCTCTTCTTTATTTAATCTTTTTTTTTTTTTTTTGCTGTTTCAGGTAGTGCGGACAAGTGATTGCAGAGTAGCTATAGTGAGATCAGAACCAGATATAATTGGATAGTTCAAATTAATCTTTCCAGTATGGAACCAGATATAATTGGATAGTTCAAATTAATCTTTCCAGTATGGATTAATTTCTATTTATCACTTAGAATTAATATCAGCATGTTGCTTTTTCACTTCATTTGGACAGGACCCTACCTCAAGTTCCTAGACCATTTTGCTTTCTCTGCAGCATTGCTACTTTGCTATCCACTCTTTGTCAAAGAGTGACGATTATTCTCCCTCTCTCTCTGTACAATGTTGTCTGTAGGGAAATGTGGCTTTCTACTTTCTCTTTGGATTCTGTACTTGATAAGATCAGCTTCCTCAGACACACACTGAGGTCGCCTGTTCCATGATGTGCCCTGTACAATGATCCTCTTCTGATATATCGATAAACAGCAAAGACTATAGGGAGCAATAAACATAATCTTAATGGACTGTTTGCATAGACCGTAGATGCTCATCTGCTGATACCTGCATTTAGTTCAACTTCAGCACAAATATTAGTGGACAATCTGATATTAATTTAAAAACACCAGGTTGTGGAAAACTTCTTCCTCTGATGTCTTTCTGTTGTAAGAGCTGCCTTGTTCACCTTAAAACCTGCATGTTTCCAGTTTCAGTTCTTCTGCTTTTGGCTTCTGCTGCCTGGATCCTGTTATGCATTTGTTGATTGAGAAGCATCATAGTTACTTAGAACTTCTTTCTTTGAGTGGATGTTTATAAACCAGTATTATTAAGTCAGCTCTTAAATTTCGCCTTCATATGCTAAATATATAAAATTTCTTTCATAAGGCAAACTTTCCAGGCCTCAGATTATTCTTATAGATCTTTTCTCAAGCAGTGCTTTGATATCCTTATTGAGGAAGGACACTAAAAAAGAGACACAGCATTCTACTAGTGAATTAACCGATACAGTATTTATTGACAATATCACCCTCTTATCCTCAGTTATATATCAAAGCATCACATAACCCTCTTGGCCATGGTTTTACACTGAGAAATCGTATTTAACTGTCTGTCTACTGTGACCTCTCAGTCCTTTCCAAAATCACTTCTTTCCCAGAGTTAATATTATACATTCTCTCTACCTGATTTCTTCTTACCTATATGACCTTCTAAATTACTATGTTAAATTGCATATTGTTTGACTGTTTCCAGTTCATCACATTACCAGGATTATAATAATACCTGACCTATCCTCATCATTATTTAACCACTTCCTCCATCCTTATCAGACATGCTTCATAACTTTTACATTCCATATAAAATGATTAATATTTCTTTTTAGCAGAGAACCAGTCTCCACAGAGCCCCACTAAAAATACTCTCACACATTCATGACTTTTCATTTATAATTATGTTTTGAGATATAACAGTTAGGTAATTTTTAACAGTAAGATACATTTTTTAATGACCTGCTTGCATGAAATGTGTGTTTGGCATCTGGGCGCAAAAAAAATGTTAGGACAGAAAAGGGTTGGCATTAATTTGTCCTTTCAAAAGTTTGGCAAACAGAGGAAAAAGTGATTGTCATCAAAGTTTTCTACTGAACAGTCATCTTTTTCACAATGAAAATGTTTTTCAGAATGAAAAAATATTCAGCAGAACTGAAAACTTGCATTTCAAAAAACAAACAGAAACATTTCTGCGGTGCCTTCTGGGAGTCATAGTTGAAATGCTTTAGTTTTACTAAGTTGTCCCACATATTGGATCTTACACGAGGATCTCTCTCTGTGAGGTATGATGGTGCATTTTGAGACTCCTTGCTTCACTATGTTACAGGCAGAACTGGTGAATCAACATTGAAAGGGAGGAATTCAGGTATGAACAGCATGTCTGCATAGACACATTTGGGGTCTGAAAGGAGAACTTACAGCCTTGTTGTGTTTGCATTTTTTGATGGAAGGACTACATTTTCTGTGGAAACTCTTTGAAGCCCTAATTTCTATAACATGCAGCACTGTTCTGCATAGAAAAGCATTTAAATGTTGCTAATTTTCTTCAGTATTCAATAAAGTATTTAAGTACATTTACTTAAAATTGAGCACCTCTCTGCTTTGTGTAGCCCCCAAATTTCTAGTCTTGAGTGCTGCAATGATTTATACTAAGGGGGGGGGGGGGGGGGGAGGTCACTCATTCCCCATACCAGCTCAAACCTTTAAGTTTTGGTTAACTCAACAGATTTTCTTTCCTTTCACCAAATAAACTTCATATTCCTGCTTAGCTGAAACTCTTGTGCCTGTCCTCTGAGTAATTCTCCTTGCATAAGACTTCTCTCAGCTAGAATATGGGTGGAAGAGCAAGACTGCTGGCAGGCTTCCTACACACACATCTGAGAACACACACACACGCACACCCCTCTCCTCTTTCCCTCTGGTCTCTCTCCACTGCTTCACTCCTGATGCAATTCTTTAGAAACTACTGCTGAATGCATTTCCCTGTAAGTTTGTCAAATGGCCTAAATGGGGCAACCTTTTTCTCAGCTTCTTGGTGGTACATCAAGACACAAAGCCGCAGAGATTTTATTGTGCCACAAAATTGGGTCAAATGTACCTTCTGAAAATGCCATCCTCTACTGAGAATTAGATGCTTAGCTAAACACATCTGTGTTAGTCAACCCATTTCTCCCTTCTTTAGGAAATATTAGACCTCAATCTGTATGATTGCCTGCGACAACTGTAAGAGAGGATTCAGGTGGTTTCCCACTCTGCAACTGGCACTTTGTGTGGTGTTTAACAGGCAAAATATCTCATTGCAAAGGCAAATATACTTTCTTGGTATGCACAAGAAAATTCGAACCCTGATATCATCTTATGTGAAACCAGTTTTACAACCATCACTATTCAGCTGATTGCATATCTCTTTTGTAGTTCCCTTCCTCTTAACAGAGACAGGATACAGGCTTAACTAATGAGAAAAGGTAATTTATTCAGGCAAAATAATTTATTGGCATAAATCAAGAGGACACTGGTGGTACTGGAACTGTGGTGGCTGGAGCAACTGGAACGGTGCTGGTGAGGGTGCATCCTCAGCTGTGCCAGAGGAGTCTGCAGGTCTGTACGAGTAACACAAGTGCCTAAGTCGTGCCCTTTCTCCTTCATCTGGACATCATCTGTCTCTTCCTTTTCACTTGCAGAGTGTGTAATTTATACAAAATACTGCTTAGCTTTACAGTATTTTCTCATTCAAGAGGAAGGTTATATTCAAAACTTTGGTGTGAGTGCAAAGGGAAGTGCTCAGTGAATTAAAGTAAGTGGAAAGTAGCAGGGAAGAAAAACAAACACTTGGCACGTTTCATAAGCTATGGACAGGCAAAGGGACAAGGTGCAAGCTTCCAGGCAAAATAACATTAAACATCATCAATCTTTGACCTAGAAATAGGGGAGGACAAGTAACAGAATATCCAAAAGTAGACCATCTCAATGGCACAATGTGGTGGCAACTCTAGACTTAGCTCCTAATTTGGTTGCACAGTTGCATTTTATCTGCTCAGAAAAGGCTTTTTCCTAAGCTCCTATGAAATTTCTTCCTAAATGGGTGTCCATGTCTTAGCTAATATAACAGATGTGTGATTCTTTAAATGATTTTTAAATGATCCCTGTTTCACTTTGAATCATTAGGCCACACCAGCCAGAAGTACAAATTTTGTTATGAAAACCCTTATAATCAGCTTGCCCTTAGATGTTTATACAGCTTACTGTCTTAATTAACCCGATCCAAGAAGCCTAGGATATGAGGATGGTATTCTCCTTTATAAATACAGATCTTCCTGTTCTGGAGCTGCCCGTGATCTTTATAGCTGCTCCCCATGCTGTGGGAGACTTGGGTCTGAGACCAGCTCAGCCAGCCTGGATGGTTCAGAGTTTACGTCTATATTCTGTGCATTTAAAGCACAGCTAATAGCTCAAGCTGACTACCCAAGAATAATGAGATGATGTTACACCTTAGTGCTTGGGGGTTTTTCTGGCATTGGCTACCTAGAACAAGAGAGGTCAGAAGTGACTCTCTTCTCTCCAGGTCCCTTCTAACCTTTGATTGTATGGGTTACTCACTGTGGCAGATGAAGATCAATTAAACTGTCACAACCAAATGGTCAGAGAAGAGCTCCCTGAAGAATAATGACACAAAAAAGTTTCTCAGAGACTTGCAGCATCTTATAAAAACAGCAATACCACCACTATGACCAATACACACTTCATTATGGTAGAGAGTCAGGATTAATATCTAAGAGGCAATCGCTGCAGTGTCTACTCCAGCAATTATTTGTATATGCACACACGTAGGAGATGGAGCAGGAATAGTGGAGAAATGACACACAATGCCTCTTTGCTTCCCTAGCAATGTCACACTTGAAATATGAAGCACTCTCTGAGCTGATGACTTCCTTGTGCTGCTTATACATTATCCTGCCTGGGCAACAACCAAGTTCCGTGCAACAGTACTTCATTATTTTAATTAAGCTTATTGCAAGAGTAATCATCATTGCCATCAGTATCAATCACCAGTAATATTTCCAGTGATGTCTGTAAGTGATGAAGGTCCTAACTGACAATAAATAATAATGCTCCTGGCTTGAGTTGACACTTCATTGGACTTTGCCAGGTTGCTTTAAATACTCCAGGGCTTGCTACAAAAAGAACTATTTATCTATGACAAAAGCTGGGTCTACATCATATTTGTTTTGACTTCCCAAATGGCTATGTTTATAATGTTTGCAAAATTTGTCCTTTTGATTATGGCAGCTACCACATCTGAAACACATTTTAAAAGAAATTAGAGAGATCTCACTCCTCTGCTGCAGAAGTACTTTCCCATATATCCTTAATTAATATTAATTTGAGTAATTTCTTTATTTTCTTGGAAGAAGACAGAGTATAAAGTTGTTTGGATTACAAAAATGCTTTTGCCATTAGTAGGAAAAGTCTAAAGGGACATCCTTCCACTTGCATCTAAATAATCCCACAGTGTCGAGATCTGATTGAAATGTATTACTTACATATTTAGTCCAAACCATCAGTACACTTGCTTATTCTTGTCAGTATGCTGCTACGGTTTAAACACTCTGCCTCTTCTGGTTTGTGTGACAAATTTTCTTAGCTGGACAAAGACATTTCTGGCATTTTAGAATTATTCTCATTTCTTTGTGTGCCTGTTAATGCTCTGAGGATGATCATTTGGAATTCAACAGACAACCGTTCCGGAAACATAGACCTTAAAATATCAACATAATATTTCCAAGAAGTTTCAAAATATTAATATCATGGACAATAACCCTCAATTATCTTTTTATTATCTCTCATAAAAAAAGCAAAATCCAGGACTGTTCAAGAACAGTCATCCACCTCAGCAACAGCCAAGCTCAGCCGTAAGGTCAATAGCTGACAGTCCACCCTTCTTTTTTCTCTCTGTCCTTCCTTCACCTCGCTCTCTCCCCTACAAAAGGCAGGCACTGAGCAGATGTCGCTGGGGTCTTTGATGGGTTATAGCAGAGGAGAGGCTTGCTTATTGCACCAAACGTTAGACAAGACTGACATTTTCCCAAATCAGATTGTCAGGAAATTTAAAGTTTTATAATTTGTACATATTGATAGGTAACACGGTGCAGAAATTCTCCTTAATGACACAAAACAGCAGAAAACACAGCACACAGCAATTTGCAGGACAGGGGCTCCTGTAAATACCCACCTCAGACTGTGTGGAGGATGCAGTTATTCAACAGGCTCCAACATAAAACCTGTTGGAAGCAGGCATCCAAAGGATCATGATATATAGCACTTGGCGCAGGGCCACACAGCCGTTCCCCAGAGTTCCTCTGGAGCTGGGGGACTGCGGAACAGCTCAGCTTTCCCCAGCAGGGCAGAGATGGGTCTGCGGTGGACTCCTGCCTCCTGCCCAACACCAGCCCTCCCCAGCCAGAGATGGAAGGCAAAGCAGACTGCAGGCAGGGCTGCAGGGCATCACCATTGTAACGGTATGAACATAATTTTAATGATCTATGTTAGATGAAGCTGAAGATTTCACTGATTTTCAATGTTCTCCATGAAAGTAGCTCAGCCAGTATAGTTTTGAACCCAAAACATTGCAAAGAAAGCCTTCTGAAAGAGGGAGCAGTAGAGAAACTGGAGGCAGAGCAATTAAAAGAAATTGTACAGTTCTCCTGGATGAAGCGATTCCTTCTTTCTCCATCACACACACTGCAAAGGGACACATATCTGCACGAAGCACATACAACACTGAAGACCATTCGCACATTTCTTTCTTACTCCCAACATTCATTTCATGCATGCTGCCATTTTCCACATCCATGTTTTTTAATGCTAATATTTTATACATGGTTAGTTTAGGAGACAAATTCCTCTGTCTGTCTGTCTGTCTGTCTGTCTACATCTCTCTTCTTACTGAGTCACTCCAAAACCCAATGTAAAACTGCAAACAGTGCTCTTTTTCACTGTCAAGGGACTGAACTTATGAAATGTTATTCTAAGGTTAGACAATTTGTCCACAAGGGCACTGTTGTGTCCCTCTTTGTGGCTGTTCTGCCTGGAAGATGTAGCCTGGTCCAGCCTGGATGCTTACAGAAAAGAAAACCCTCAGAGGTAAATCTCCCACGCTATATCAGGAGCTTGTCACACCCTCTGTTTTCTGAACACAAGCACAATGCAGTTTTGCTATGAAAGCCAGCCTGTTCCTGGCCAGTCCATCCTTCTGAGGACTGTGAACACAGAAACAAAGATTATCATTATTATTTTGAAGCTTTGTTCAGTGCACAAAGCTATCATCGCTTCTCTGAATGGGAGTTGCTCTTTCCATTTTTTTCCACTTTAGTGCTGCATCCCACCTTCACAAAGATGTCTCACTCTCCCAGTTTCTTCTCCTTACAGGTGTTAGATATGCCATATCTCTCTTTCTATATATCATGTTACAGCGAGTCACGCTCCTGGTGCTTTGGGCTCTTTTCAAAATTACATTTTACACATCAGTAAACTTGTAATGTAGGAACTGCTTTCTTAGTGTTATTTATATCCCTGTGTAGCAAAAGAATTTGTCAGAGAGTAATACGAATGTTATTTATCTGACGGCTCAGCGTTATTGACTGCTACATTTCATATCCTTCAGTACTTTTTGGCAGAGGAGTAAATAACAATGCTATTAACCTCTAGCACCAGTATAAAAATAGGCAGTTATTAAGGGGTAAATATTACTTTGATTATTATTGCCCCAGTCTGCTTTCTCTGTAAAAAATGAGATCCCTTTGTGGATCTAAAAAAAACCCAAATTTTATTTAAGTTGTAGACAGTTATCTGGCCACTTGCTCTGGATAGTTTCTGGTACCTTCATCAGTAAATAAGGAATATATCATGCGTCAGCCACCTGAGTGGATAGGATTGAAATAAGGATATGAAAATCATAAGAACTGGGCAAGTTAAATCAACGTGCTTAGGGCTGCACTGGCATCTGTCTGTGCTGCATCAGTGGCTGCCTTCTGTGACCCAGTCTAACCTCAGATAAATACCAAGCAAACTTATGAAGGTTCAGACCTGTTACCACTTAACCAGCAGAAGTCTCAGACAGTTAAGTCCTAAACCCTCAGCCCTTTCAGGAAGAATTAAAAGGCACGCAGGGCTCACATCCTTAGAAGAAGTCTTTTTACATCAAGCTTCCTTTGGTTTTGAAAATCAATAGATGTGATATATGTAAATATCTTGGGAACCAGGGTCCCAGCACCTCACCAGGGGTGTTCAGCACCTTGCAGGATCAAGGCCTTTGCATGCGACCCTCTAAATTCCCTCAAGTGGCAATATTTCATTACAGAGAAGTGGCATGTCTGTTTCTACGGCAATTGCAGCAGCCGAAGGAGGCATTAGGGTTTGTTACTCCAGAGAACTCTATCTTCTGTTGCCGGATGCAGCTTTCCTCTTTAAAATCTCACCTGCTTCACATAGAGAAAAAAAAATGAATGACTGGTAGCATTCAGAGATTTTCAAATACCTAGTAAATAAAGCAGATTTGTATATAAAATGTAAACATATATTGTGTTACATTAAAACAATGTAAAGAATTAAGATTCCTGTAACTTCTGATATCTAGTCACTGTCTTTTACACTCCTAGGTTTAACCCTTCTGTGTAAGAGATCAACACCAAGTTGAACGTACCGTTATTTCAGACTACAGAACATGCTGCATTTCATCTTACGGAGTAACTTTGCTCTGGTAGATATTTTAATCCGTTTTATTTCATTCCTCGTGTGGCTTATGGCAATTGTTTTAGTGACAGCTAAAGCCAGCATCTGCCTGCCTCCATGAATCATCTCAGGAAAGCAATCCCTGTCCTTTCTGAAACATGGCACAATGTGCAAGCTGTTGTGAGCCTCACGTGGGCTTAGCAGCACCTGTGCTAGTGGCAGGATGGGAGCAGCCTCCATGCTCTTAATGACAGTCCTCCCTGATGGCTCAGTGAAAGTATTCATGCTTTTGGGTTTGAGAATAGCATCAATATTAAGCACTGGGGCTTAGCCTGAAAGAAAACAAAAGATGAGCTTCTTTGTCTGACAGATGTGGTAGGGTGAGACATTTTCTCCAGTTGGCCTCTGGAGCCCCAAGTGCCACAGGAGTCCGCTTTTTTACATCAGTGAGAGCTGAAATCAGCTGGCAGGCAGAGCACAGGTTCACCCCTGGTGGGGAACGGTCTTGTGCTTCAGGGAGCAGCCACCTCTCCCATCCCAGTACCAAATAGGTCATGGCAGGAACATGCCTCAGATGGCATGTAGAAAGAAAGGCTTGTTAATCCTGGCCAGAGGAGCATCAATAGGCACAGGGCCGTTAAGGTGGGATATTAACAGGGCCACTACATTAGGAAATATATGAGGCCATGTCCTGAGTTTCTTGACACTTATTATGAACAGAACTTCATTTGGTCTTGCTAAACAGAATCACCTCTGTTTAAAAGGGGCATTCAAAGATCTCTGGAAACATTTGTTACATTTTTTTAAGAATAGGGAATCAAAATGATGTGGCGGGCCTATTGGAGACCACAATCACTTAGAGCCAAAACTGATTTGACACTGAGATCAGGCAGAAACAACTTAGAGCTTCAACAGTCAAAATTCAGAAAAGTAATTTAGGAAAGAAGAGCGGCTAAGAGAAGTGAGAATTTGGAAATGGTGATTTTGAAAGTAGCAATGTAGAATGATGAAAACTTTTCAAGTGAGCCCTTAACACTTGGCCCAATTTACTGTGTCTTTTCAGTGGGGTGGAGAAACTTTTGTTACATGCCTTTCATACAAGCACTCTGAGGATATTCCTTCTGATCAGATAAGAAGCAGATGGAAAACAAAATGAACTTTAAGAAAGCAACAGCTAAAGCACAGTGTTATTTGTATACAAACTTGTTTCATGAGGTTATATCTGTTATGAGTTTAATTGCTGCAAATCCGATCTTCATCCAGTCCAAAAAATTAGTCACAACTAATAAAAAACCATACATAGTTTGCAGTCTTACTGAGTATGTCTCCAGAGACACTTTTGCAAATTTGTTGTCATCCGTTTAATTATAAGTTTACTAGCTTATTTTGAAAGGTGGTTCCAAGTTTAATTCCTACATGCTGCTTTTAAATCATGCACAGAAAAGAATTTCTATATTGAAAATTTTTATTTTCTCTCTCTCCTAGTAAGGCAGGAAGTTAACATGTACTCCACAGGATTTACAATGGAAATCACAATGAAGCATGCTATATCTTAAAATCTAATTTAACTTTGTATTTTTAAATAGACAGGGAACAATAATCCCAGAACTGTATCTGAAATAAAATCAGCATCTGTTTCCCAAATCATTGGGTCCTTACCCAAATGGATTACAGCACAGATCCAGATAATTGGATTTGGTATAAGGTGGCCCATGTATGATAGATATTATGTTTATATGTTGGTATATGTCATAATACAATATTTTTGTTGTAAATAAGACAATGAAGTCACATTGAGAGAGGAGATTTCGAAAGCTCAGGAGGATGTTTATTCTTGTAGACTTAATAAGATGTCTTCCTCCCTCCCTCTCTCTGGTCCTCTCTCCCTTTTTCTCTGTCTCATTTGCAGTGAGGCTTAAATCCCAAATCCTAGAAATGCATTAAGTATTTTTTCACTTGGCTGTTCATCAGTTGTCATTTTTATCTCAACCCTCTGCACGTTGACTTTTTCAGAAATAATAGGTCATGCAGGATGAATTACTACGCATGAGCTCAGTTGCTGCGCAATGGCAGGGCACTGCAGAAGCTCATGTCCAGGAACAGATCATCTTCAGCTCAGGGGCTGGCTACGCCCTGACCTCAGGAAGAAGTTAAATACTTTCAAAGCTCTGGAAGTCACAGTTTACCCAAAAAGTTTTTGAACCACATGAAACAGGCTGGTGGTGTCCAGTGTCTTATGGATGGATTTTGTGTACCCATCAAGTCTGAATCTCTCTGTCTCCAGTCACAGAGGCAACAGCACTGCTGCAGGTGCCCCCATTGCGTAACTCATTTTTCTAGTAAGGCAGAGCTAAAGAGAACAAACCTCAAAACAGTTAGAGATCTAATGGAAGGCAGGCTGTATGACCAGTAGGAAATGGAAGTTCAGAAAGAAGCTACATGGAAACTTGTGTAAATGCTGCAGCTCTGTTTCTAAGCATGAGAGACCTTGAGAAGAACATCAAGGTATAGTCTCATACATTTTAATGGCCCCCAATAATACTCGTAGTCGCCTGACACTCTGGACTGTTTATGCTTCCTTAGAACCTCATAACCCATTTTTTTTTCACCTGAGACAGCTACGTCTACAGGGAACATTGCAAAGGAAAGAGTCTGGGGCAAGACAGTTATGGGTGCAATGGACTCGGGTCTGCATAGAGATTATATGCCTGCAGGTAGTGAGAACATCTTTGTCTCTCTCCCCACTCCTTATGGTCATGACAAGAAAAAAACAATACAGGAAAAGAAAGCTGGAAGAAAAAGGTAGTAAAATGGAGAAAACAGACAAACTAAGGTTGATGGAAGGAATGAGAAGATATTAGCAGGTTTTGTGTGTTCTATTATTTGTTCAGTTTTGTATATGGAATTAAGATTTGACACTGAAAAGGGTCATAGACTAGGTCCAGGAGACAAAGAGAGATGAAAAGAGTCACAAAGGTAAGCAGCTATGCAGAAAGTGACCACAGCTTTAGCTACCAAGAATAAGGACCATTTCATTAAAATTTATCATAACTGCAAATTAGCCAGCAGAAAAGCAAATAAATTTCATAATCACCAATTTCCCTGCTGCTCCCTAATATGTCAGATAAATTAGTCCTTATACATCCTGTCTTGCAATATGAATAATTTATCTTTTAAACTCCCAAAGCATTGGTTGTAAGAAATGTTCATTTTATTTATTAAAAAAATACAGCAGCTACACACTTCTCAAGTGCTAAGAGCACTCTAGAGTGATCTTGTCTTTTCAGAGTGCTCTCTTTAGGAATGAACATGGTATATTGACAAAGGAAATTCATCTAATGAAGTATAATGTAGAGGAATATTACTTAGATTTGTGCACAGTGATTTCCAATCTTTTCCTCTGTGCAGTTTTATCATTGCATTTGTATGGTACAGACATAGCTATACAACCAGGCCAGTCATTCAGGAAATACAGCACTGATTATACTGATACAGTTGACTCAATCTGCAGAACTTTCCGTAACAGGAACTTAACTTGCCATAATAGAACTTTCCACAACGGTCTTCCCACTGTTTTACTTGTGACGAACAGACAATTTTTTTTTAGGAAATTCCTTGTAATTTTAAACTGTTACATTTATCTGAGTTGATACAGAGAGGTAACCAGCAATGCAATAAAATACATCATTTACATCTTCCTACATTTAAATATATTATCCACACTGAAAGTTATTAAGAGCAAGTTATTTATTTCATACTCAGGGTTTCTGAAGTCTGCAAAATCAGCAGTATGGAAATGAGTAATTTTTGCTCATCTCATATTGTTTAATAGGTTAAACTGAGCATAAACTCAATGGAAGCATTGTGATTCACATCTAAACTAAGCTTTGTTTCTGTTATGGTATACTCTTCTATTCCTTAAGGGCCTCTTCAGTTCCCACTGAAGTCAAAGAGAGTCTTTCCCTTGATGCAGGATTGCTGTATAAGATTCTATACATGCTTTGTGTGCGATAGCTATTACAGATGCACATGCCACAGCCCATGGACCTTGGATATGCTATAGTGTGTACTCATTTCAGAGACTCCAAAAGCTCTTAAGGCAAAATCTTCCTAGGGTAGAAAGCATGTAAGTTGTATTGGAAGAATTTTTGTTATCCTAATGCCATTAATTTTACACCATTTTTTCCAATAAAAGAATATTCACTAATTACTTCTTTAAAATAAAAGAATATTCATTAATTATTTCTTTATTTCTAAGATTTCTCAACTGCTAAGAAATTGATCACTTCAGAAAATATTGTTTCGTCATGTGAGTCATCCCTAATGTGTCACTTTGTTTTTATAAGTTACATTAATTGCTTTATTTGTTTTCCCTCTGGAAGCTGTAAACACATGTTAATAACTGTAAATGGGTTTGTTTTTTCAGCTAGAAGAGAATTACAGCTGGTTCTGCAAGAGGACTTAGGTGCCACCATCACTTTAAGTGCCTTTGCTGCCTCAAGCCCAAGGGGATCCAAACACGTATTGTACAAGGGCATGTTCTGTCCATTAGCTCTTACAGAGCTCTGGGGTGGGAAAGCCTTTCTTTCTCCTATTGAAGCTTCGTCACATTGTGTTTGAATTAAATATTCCTTAGAATAAATGTTGTGATTACCTGTAGAGGTCTCAGGGTGGAAAGGTTGTCCAGTCAAGGCAAAAATAAAGGGCTTGGTGCACCTGGAGACTCTTCCTCCCCCCCAGCTGCTGCCCACCCATCTGCAGCACATCCCGCACCTCTCACTCTACTCCAGTGATCCCCTGGAGATCCCAGCACCAGTTATCACTCAGTGTCAGGGGCCAGAGAAGGACCTCCAAGAAGAGGAGAGGATGGTGACCTCATGGGGAGCAGGCAGCACAGGGTACACTAGTACTTCTGCTTGTCTCTCTGTGGCCCCAACCATAGGTTGTTCTTTCTCCTTCCTTCCTCACCATGAATATTAAACAATCCTACACATAGCAGACCAGCCTCAGCGGAAGTGATTGAATCTAACTTCCCGCGTTGCCTGGGGCAATGAGGCTTTTCAGAGAGGACATGTGTGCATGTCCCAGGAGGTAGAAGAATGGTTTGGTCCCAGGTCTTTCATATCTTGGAGGAAAGCCCTAACTGATGGATTCCTGAGCAAAAGGGCACAGAATGACATTGGCAATCCTTGCCAGCTGCACAAGACGTGCTCAGGCACTGTCCGTGTGTCCCTAAACATTAGGCGTTATAATACCCACCTATTTAGGGACTACAGAGAGGGCACTGAATTGACCTGGAAAATTAAAAGTTCTCCAAGAGCTTTTAACTGATCTTTAATTTAGAACACTTAGTAGCCTTGAGGATGCTAGGATTTTGCACTGGTTCCCAGTCCTGGGGCCTAGCTGAGTTCCCCTAATTGAAGGCCCAAAAACTGAGGAAGCCAACATGGTCTCACTGCATTTTATTCTCTGCTGTTCCTGGATTCAGTTAGAGGGCCAGCTTGGCCTAGAGAGTGAGATAGTGTCAGGTCTTCTCCCACCAGTGCCATCTGGAAGGATTATTACAAGCATGACTGGATTGCCAAAATATTTTTGTTTCAAATTTCCACTGCATGCCTTATGATTGCCACAGAGGGACATTTTGTTGGCATGGCCAGTTCAATGAGACTTGATAATTTCTGGAATACTCAGAGAAAAAAGTTATGCTGTCACCACATAGGACTTGCTTAACATGCACATTAGCAGTGACTTGACAGCAGCTGGAAGCCTTTGCCCACTCAGAAGTGTAACAGGGAGATGCAATCCCTCCTTGCTCCGACATTTTCTCAGCATATTCAAGACACATGGTAGGGAGGAGGGTCAGGATGCCTGGCACTGCTCTTAGCTTTCCAACTCTGCAAAGACCAGCCTCCTTGGGAGAATGCTCCCTAGCCAGGGAGAACCAAGTGAGATGGTTTTGCTTTGCAAACATGGTATACATCCCTTGCAACTGCATTCATGTTAGAAATACAAACTAAATTCTTCCTTGTCTGGCTGACTAAAGCACTGGATGAGTAAGGAGAACAGAGATAGGCTGCTTGCTTGGATTAAAAAACAGAAAAAAGTCTATCAGAGTATTATGTCTTTTTAATAGTTGCTATCCAAGTACAAGTGAGGTTTTTTACACCTTTCTCTTCCTCCCCCAGTCCAGCCAGTCTTCTGCTTCAAGGTGTCTGTATTACTTCCACATTCTGCTTCTCTGGGAAGATAAAGCTTTCTGTCTTTAACAAATTGTCAGAAATATGATCGCTGAAAAGTGGAATGAATTTCTTCAGACTTTACTTCTTTGTACATGAATCTTTTGTACCAAAAGAATGGCTAATTTTTCCACAAAAAGGCAAAAAAACCCCATGGTTCTTTAGCTGTCTGGATAATCTTTTAAATTTGCATATAACAAGTAAATAATGTCAGGAGTTGTGTCTTCCCCTGCCTTCTCCACTTTCTTCTTGGTGAGAGCTCAATTACAGAAAAGCTTTCTCTTCTTTACATGGGAGAGTTATTTGCTGTATCTGATGTGCACAATAAATCAGGTCTTTGGTACTGCTATACTTAATATTAAGCCATGAGTTTTCAGGCAAAAGGTAATGCATGAGCAGAAGTTGCAAATTAGGATTTTTTTTTCCCCAAAATAAGCCTCCTGGGCTAGTTTCTGTCTTTCTGCCTTTTTTCACTTCTCTCTTATCTTTCTGACAATTAATAACAGTACAAGTAAGGTAAAAGTCACACAACAAGAATCTGTTGTTGAGTTTATTTACTGTTTACAGAGCTGGGATATGTGGTAAGGAATTTAAAAACAGCTCATCAAAATTCAACCTTCCCCACTCCTTTTATTTTTATTAAACCAACTTGCTAGAAGCAAAACTAATTTCTCCTTACTCGCCTACCTCACGTGAAATGGTGTAACAGAAAAACAGCACAGCATATCACAAACACAACACCATCATTTTAATATATTTTTTCACCTGTGTGTCATGTTTCAATGACAGAATATGAAGTTACAATGAGGGCTGACATACAGCAAAAGCATGGAATGTACCAGAGAAGGAGAAGATGGCAAATAAAAAAGATGGATGCTTGTCTGAGAGGTCATCTTTTACTCTTAGAAGCTTGTAGAAAACTAAAGTGAGGTTGCTGGATTGGGGGAGAGCCTCAGAAGTCAGTCAGTCAGCCATATTCCTCAAGGTGGGTCCATAAATCTGTCTGCAGAATATACTAAATGGTACAATCCCAACAGGTGTAAGCCTGCACCACAAGATAGCTAAAACCTAGCTTAGTGGTAATGTACCTGTCTCTCAGAAGGGCTTAATTAGCTAGGGCACTACCCGCCCTATGGCTATGTGGCTGGTAGTCAGCTCAGAAGTTGGTTGCAGCGAGCTGGCAGTGGCTTATAACACAACAGAGCAAATGTGTAGGTGCTCTCTGTAGATCATCCAACATCTGTTGGCCGATAAACCTCTAAGAGATAAACATATAGGCTTTGACTCACAGGTGAGCCCTTTTCTTCTCCTACGTGATCATGAGCAGTGAAGAACTTCCAGACTACCTTGGACTCTGTGCAGTATTTGTGCAGCCCTGATGATGTTTACACCTAAAGAGAAAATAACCCAGTTCCTGTGTCTCATTTGCAGAGCATGAACAATGTGTTTTTTCTTGTGAGTAGTCCAATGTGGAATAAATGAGCTGAAAATGAGCACCTGGAGCCCCACCATGCTATTTTACTGAGTCACCTTGCAAGGACACAGCCATATTTACAAGCAATGTTAGGCTCAAGGCCATGCCTCAGGCCCTGCATCTTGATCCTATTTTTATAATAGTCCAAATCTGAACCTCTGAAATCTGGGAAAGTTCAAATCTGGATTCAGATTTTATGCTACAGCCATAAAAACTAATAATACCAAACTCATCGGAAACAGGATGCCTTCCAAAGACCTGGCATGGTGAAAACATTAACAAAATATAAAAGGAACAGTTAGGAAAGATAAAACTGTTACCGATAATCTAAATTAATCCTTTGCATTTGTGCTCATGAAGAGGTCCTCAGCGAGGTTCTTACAATGGAGCTGTTCTTTAAAGGGATGAATCCAAGGATCGTTTTTACATTTCAGTGTTAATAATACAGAATGTAGGACAGCTCAGTAAACTGAACGGTAAGAAACTGCCAGTCAGACAATATTAATGCAAGAGTTCTAATTGAACTTAAGTATGAAATTGCTTTATTAATCGTGGTACAGGTAACTTATTGATCAAATATGCCTTAATTCCAGCTGAATATTAAGTAGCAAAGGTGATATCAAAAAGGACTCTTGGGTTGATCATGGGAATTACAGTCTGACTTCTCTGCTGTGCACCCTGGTAGAGATTATAGTACGGAAGAAAGCTAGTAGCTATATAGATAAATGTGCCGTAACAGGGAAAAGTCAACAAGGCTTTTGTCAACAAGTCACATCTCACAAATCTTATAGAATTCTTTGATTTGCCAAAGTGCGGGAGAAAGGCACCATTGCTCAGTCACCTGCCAGACGTGCTCAGGACAGCAGCACACCAGGGCAGGTTACCACTGCAGCTCTGAGGGCTGTTGGAGGGGTTTCTCCCACTGCAGAGATTTGGTGCCTGATTTTCCCTTGCTTTGCCAGTGCAACTTCATAACCACAACAACCAGGATTGCTCCAGTGCAAGAGACACAGTTTCAAGGGTTTTTTTTGCTGGGAAAGAACTCTAACACACACTGTGCACGGGTAAATGAATATACGATGTCCACCTTTATGTCTGTTTCCATGGCCTTCTTGTTTTGAAGGTTTAGCATCTCTTCTATCATTGATACTATCATAAATTACTATTTTCTGTCTCTCCTTCAGACTCAATTTAGAACCAAGTAAAAAAACACTTTTAAGTATGAAGAAAGGAGAAGGATGCTGAAAGATAAGAGGGGGGGTGTGGATCATTAAGTTTCTGGTAAAGCGATGATGTACTAGTGTATGACGATTGCAGAATTCAAACAAAGGTGGGCAGTTAAGATGGAGAAAATTGGGTGGGAAAAATTAAGAAAATTCAAACTTGAAAAAGAAGTAGTAGCCTCTACAGAAAACAGTCTTTAAACAATGGCTTTTTAATAGCTTACTCATTTTTTAGTCAAAACCCTTATTTTTTTAAATATCACAATACATGGCCCCCTACAATTCTCTGTTAAAACTAATTTGCACTTCTGATCAACTGCAGTAAATATAAAGTATTCATATAACATAGTATGAGGTATCTTGCATGGCATTTGTGGTCTATCTTTTTTTGTTAAAGCTTTAATGAAGATTGCATTTGCTTTATTCAGTGTAACAATACGCTTTGCACTATTTACTTTGAATTACGGTGACACCAAGCACAATTTTTGTACCGGTGTGGGCATCTTACCATAACCCATTTTCATGCACGCACATCTGATGTTCTTTCTCCGGTGCCAGCCTGAATAAAGAGCCTTGAGAGTGGGAGAGGGATGTCGGGGAGATGAAGGCTCTTCGGCCAGATGCTGGATGGGAATACAGCTCCACAGTTACTTTTCCAGCCCGGGAGTGCTGGGCCTGTTCTCTCCTAAATGATTTGGTTAATAATCACAGACCTGTGTGTCCTGTCCTGCACAATTCCCCTACTTACAGTAGTGCAAACAGTTCCCAACAGAGGTGTGTTCTGTGGTTTGGGGGATAAACTGCATGTGTTTTTCTCTCACAGTTCACTTGTCCTTCCTCGGGTCTCTTAGCTTGATCAGGAAATTTGCCCCTGCATGCCGGTTCTAAAACCTTGTGTAGAATTTATGACTGATAAACATGCACTGCGCTTCCCCCCTCCGAGGTGCCTGCTTTTCAGTAAGGAGGGAAGTGATCTGTTTATATTTACGGGCTGTTTCCTTGCCAAAAATATCACAGAAATGAAGGGCCGTTTTAACAGATACCAAGCCTGTCAATTTGGCACGTTAATACTCCCGCAACTGAATTCAGTGGTTTCACACGATTCTTTTTTGACTTTAAGCTGTTTTGCTGCCACTGATAGACAGCGAATACACATACTCTGCCTGTCAGGCAGTGGCCAGATTTTTTGGCTGAGGTTAGGGAGTTGGCGGGTTACCCGCCCTGTGGCTGTACTTGCGGTGTGCGCAACACACATTGCCCCCCCCCGCCATGAAACTCAAGCTGGGGCCTTTATGGTTTGTAAGCAGTAATTCTAGGAGCTGAGCAGCTATCAGCAAGCTAGCCCGAGCTGTGTTAAGCTTTCCTCAGTTGGAAGTTGTTCTATGTTATATATCACTCAACAGATCTATACACTGTGGCGCTTTAAAGAACAGAGCTCTGTCTTAACTTGTAATCATTTTCTTTGAACTCAGATACTGTGAGAAATGCCAATAAACCCAGCAGAGACTATTTCTTACCGAGAAAGTGGGACTGTACAGGAATGTGGATTTGAACAACAGGCTCACAGATCTCATAAGCAGTAGGGTTGCTGGAGGAGGTAAAGGGGCACACACAGTATTTTGGTGAGAAACAGACTAATTGCCCTTATCCAGATCACTGGCACTATGTAAAACAAATGTGTAAAAATGGAAACGTGCAACCACTGTGTCGTTGCATTGTGCTAACCTACATGCAAATTATTGGCACGAGAGCATCTACAGAACACTATTATACCTATGCTGAGTCTGTTGATGCATTTCATCAACAGCATAAGAACACGGAAGGTTACAAGAAAGCAATAGCAAAGAGGATTAGAGAAGTCTACACCAAACTGATACGCAAATTTGCATGGGAGCGCACACACAGGCAAAAACATGTAACTTCAAGAATGGGGAGAGAAAAAGCCTGACCCCCAGCTTAATTTCCCTTCTGTACCTCTAATGGATCCCAGCCAGAAATATTACATCTGATCCTCCTTCAATTTTGAAAGGGTTTTCTAACCGAACTTGCATCCAAATGTTGTTTTTCAGGCCTATGTTAATACATGGCTGTGTGTATTTACAGTAAAGCTTCATAGCTGTTCATATTCACATGAGCAATGCCTCATAGCTGGCTGACAATTTAATGAGACATTCTGAATTTTACCTAAGGCATTCTCACCAGTAGGAAATCCTGTTAGATTTACAAGTGTCCATCTGTTAAAATCCTCCAGAGTCATTTTAGATGCTACACTGTTTGTTGGGTTTTGACCTCCTTTGCTGTGATTGTTCAATTAGTTCTGTTGTGTTCAGAGCACATTTGTGCTGTGCATCATGGAATGCACAGTAGGAAAGAACAGCCATTTTTAAAGCTCCACTTTGATGAGATTAAAATGCCAGCCAGGATGTGGCATACATTCCTGCTTACTTACTTACCAGGGACATGCAAGCTAATGCTTCCTTATTTTTCTTTATGTGGCTACCCTTCTAAGCAGAAGGGTTATAGTGCCTAAACTGAGTTTGATGTGCTTCGACTAAACTTGTTTTTGTCCTGTTAATGCATCTTGAAAGCATTAAGTGGGATCAAGTGGATTAGGGTTTCAAGGGTCTTTGAATCTATTCATAGACCTGCAAATGGCACTCTATTTGCTGTTCACTTTCCGAGTCAGTTAGCTTATCCATAAAATGGGCATAATATACATGAACAGTGTGAAAAACAATTGTGCAGCATTTGAAAATCTTTGAGTGAAACAGATGTCAAATTCCAAAGCTGTCTCTCTTTAAAAAAAATCCTATTCTAGTTTCCCTTATGCGTTAATGACGCCTGCTCCCTTCCTCAGCTTTCCTCCCCTCTGAAAGTGCAAGAACAAAATTCAGCCCCTGCTGCCAGAGAAAGCTGAGGACGACATATCAGTGTAGCTTACACCTACACTTCATAAGCTCTTTTGGCAGAGATACTCAGACCCTGCAAATACTACATGGCCAACATGGCTCCGCTGTGTCCTGTGCGGAGACCTCTCTGCAGCTCTCTTATCTGCACAGCTCAAGCAAACACTGCAGCCATAAAATACACTCCCTCTGTATGTTCAGCATGCTCTGCCTGAAAAGTATATTGAGCAAGGGATACAACAATTGCATCATAAGGTCATAAACTTATAATTAACTGTAACTAAATACACAGAGCTGGTTCTTCTCCTCCCCCTGCCTTACTGAGGAACTCTGTATATACCCTTTCCCCCCCTCTCCTTCCCAGCTGCTGTGCGATGGCCCGGTAGCATGGGAGGACCCTGGGGCTGGCATGTAATTTTAAATCTTATGGAAGATGGCCATGACTTTTGAGGAAGATACTGTTACATGCGTTTTGTATGGCTAGAGCAATGAGGTCAGTCCCAGGGTCCTAGGAGCTGTACACACAGTAAAAAGATAGTCTTTTCTCTTTCTTAAGAGGCAGGAGACACCAAATGGGTAGATGCTAATGGGGGAGCCGGGGTGCCCACTGTAGGCAACGGGTCCGATGGCCTTTTCAAGGGCAGCATGGCAGAGCAGAGCTTCAAGACAGTGTTCGACTGCAGATAATGAGGTCGTTTGGTAAGGATTTAGGCATGTACCTTCCATATCTGAGGGAAAATCGGTGAGAAAGCACAAAATATTTGGGGGGAATGCATACCAGTGGCAAGTGGTAGCTGGAAGTTCTAGAAAGGTTGTGAAAGAGAGTGAGCACATGATGTGAGGGGGCCTGAAAATGCAGACAGGCCATGTGTGTGGGAGGTGACATATAAAAGCGTGATGGGTGCCAAGTGATGGGCTGAGAAAAGGAGTTTGACTGCAGCATTCTCAATGGCCAACAACCAGCCATGAGTCTGCTAGCCAGGCCAGAAAACAAGACAGTCCTCCCCTGACATCCTTGCCCATGCTGTGATTTGGGAGTGTTTGGGGTTAAGCCAACGCCGCTGTCATAACAGCCATGGGAGCTGGATGAGAAAGACTGTTTCTTAGGTTTTCTCTGCATGTGGCCAGGATGCAAGGACCCAGAGAAACACCCAGTGAAAAAATAGTGTCTGAGTTATGGACTAGAGTGCAGACAGGGTAGTGATGTGCTTCCTGGTAATTAAATAAGGAAACAGAGGATAGAGGTTTGATTCTGGAAATATATTCTTGAGTGTGCTGGGAGTCCACAAGCAACTCCTGACTCTGAGTCATCATCCTCTTTCATTGAGAGACATCTCAGATTCAGAAATAATTTATAGTATTTAAAGGAGTCTGGGAGACACAAGGTCCCATTCAAGCTAAGCTGACTGAAAGTAAATGGGGGTGGGGGGAGGAATCTTCCTTACCACGATCCTTTTATTCATTATGACGCTCTCTCTAGACTTTCTTAAATGTACTACTTTCAATTCACACTACTCTGCCAGTTGTGAATTCTACATAGATCTCTGGATAAGTGACCTCTGAATTTGGTCCAGTGAATTTAAAGGAGCCTAAGCAGTTACCCAGGCGCCAAAATAGAAGAGTTAAACAATAAAAGACGTTAGTAAGTGAACATTAATGCCAATAAATAACAGGCTACATATTTATTTCAGATGCAATCCCCCAGGGAGCACGTTACATAGCTGTGCCATTGCAGCAGGAGCCCCCCGAGGCACTGTAACTCAGCGGCACACCTTCTCCTCTCTTATTCCCTCGGGCAGTCATTTACCTCTGGCCTAAGCCAGAAATAAAATAATATTCCTCCCTTCTTCCCCCAGCTCCCTCAAGCGCTCACTGGCTCAGCTGAGCTGGTGAGTGAGAATGGACCCCAGGCTCTACTCATTTCCCACCCTCCAATTTCTAATCCCCAGAGAGGAAATAAGCAGATGTGTGGCCCTGCTTGTTTCATGCACCTGGACAAAGCCAGGGTAATCCATGCGGGGTTGTAAGTGGGTTCTTACTCCCTCAGGCAGCAGTGTACTACACACATGTAAAGCAGAGCATTGAGTTTTGCTTTCTTCTGGCTCCCTCGCATGTTAAGTTCCATCAGCGTGTACACTTTCTCCTACAGCCAAGAGAATTTTTTGTATCTGAATTTGGGTACAACAACTCTTGCTTAAAAACCCTAAGCCACATCCCACCCTATCCCATCCAAAGAATACTAGACTTTCCTCCCACCCTCAAAATATTTTACTCTGAAGCTAGGTCTGGGCTGCAAAATGGTCATGTGGCTGCTAAGCAAAGTGCTGTCAATCCAACCCGTGAAGCAGGGTCCCAGCTGGGAGGGGAGTGACATTCCTCAGGAAACAATGGAAATATTTTGAGCAAAAATAACTACCATTTTAAAAGGAATTTATTGGGGAGGGCAGGTGGAAAGTGGAATTAAATGGGAGTCTCAGGGTGCCTGTAACAATAGGGAAGCTGATGGCAGTGGCGCAGAGCAGCTGGAACAAAGCTCTCCCTCTGCTTACCCTGAATTTGCTGTACTCCCTCCAGATTTGTTCCTTTACCTCTACAGTGCTTACCTTCAGTCCGGTGTATGACTTAGGGTGGTATGGCATGTGTTTTGTCATGGCATTTCATTCTGGAAAAAAGCCATGAGAGAGAGGCACTAGTGCCTGCAAAGTCTGCTGGCACTCTACCTTATACCTCCTGGGAAACTTGTACAGACTGTACGAGCAAAATAACTCTGCTGCTAGCGTGAGCGGTAGCTCCAGTGGGAAATTCTCCAGGGATGTGTGTATGAGGAAACACCACCGCTGCCTGTCTAGAGCATAATTCTTTGCACGGCAGGTTGCTGTGGGCAGCTAAAGACGAGAATGAACCAAAACAGGCCAGGAGGAACCTGATTTCAAATGCACCTCCCTTTCCTCTAAAAAGCATTTGAACGCTTTACTCAGTGAAAGCCACTGCACAGAGAGACCACAGCACCCCTAACGGGGAAAAGAAAGGCACATTTTTGTCCTCTCACTGCTCCAGCAAAGAGATGGAGAGTCCACACACGAGCATCAAAGGGATATGAGCATGTACAGTGGTGCCATGGTCCTCCAAGGAAATAACCATAGCTGGGGAGGTGGGTGGGAGCCCCCACTTCTCTTCTTCCAGTCACAGGAAAAAGTGGTGTGGCAGTGTACCCCAGAGGTCTGGTTTCAGAGGAGAAATCTAACAAAAAGCAAATATGATGATTTAAAAATAGAATCTTATACATTTAGTAGGTCTGATCCATGACTCATGGGGTGCTTTGGAGGGCAAGATCAACCAAGGGCCTGTGTAGAATCTCAAAACCAGATTTTCAATATCTGTGGATGGCAAAACTCCTTTAAAGCCAAAATTCATTGGCCTTACTGCAACTACCCTGAGTTACACTGGCCAGTGAAGTGGTCATAAGAATTTTTATGAGCTTATATAAAGCTGCCAATCTCACTCTTACTGTGATCACTGGAATACCCATTAACTACAATATCTCGGTCTGGTTTGTGCTGAAAATGGATTTAACTAACATTCAAAGTTACGCTGATCACTGAGGTAGTTTCATTTTAGTTTTAAGAATAACACCAGCTGAGCTGTGCCCAGAAAAGGCATTTGATTCATTCATGCTTTTAAACAAACAAATGAAAATGTCAAAAAGAATGCAATTGACTGACAAAACAAAGGTGGAAACAGGTTATGTTTGCAGATATATAGTGACTTATGAATATTCACTGAAGTTGGAAAAAAATACACATGGGAAAAATTTCAGTGTGTGAAAAATAAAAAAAAATGCAAAATAGGAAGCTATCAAGAACATAGGAAAGTGGCTGGTCAATTAAGTACTGTGTAAAGATTTCCAATTTTCTTGTAGTAAATTATTTATTTAGCCCTTGCATGCCATCAATATATTTTACAAGTTTAATACCCAAATTATAGCTACCCACCCATTTATGGCCTTGTAAATGAGTCCTGACTTATCAATGTGAATTCTTGTTCTAGGCAATGTCAAATTTAGATTGGATTTGGATGTATTGCTTTTACCCTTATCAAGAAGGTTTGCTAGTGTGGTATTTTATTGCTATATTTAAAATGGAAAGTGCTTTTAAATAGACTTGCCTGGGTAGCACAACTGATCACAGCTCAGATATGTTATTTCCCAACTTAAAACCCCACTCTAATCTAGGCGGGAGTCTTGGAGATCCAGCAAAACCCATTTATTCTGAATGCATTTCTCTACAAGCTCAATCCTTTGAGATGAAGTGGAAGAGCTATTGTGGCAACATTGACTTTAATCTTAAGTAAGGATGGCTGGAGCTCTTAAGTAATAAAACCAAATGGTAATCTGCATGTTTCCTGATACTTTATAAGGAAAACAAGCAATAAAGAATGCAAATGAAGAAGTGTAATGACTTCCTAAAGTACATTGCATTATATTTGGTTATGCTTAATGGTTCTCATTCATGTTTCACTTTTTAGTAAAGGTAGGAAACTATACAGTAAAGGTGAAGGAATTATCAGCGAAGGAGAATAATATGTAAGTGACCAACTAATCAAAAAGGCACATGAAAATAAGAACACTGTTGTGTAAAATTGTGTCAAAGCAACATGAGTATCTGGAAAACAGAAAAGAAACCAAGCAGAAACATTACTTGCATTTGACTAACTAAAAGCAGGATGTGGCCCAGTGTAGCAGTCATTTGGAAGGTTAATAAAAACGACATTTGTATTCATGACATCAAAGCTAGCTGAGATTTGCATCTCTGCTTCAAAGGGCGTATCTACTAAGAGGACAAAACAGAGGGAGCAAGTAGGGGATAGGTTTGTAACAGATGAAAAGGGTGGCTGTTTTATTATTGGCTGCAGCCTGCTACTAAATTTTCTGGGCCACAATTTTTTGGAGCATTAACTGCCACCAGTAGAAGACCCTGGGGCAGAAAGTGGGCTGGGTTGGAGGCTGCAGGGCAGGCAGTACAGTGTGGGTGGAAAGCCCAGAGGAAGAAAGGGGAGCCCAAACTGAGAGACACACTCAAGGGAGATGCAGAACTGGAAACTGCCAATCGCATGTAGGGCTGTCCACCAGATTTTTGCACTCTGATGTCCCAGTGCTTATTCTAAGTGCAATCCTGGGGTTCAGCAAAGGCCTACAGCTCCAGCAAAGCATGCTACATCCCTATACGGAGCAACGACGGGGAAAGAGGCTGTCTGACAACAGCACAAACAAAGCTTTGGTAATGGACCCATCTGCTGACAGACAACCAGAGGAAGAGTAAATGAGAATTGCAACAGAACAGCACAAATTTGGCTTAGTAGGGCAAGCATAACAGATTGCATGCAGTAGTTAAGTGGGCATGAAGACAGCACAACTGGGAAAGCAAACAAAGCCAGGGATCTAAGCAGGCAAGTACAGATCCAGCTCTCTAGCTGTTCAGGCTCGAGTTACCCATTAACAACATATGGCTGCATCAGAGTAGGCAAGCATGCATAGAAAGGGAGAAGGGAGCTTCTTCCAGGCAGGCATTTTGCAGTCATTGACATTGGATGCATCTCATGCGCCATGCACAGTCCAAAAGCTTGGCATCTCAGCTGTCTGGACTCTTGCAGTTGTCCCTGGAAGGAGACAAGCTCCTCCAGAGAAGATTTCATTGCACATCTTCTCACACTTGTCTTACAATGAGATGAAAAACTGTCTTTCTCTCAATGGCTAGCTTAGACTAGGAACGTCATTTTTTAACATAGGTGACAGTACAGGATTTGGATCCCACCCTTAGCACATACATCTGTCCTGTCAAAGAGGTCAGAACCACTGATATCAGCAGCCTGATACCAGCCATTCTGCTGGACCTGTGGCCAACATCTCTGTTGCATATCTCCCACCTTGCATCATCCAGCCAACTTACTTTGAAAGGACTTTTAGTTACTGGAAGAAATTTGGAAGACTACTGGGCTTGTTCAGCTCCATTATGTACAGTACCTTTTCTTGAATCCCCAGCTGTTTCTTCCTACTGTTCACATGTGCACTTGCTATTTATCTCAGCCTGATACAACTGTTGTCTGCTGGAAAGTACTGATAACAGTAATCAGCATACATGACCCCTGTATATTGCAGTAATTTCTGGGTAGAGCCATTTGTCTGCTGCCTCTCACATGACTGTGTTCTTTTGAGGGGTCTGCAATATAGATGAAGGCAGGTTAAATCCCTTTTTCTCTCCCTATCTGAAGATCCACAAACATTCAGCTTTTAAAATAAATACTAAAAAGTTTGAATTTTTTTTTTTTTTAGCTACTGACTTCAGTGGGAGCACAGCTGTCCCAACATTCAGCCCTTTTAACAACTTCATCCTAAATCAGGATTGCATACTGGCCACTTAGAATACCCCCCAGTTAATTTGTCATGGGCACTGTCCTATGTCACACTGATCTCTCTTATGAATTTACAAATGGATCGTAACCCTGTTATCTCAGTCAAATTCCCTCTTAGATAACTATTTTCAGCCTTGTTCCTGCTCCCACTGAATTCAGTCTTAAAACTCCCATTGTGTTTAGGGGCAGAAAGACTGGGTCATTGAGTCATAGAATCATAGAATTGTTTAGGTTGGACAAGACCTTTAAGATCATCAGGGACACCCATTAACCTAGCACTGCCAAGTCCACCACTAAACCATGTCCCTAAGCACCACATCCACACGTCTTTTAAATACCTCCAGGGATTGGGACTCAACCACTTCCCTGGGCAGCCTGTTCCAGTGCTTGATAACCCTTTCGGTGAAGAAATTTTTCCTAATATCCAATCTAAACCTCCCCTGGTGCAACTTGAGGCCATTTCTTCTTGTCCTATTGCTTGTTACTTGGGAGAAGAGACCGACCCCCACCTCGCTACAACCTCCTTTCAGGTAGTTGTAGAGAGCAATAAGGTCTCCCCTCAACCTCCTCTTCTCCAGACTAAACAAGCCCAGTTCCCTCAGCCGCTCCTCGTAATACTTGTGCTCTAGACCCTTCCCCAGCTTCGTTGTCCTTCTTTGGACACGCTCCAGCACCTCGATGTCCTTCTTGTAGCAAGGGGCCCAAAACTGAACACAGTATTCGAGGTGCAGCCTCACCAGTGCAGAATACAGGAAGACAATTACTTCTCTAGTTCTGCTGGTCACACTGTTTCTGATACAAGCCAGAAGTCCTACTAGTAAGTTCAAGTTTATTCTACAGTTACTGTCCCACAGGATTTTGTTGTGTTTTGGAAGTGCTGAACAGCATAGTCCACTTGAAGGAGGCATGTTAGTTGTGAAAGCATCATACAAAGTCTTGCTGGGATCTAGTTCTCCTCGAAGAAATATATGTTGCATGAATGTAGTGTATTGTTCATATGTTTCTAGTTAGTCCTTCGTATTTCATAATCAGCTCTTTTTTTTTAATTACTTAACATGACTGTATAATTGTGGTCACATGCTAAGACTAAAACCATGCCATTGATGCACTGTAGGGGTGGGAAGGGGTGGGGGGAAATCTCCTATTGAACTATAAATAGCCCTTACAAAGTGAAAACAACCTAATCCTTGTTAATCACAAATTAGGAAGGAGTGTGCCAAAAATAGCATAACGATGGAGTGTCAAATCAAACGCCTCTGTGCAAGTAGTTTGTACAATACCAGGTGACTATAACTGTTGTGGGAATATCCTTGCTCAGGAAAACAGTCTAACTCAGTGCCAGCCAGCCATCAATGACTGGCTTTCTCAGCGACTCTCTTTAAAAGGCATCTATGCAACAGAAATGAGTGATATGCTCCATTCCTCCCTCATTACTTGGTCTCACTGGCAGTACAGTATAGTTGTTGTAATCTAAAACCAGGCAGTTGCTTGTACAGTAGTTAGTGTAATGTGAATCTAGCAATGATTGTATCAGATAACTCTCCTACACAACTTCTGAAAGCACTGTGAATATAAGTTTGTATTAACAATTCGCCCTGCAGGGTCTGCTAAAATGCTTCCTCTCAGCAAGCTAAAGGTCTCCTGGATTTTCAGGCTTCGTGACAGAGCCTTCTAGCTCACACAGTTTGATCAATTTCTAAAGTCTCGACTACATTCAAATATTTTGTAATAAGAAACTGCATTTTTTCCACTCCTAGACTCTCCTCATTATATTATATTATATTAGATACATTACATAAGCTGGCACTTTAGGTGCTTTATGAGTTTTCCATAAACCCTTATTTACTAATGGCTAGCCTGACTTTGTGAGTCTACTGTAAGATTTGACCTTTCCTAGTAATGGGAACCTGGTTCGAATAATGTTTATAGTACCTTTAAAAAGAGGCATCATAGAACTGCAAAAAAAATCATAATAATTACGATAAAAATATTTCCTCTGTATCATACTTCAGCCAACTTTCTTTCACAGGCTGAGCAGTGTCTTTCCAGAAACTTTTAGCATGTACCTTTATTTTTCTCAGCTGTGAATTCCGGGTTGAGAAATAAAACCCTTGGAGTAAAAGCAGAAATAGACTAAATCTGGCAAGCTCTGCTGAAAGGTAAAACTCATTACCTTTGCTGAGAGTTCCACACCCAGAGACCAGGCTCATTAACTCCATCGGGCTTACCGACAGCCTACTTTTTCATGGTTTAAGAACTTCAAACGAGCAAAATCTCTCACTACCTTTACAGGGTAGTAGTCCGGATTTCCAAAGATGCTGGCACTGGCAAACCCAGAGAAATAGCTGAGATTTTAGTTTGAAAGTAATCCTCTCCAGCTGGACAGGAAACTCTGATCCCATCC